>NC_029789.2:67356921-67410098 GCF_000816755.2 Arachis ipaensis | reverse complement strand
TTTAACTTCTTCAGTTAAACCAAGCTTTCTGATGGTGGATGCAGGTATTAGGTTGATGCTTGCCCCAAGATCACATAAGGCTGTCTTGGTGCAGTTACCCTCTAATATGCATAGTATCAGAAAGCTTCTGGGATCTTTAAGCTTTTCAGGAAAGCTTTTCAGAATGACTGCACTGCATTCTTCAGTGAGGAGAACTCTTTCAGTTTCTCTCCAATCCTTCTTATGACTTAAGATTTCTTTCATGAACTTGGCATAAGAAGGTATTTGCTCAAGTGCCTCTGCAAACGGAATCTTTATTTCAAGAGTCCTGAGATAATCTGCAAAGCGAGCAAATTGCTTATCCTGCTCCTCTTGGCGGAGTTTTTGAGGATAAGGTATCTTGGCTTTATATTTCTCAACCTTGGTTGCTGCAGGTTTATTTCCTACAGAAGTGGTTGAAGAAGTCTTTTTGGAGGGGTTGTCATCAGCACTTATGTGTGCCTGATCCCTCACTGGCATTTGAGTGCCAGGGTTGGAAGCTGGAGTGACATTAGACGCCAACTCCTCATCTGCTCCTGGCGTCTGAACGCCAGAACTGTGCTTCCTTTGGGCGTTCAACGCCAGTTCCTTGCTTGTTTCTGGCGTTGAACGCCAGTCCTGAGCATAGTTTGGGCATTCAGTGCCAGTCTTCCACCCAATCTCTAGCGTTTTAGCGCCAGAATTATTTCTCTCTGGGCTCTTAATGTCCTCAGATGGAATTTGGGTAGTTTGCTCATTTCTTGGCTTGCTGCTGCCTTGAGGTGGGGGATTTAATGTTTTCCCACTTCTCAATTGAACTGCTTGGCATTCTTTTGTTATTTGTTTTGATAGCTACTACTTTGTTTGCTTTAATTGTTCTTCCATATTTATATTAGCCATCCTTGTCTCTTGTAGTCTCTCCTTGAATTCGGCTAACTATTTTGTTAAAAAATCTAATTGCTGATTGAATTCAGCAGCTTGTTCTGCATGATTGAGTTCAGCAGTTACTGTTTTAACCTCTTCTTTCATGGAAGGGTCACTGCTTAGATACAGATGCTGATTTCTAGCAACTGTATCAATGAGCTCTTGAGCTTCTTTTTGGCACAAGATCAAGAAAAATTATTTTTGAAAAAGATTTTTAATAAAACCAGTGCCCAATCATCAAGAACATAAACCAATGCTCTAGCCAATTGAGCTGTAAATGTAACACTTGTTTTGAAGAAGTATTTTTAATAACTAAGAAAAAATATATATATATTTTTTTTAAAACTAATGTTTTGAAAAGGCACACGAAAAACAAAAAAAGAAACAGAACAAGAAAAACTAAAAACTAATAAAGAAAAATAATATTTTTGAAAAATTTTTGAAAAGAATATAAAAGACTCTGACCCAAAAGACAAAATTTTCCTAATCTAAGCAACAAGATTCACCGTCAGTTGTTCAAACTCAAACAATCCCCGGCAACGGCGCCAAAAACTTGGTGCACGAAATTGGAAATCACAATTCTTCACAAATTCGCACAACTAACCAGCAAGTGCACTAGGTCGCCCAAGTAATACCTTACGTGAGTAAGGGTCGATAGCACGGAGATTGTTGGCTTGAAGCAAGCTATGGTTATCTTGTAACTCTTAGTCAGGATATAATATCAATAATAATTTTTTAGTTTGAATTGTAAAAAGTAAAAGGGCAGAACATAAATAATACTTGTTATGCAGTAATGGAGAATATGTTGGAGTTTTGGAGATGCTTTGTCCTTTAAATCTCTGCTTTCTCCCTATCTTCTTCTTCACGCATGCACGTCCCTCCGATGGAAAGCTGTGTGTTGGTGGATCACCGTTGTTAATGGCTACTATCCTTCCTCTCAGTGAAAATGGTCCAGATACGCTGTCACCGCATGGCTAATCATCTGTAGGTTCTCGATCATACTGGAATAGGATTTTCTATCCTTTTGCGTCTGTCACTACGCCCAGCACTCGCCCCAAACAATGGAGTTTAGATAGGAACAAGCGTGATTGAATAGAAAACAGAAATACTTGCATTAATTCATCGAGACACAGCAGAGCTCCTCGCCCCCAACAATGGAGTTTAGAGACTCATGCCGTCAAAAAGTACAAAGTTCAGATCTAGAATGTCATCAGATAAAAAATAATTCTCTAAAAGTTGTTTAAATACTAAACTAGTAACCTAGGTTTACAGAAAATGAGTAAACTATGATAGATAGTGCAGAAATCCACTTCTGGGGCCCACTTGGTGTGTGCTGGGTCTGAGACTAAAGCTTCTCACGTGCCTGGGATGTTTTGGGCGTTCAACACCAGGCTGTAACCTGTTTCTGGCGTTGAACTCCATCTTGTAACGTGTTTCTGGCGCTGGACGCCAGACTACAACATGGAACTGGCGTTGTACGCCAGTTTACATCGTCTATCCTTGAGCAAAGTATGGACTATTATATATTGCTGAAAAGCCCTGGATGTCTACTTTCCAACGCAATTAGAAGCGCGTCAATTGGACTTCTGTAGCTCCAGAAATTCCATTCCGAGTGCAGAGAGGTCAGGATCCAACAGCATCAGCAGTCCTTTTTCAGCCTGAATCAGATTTTTGCTCAGCTCCCTCAATTTCAGCCAGAAAATACCTGAAATTATAGAAAAACAAAAAAACTCATAGTAAAGTCTAGAAATATGAATTTTTCCTAGAAACTAATGAAAATAAACTAAAAACTAACTAAAACATACTAAAAACTATATGAAATTAACCCCAAATAGCGTATAAAATATCCGCTCATCAGTAGTTAGTATAAAATTCTTCCACCCAAGAGAGGTTGATTTCCTTTGGTTTCCTCAAGAGAAACTCCCATCCTCGCTGTTCAATGCGGGACAGAGTATAAGGAGCAACCTTGTCCGGCGGAGCTAGTAGATGCTCAGGGTGATAGTTCCTTACGGCTATGGAAGGGAACTTAAGTTCACAGAAGCGGTTGGGGAACCTTGAAGAGTCTCTTGCCGGTTTGCCCTTGTCATTCTCATCAATAGGAGCGGGTGTCTTTCCTTTCTTTGATAAGGGTTTGGCTCCTATTGAAGAACGCGCTTTAGAATTTGATTTTTGGGGTGCCCTCCTTGCGGCCGGTTTCCTTGGAGCTATCTCCTTGCCTTTCTTGGTGGCCATCCTAAAATTGGAGAGAGAGAAGGAAAACATTAAACCCAAGAATCGATTTGACAAAAGACATGCAAGTGAATTGTAATGCCCGTGGTAGATGTAAAAGCAAGGGTCATAACACTTGGCATGGGATGCAAGAGGGAGTAATGCATGCAATGGCATGAGAAGAGTGGTCTCAAGCATCCATAATAAAGAGCAAGTCATATTCAATGAATGTTTAAGTGGTAAGTATCAACTACAAGCACACAAGTTAGGCTCAATGCATTTAAGAGAAAGCAAGTGAATGAGGAAGGAGCAACAATTGAAAAGTACATGGCTAAATTGAGCCAAAATGGGATGTGTGCATTTCCTCGAACACTTGGCGTGCAATAATCAAGCAATGAGCAATTATGAGATACTAAACCAATTCAAAGCCCAAAATGGAACATCAATCATCACATAAACATCACACAATGGTAAAAGAGTGACAAAAGATCTAGTAATGCAAATTAAGCTCAAGTTCAACATCCATGGAGAAATAAAGGAAAAGTAAGCAAACAAAAACAAGAAACATCATCATCAAGTAAAAGAGAAACTAAGTAAGGCAATAAGAAGCATCTAATTAGAAGAAATAATGTAAGGAAAAATGGAAGTAAAGGAATGGAAGAAGCTAAACCTTGATGAGTATGAAAAAGCAAGGTTGAATCTTCTTTTGTGAAGATGAGAGAGAAAATAGGAGAAGTGTAGCGCCACCGGGAAAGGGTGGTTGTCACCGGTGAGTGGCCGGAGAAAATGGTGGTGGGTTGTGGAAGAAAAAGAAGAGAAGAGAAGTGATGGATTGAGAGTAGAAAGAAACTAAAGAAGACAAGGGGTTGAAAGAAAGGAAAACAGGGCAAGGCACGAAGGTCTTAAATTGACTCGCGCAACCGGCGCGCGCGTGCAAGGTGCACTGGCGCGTCGGTGAGAGTGATAGCAGATGGCGCGGATGCGTCAGTGGTGCGCGCGCGCAAGAGAGGTTGTGCCTCAGGCACAAAAGTGGTACAAAGTTAGCACAAGTCTCTGGTTTTTGTACCAGAGTGAGTCAGTGAGGTAGGCGCGCGGGCGCGCACCCTGTGCGGATGCGTGCTTAAGGTGTTTCGCCACTGGCACGGACGCGCACTACGCGCAGACGCGTATGTTCTGGCACAAGGTTGGCCCAATTGTGGCACAACTCTCTGGGTTGAAAGAAAGGAAAACAGGGCAAGGCACGAAGGTCTTAAATTGACTCGCGCAACCGGCGCACGCGCGCAAGTTGCGCTGGCGCGTCGGTGAGAGTGATAGCAGATGGCGCGGGTGCATCAGTGGTGCGCACGCGCAAGAGAGGTTGTGCCTCAGGCACAAAAGTGGCACAAAGTTAGCACAAGTCTCTAGTTTTTGTACCAGAGTGAGTCAGTGAGGTAGGCGCGCGGGCGCGCACCCTATGCGGACGCGTGCTTAAGGTGTTTCGCCACTGGCGCGGACGCGCCCTACGCGCGGACGCGTATGTTCTGGCACAAGATTGGCTCAATTGTGGCACAACTCTTTGGTTTTTGTACCAGAGAAGTCATATTTGCCATTGGCACGCGCGCGCACCGTGCGCTAGCGCGTCGATGGGTAAATTGCAAGAGTGCGCGCGGGCGGCATGTACGCGGACGCGTGAGTGGCTGGCGCGAGTTGGGCATGAAGTGGGCATAACTCTCGGGTAATTGGCCCAAGAGTTGGGAATTGCTACCGGCGCGCGCGCGCACTGTGCGCGGGCGCGTCGGTGCTCTTTTTCAAAGACAAATTGTTGTTTTCTTCACTTTTGCACACCCTATCTACAAGAACACATTTTTTTACCCAATAAAATCAGCAAAACTAACATCCCTATGCACTCAATCAATCAAAAAAAGATCCTAAAATTCACAAGAAACCAAAAATACTAAGAAGATGGTATAAACAAGGAAGATCTTACCATGGTAGGGTGCCTCCCACCAAGCACTTTTCTTTAACGTCCTTAAGTTGGACGGTCCTTTTCTTAAGCTTCTTCTCTTCTTGGTGCGTCCTCTAATATGTACACCTCTAGCTCCCTTGGAGGCTTGCAACCATGATATTTCTTCACCCTATGTCCGTTCACCTTGAAAGTCACTTCACTTTTGGGATCAAATAATTCCACCACTCCATAAGGCTTCATCCCCTTCACCTTGAAAGGTCCTTCCCATCTAGAGCGAAGCTTGCCAGGCATAAATCGGAGCCTTGAGTTGTAGAGAAGGACGTCATCTCCCTCTTGAAAGTCCTTCCTCTGAATGTGATGGTCATGGAATGCTTTAGTCTTTTCTTTGTAGATTCGGGCATTCTCATATGACTCATTCCTCAAGCATTCAAGCTCCTCTAATTATAGCTTCCTAGCTTCATCTGCCTTGGCTAGATCCATGTTGTACTGCTTTACCGCCCAATAGGCTCGATGCTCAATCTCCACCGGAAGGTGGCATGCTGTACCATAGACGATCTGGAAAGGGCTCATCCCTATCAGGGTCTTGTAGGCTGTCCTATATGCCCATAGTGCATCTCCTAACCGGAGGCTCCAATCTTTTCTTTGTGGATTGACCACTTTTTCCAAGATTCTCTTGATTTTCCGGTTGGATACTTCCGCTTGCCCATTTGTTTGTGGATGATAAGTAGTAGCAACCTTATGCGTCACTCCATAGCACTTGAGCAATGCTTCTACTTTCCTGTTACAAAAGTGGGATCCTTGGTCGCTCACGATTGCTCGTGGCGACCCATAACGGCATACAATATGATTTCGTATGAAAGAAACAACGGTATTGGCGTCATCAAGGCGGGTAGGCACGGCCTCTACCCACTTTGACACGTAGTCAACCGCTAACAGAATATACAGATACCCACTAGAGTTGGGAAATGGTCCCATAAAGTCAATGCCCTATACATCAAATATCTCGCAGAACAACATAGGTTGTTGAGGCATTTCATCCCTTTGGGATGCGTTTCCTGACTTCTGCCACTGATGGCAAGACACACATAACCGGTTAGCATCCTTGAATAAGGTTGGCCACCAGAATCCACAATCCAACACCTTTTTAGTGGTCCTTTGTGGGCCAAAGTGGCCACCACATTCGGACGAATGACAAGCTTCTAGAATTGGTTGGAATTCGGATTCCGGGACACACCTTTGGATTACTTGGTCTACGCCTCTCTTCCACATGTGAGGGTCATCCCAAATATAGTATTTAGAATCTCTCCTCAACTTGTCTCTTTGGTTTTTCGAAAGGTTGGGAGGGAAGATTCTTGCAACCAAGTAGTTTGCCATTGGGGCAAATCAAGGAAGGCTATCCGACACAGCATGCAAACTATCCAATGGGAATGAGTCATTGATCGAAAATGGATCATTTTTTAAATTCTCAATTCGGCTTAAATGATCCGCAACCAGGTTTTGAGATCCACTCCAGTCCCTAATCTCAATGTCAAATTCTTGCAAAAGCAAGATCCAACGTATGAGTCTAGGCTTTGACTCATTCTTTGTCAATAAGTACTTTAAAGCTGCATGATCCGTGTATACCACTATCTTTGAACCTAGTAAATAAGATCTGAATTTATCTAAAGCATGAACAATGGCTAAGAGTTCTTTTTTGGTAGTGGTATAGTTGGATTGTGCTGCATCTAGTGTCTTAGAAGAGTAAGCAATGACATAAGGGAGTTTACCGTCGCGCTGTGCAAGCGCGGCACCTACAGTATAGTTTGACGCATTACACATTATCTCGAATGGCAACGTCCAATTGGGGCCTCACACAATCGGTGCTATAGTGAGAACTTTCTTTAACTCTTCAAAAGCTTTTACACATTCACTGTCAAACTCAAAATCCACATCTTTTTGGAGTAGGTGCTAAAATGGAAAAGCAATCTTGCTGAAGTCCTTGATAAAGCGCCTGTAAAATCCTGCATGTCCCAAAAACGAGCGGACCTCCCTCACGGATGAAGGGTGAGGCAAAGTAGTAATAACATCGACCTTGGCCGGGTCCACAGAAATGCCTTCACTAGAGACTACATGTCCTAACACTATGCCTTGTCGTACCATAAAGTGACATTTTTCAAAATTTAAGACAAGGTTAGTGTCAACACATCTAGCTAGGACCTTGGCCAAGCTCTCTAAACAACAATTGAATGAGACACCATAAACACTGAAGTCGTCCATAAAAACTTCTAGACAATTCTCCATTAGATCGGAGAAGACACTCGTCATGCACCACTGAAAGGTAGCGGGTGCATTACATAGTCCAAATGGCATCCTTTTATAGGCAAAGGTGCCAAACGGACATATAAACGTGGTCTTCTCCTGATCTTCAGGAACAATATGTATCTGAAATATCCAGTAAATCCATTAAGAAAGCAGTAGTGAGATTTACCTGCCAAGCGGTCTAGCATCTGATCAATGAAAGGTAGGGGGTAATGGTCCTTTCGTGTGGCGGCGTTTAATATTCTGTAGTCAATACATACTCGCCACATATTTTGTACCCTTTTAGTAACCATTTCACCGTCGTCCTTCTTGACCGTTGTGATGCTTGACTTCTTGGGAACAACCTGGACCGGGCTCACCCACTCACTGTCGAAATTTGGGTATATGATGTCCGCATCCAGTAATCGAGTGACCTCTTTCTTCACTACATCAAGGATGGACGGGTTGAGCCTCCTTTGCGGTTGCCTAACCGGCTTGGCTCCATCTTGGAGAAATATCCTATGCATGCACTTGCAGGGGTCAATTCCCACAATATCCGCTAGGCTCCATCCTATCGCTTTCTTGTACTTTCTTAGAACGCCTAGGAGCTTTTCCTCTTCTTCACTTAAGAGCCCACTAGCAATAATGACCGGAAACCCTTGGTTGTCCTCTAAGAAAGCGTATTTCAAATGAGATGGAAGGGGCTTCAGTTCACTTTTTACCTCAAGATGAAGTTCCTTTTCATCAAGCTCATGGGACTCATTCTTGGCAATTTCTTCTTCTTGTTCATCCTCTTGGTCATCCTTTTCCTCAATAGTGGGGTAGCATAACTTGTCATGGTTTTCCTCTTGCACTTCTGCTACCACTTCATCAATTACATCGCATCGGAGCATAGAATGTTCTTCGGGAGGATGTTTCATGGCTTCCTCTAAATTGAACTTGATAGTCTTGTCTCCAACCCCAAAGGAATATATACCGGTGAAGGCATCTAACTTGAATTTGGAGATTTTGAGGAAGGGACTACCAAGTAGAACGGAGGATGAGATTCTATTTTCTGTTGGAGGCATTTCAAGGATGTAGAAGTCGACCGGAAAGACCAAATCCTTAATTGCCACAAGTACATCTTCCGCTATTCCCATCACTGTGATCACACTTTTATCGGCTAAGGCAAACCTCGCCGCCGACTTCTTCAGTGGAGCTAAATTCAACCGCACATAGATAGAAAGCGGCATGATGCTAACACAAGCTCCCAAGTCACACATACAATCATAAAAAGTGTATCCACCAATACAACAAGACACTAAGCATGGTCCCGGGTCACCACATTTTCTTGGAATAGGTTCCATCAAGGAAGAGATTGAACTACCCAAGGATAATGTCTCCAATTCTCCTATCCTATCTTTGTGTGTACACAAGTCTTTCAAAAATTTTGCATACTTTGGATTTTGTTGAATAGCATCGAGGAGCGGTATAGTTACCTCAACCTTTTTGAACACTTGAAGCATGTTCAAATCAAATTCCGGTGTCTTCTTTGCTTTCTTTACCATGGAAGGGAATGGAATAGGAATGGACTCATCCACTATAGCTTTCCTCTTGGGCTCCTTGAGGTTTACTCCTTCTTCCTCATGTCTTTTATCTACCACCTCTTCTTCATGTGGAGCTTCAACAACTACCTCTCTCTTATGAAACTCCTCCATTCCCCTTGGAAGTATCTCCTCTAATGTAGTCCCCGACCTTAGAGTGATGGCGTTGAGACCGCCCCTTGGGTTTGGTTGGGGTTGGGATGGAAGGTTAGAAGAACTTGAGGGTTGGTTGGTGTTGTTGTTGGAATTTGGTGGGTGGTTTGACATGTTCATCTTTGAAAGCAAGTTGGTGTGGTTAGCCAATTGAGTACTCAAGGCATCAAATTGAACCTTGTTGCTTTCATCTCGCTTTTCCATAGCGGCTCTAAGCTCTTCAACCTGATTGTTGGAAGATGGAGGAGTTGGGTTTTGATTTTGTTGTCTATGATGTGGTACTTGGTACTTGGTGTAGTTGTTTTGGTTTTGGTTGGAGTGGCCTTGGTTGGCTTGGTAGTTGGTGTTGTTGTGGTGATATTGGGATGAAGATTGGTTGTTGTTGTGATGAGAAGGAGAGTTGTTCCATCTTTGGTTTTAATTGCTTCCTTGTGCATTATCTCTCCACCCTTGATGTTGACTACCACATTGATGGTAATTGTTTTGACCTTGAGAAGGGTAGGGTGGACGGTTGTTGTAATTCACATTGGCTACCACAAGAGCATGTTCCTCTTGAATTTGATGGCATTGGTCGGTGTAATGTGTGGTGCTAGAGCACAAACCACAAATTCTAGGAGGGCCATCAAGTTGAGCAACTGGAGGTAGGGCTTGGATGGCTTTGATGGAGCACAAACCACAAATTCTTGGTTAAGCTTGATTCGGAAGGGGATGGTTCTACCACACCCTTAAGGGGGTTACTCCTCACTCTTGTGTGTTGTGTAGATTCGGCAACATTCTTTATCAAATCCCAAGCTTCTCCCTCCGTCTTGTTTTTCGAAAGGGAGCCACCACTAGAAGCGGTGAGCAATCTTCTATCCTCCGTACAAAGACCTCCAGTAAAGTAGCTAATGAGCAAGTTAGTGGTCATTCCGTGATGTGGACATGACTCCAATAACTTCTTAAACCGAGACCAATACTCGTACAAACTCTCTTGGTCTCTTTGCATTATGCTCGAAATCTCCTTCCGGATGTAGTCGGTCTTCTCCGATGGAAAGAATTTATCAAGAAACTCTCTTCTCAAGAAATCCCAGTTAGTCACAATCTCATTCGGTAGCGAATAGAACCATGTTTTTGCTTGCGCTTCAAGAGAGAATGGGAAGGCGAAAACCATGATAGCTACCTCATCGGCTCCATGCCTTCGAGCCGTAGAATAAGCAACTTGAAAATCCTTCAAATGTCGGATGGGGTCTTGACCTGGCAACCCATGAAACTTAAGAAGTAGATTTATCAAGCTACTCTTCAACTCAAAGTTTGGATCAAGGTTAGGATACCTTGCTTGCAACGGTTGAAGTATGATATCCGGAGCTCCTTGCTCATGCAAAGTGATCCGGCGTGGCTCCGCCATAAGTGGCTCACCTGTAGGATGCAAAGATGTATTAGTAGTGCCAACAGAAGAATAGGAAGTGACAGACTCCAAGTCACTCTCAGTAACGTCTAGTGATTCGGTGTTTTCCTCAAGAGAGGCCGAAGTACTAGGTGTATAGTCCAACCGCCGCCTAGCTTGCCGAGTGTGTAATAAAGTCCTTTCGATCTCGGGATCAAAATTGGCCAAGCTAGAGTTCGGTTGAGACCGAGTCATCAAACTTGAAAGTCATAGCATAAATGTAAAGGAAATCTAAACTATGGCTAAGTAATTAAAGAAGTAAACTATCTACAATATTCACATATTCACATAACCAATATCAAGGCATATGTTGCAACCATTCTCCGGAAACGGCGCCAAAAATTTGACCGGCTGTCACAGAAGCACCCAAAGATGTATTGATAAAGATTCTCTTCAAGAAAACCGCGTTGTAAGTATAGCTCTACCAACAACAATCCTCGGGGGTCAAATTTAGAAGAGGGATTTGGTTGTCAAAAGTTCAACCCCAATAGAAATAACCGAAGTATTCAAACCTCGGGTCGTCTCACAAGGAATGGGCAATCATGTGCTTCGACATTGGTTAGAAATCCGGGGTTGTGAGTTATGAGCCAATTATCAACATGCAATCATACAAACAATAAAGCTAAGCATAGAAATCATCAATGTAACATCAACAAGTCAAGATTCACAACATTCATGAAATGGGTATAAAATGAGAATTGACAAGAATTCATAAACTATCACAAGATATAAGCACAATTGTAACAAGAAATTCAAATTGAACAATTAAGACTAGTAATTAACAAGATTCAAGTCACAAATCAACAAGGAAAGATCAAATTAAAACTAGATCTAGAGAGGAACAAGGCTTTCTCCCTCTAGAATAACCAAAGAACCAAAAACTAACTAAAATTGTGTCCTAGTGTAAAATGAGTGATCCCCCCCTTTTCTCCTAGCATTCTTGGGTCTTTTTCCATGCAGAAGCAGCTTGAAATTGGGCCTAATGAGCCTCAGAAATCGCCAGGCACGATTTCCCTTAATGAGGTCACGTGCAGCCTTCTACGCGTGCGCGCCACGTGCGCGTGCGCGTCGATAAGATTCTCCTGATTTGCGCAGATGCATCCATCCTCGTGCGCCACTTCCAGCCAATCCCATCCACGCTTGCGCGTGGAGTGCGCGAGCGCGCCGATGCTGCTTTTCCAAAGATCTCAATTCTTCATGTTCCTCCCTTTTGTACATGCTTTCTCCCTCTCTTCTAAGTCATTCCTACCCTATAATTCCTGAAATTACTCAACAAATACATCACGACATCGAATGGCAATAGAAGAGGATTAAAATATGGCAATTTTAAGGCAAAATAAGCATGTTTTACATCATAGAGCAATATTGGGAAGTGAACACAAAACCATGCATTTCTTGCGAATAAGTGTGAGAAATATTGATAAAATCCCCCAAAATAAGTACAAGATAAACCACAAAATCAGGGTTTATCAATCAACAGGGGCGTTTAATGCCCAGAAAGGGAAGGTAATACACACGCACGTTCAGGAAACATCTCACCTAGCTAGGCTGACAACCCATCTCTAGGCACTATGGATAATTGATGAACGGATTTTTGATGGTCTAGAATTTCACAAATGAAACCTCGTTGAAAGTATAGTTTCTAAACCAACAAAGAATCCTTTCATACAAAAATTTGGTTGTCATAAGTAACAAACCCCTAAAAATTAATAACCTAAGTATTCAAACCTCGGGTCATCTCTCAAAGGAATTACAGGGAAGTGTTCTTGTTATTGGTTATGGGACAAGTATTTTGGGGTTTTGGATAAAGGACAAGAAAAGTAAATTGTAAGAATTAAACTAATAGCTAATAAAGCTCTTGAGAAGGTATGAGAACTAGAAGTCCTATCCTAGTTATACTTATCAAGTGTGATGAGAATTGTCCATTGCTCCCACTTAGTTAACCTCTAACCATGAAGGAAAGTCAAGTGGATGAACTAACTTGATTCCACAAGTCCTAGCCAAATCATAATGAAAGACTAGCTTTAGTGGCATTCAAGTCAATTAGCAACTTCTAATTATCAATCAATAAAAGAGTTTGATAACTCAAGAGTCACCAATTACTCAACCAAAACCAAGAGGAGAAAAATCTAAATTAAAATCCTACCAAGCATTTTATCAAACACTTGGAAGGCACAAAATAAAAGCATAGAAAAGCAATAAGAGAATATAAATACTAAAACCAACAATTGCAAAATCAATGATAACAAATAATGGAGGCAGTAAAAAACATAAAATACCTCAAATTGCATTAAATAAGAAATTCAATCTAACATGAAGAGTTCATAAACTAAATTGGAGAATAAATAGATCAACAAGACAAGATAGATAAACTAAAGTACTAGAACAAATAAGAGTAAAAGAAAACTAAATTAAAGTATAATAGAAGTCTGAAATTGAAAAGGAAAAAAAACTAAGAACCCTAAAACCTAGAGAGAGGAGAAAGCCTCTCTCTCTCAAGAAAACTACATCTAAAACCTAAAATTATGTGAATAGTTGTATGAATGATTCCCCCACTCTGCAGCCTATAATCTGTGTTTTCGGTCTTGGAACTGGGCCAAAATCAGCCCAGAAATTGCCCCCAGTATTTTCTGATACGTGCATCACGTGGCTCTGTCACGCGTACGCGTCATTCACGCGTATGCGTCGCTGGACTTTTGCAAGGTCACACGTACATGTGATCCACGCGTGCGCGTCACCTAACTGTATGGCAACTATGACAAATTGCATATCATTTTGAAGCCCTGGATGTTAGCTTTCTAATGCAACTAGAACCGCCTCATTCGGACTTTCGTAGCTTAAGTTATGGTCGATTTAGTACGAAGAGGTCAGGGTTGACAGCTTGGCAATTCCTTCAATTTCTTGTATTCCTTCCACTTTTGTATGCTTCCTTTCCATCCTCTAAGCCATTCCTGCCCTATATACCCTGAAATCACTTAACACACATATCAAGGCATCGAATGGTAATAAGAGAGGATTAAAATTAGCAAATTTAGGGCCAAAGAAGCATGTTTTCAATCATAGCACAAAATTAGGAAGGAAAATGTAGAACATGCGAATTCAATGAATAAGTGTAATAAGTGTGGATAAAATCCACTAAATTAAGCACAAGATAAATCGTAAAATAGCGGTTTATCAATCTCCCCACACTTAAAAATTAGCATGTCCTCATGCTAAGCTCAAGAGAAACTATAAAAGAGTAAAAAGGAATGGTAGAATGTATGAAATGCAACCTATCTATATGAATGCAACTAAATGTGAAATGCTTCTACCAACTTGGTTAAAAGTAAACAAATCCTTCAGGAAGAAATATGAACTGGATCTCACTAATTCAAATCATAAAATAAGGTACAAGTAAACTTGCAAAAGAAGATAGCTAATGAAAGCCAGGAACAAGGAATCGAGCATCGAACCCTCACTGGAAGTGTATGCACTCTAATTACTTAATTGTTTAAGGTTTGATTCTCTCAATTCTTTACTAACCTTGCTTTCTAAGACTTGCTCTTCTTCTACCAATCAACAGAGATTTAATGCACAAATACACATATCAAGAGGTCTTTTAAGGGTTGTAATAGTCTAAAATCTGAATCCTTAATTAGCCTAAACTTCCCACCTAACTCAAGACAATCCATATAATCACATGCAAAATCTAATTACCCATTAATTATGTTTTTCACATATTCATGCATCCCAATTTTGAGTACAACTCACATGCATTGCTACCAACACTTACTTTGGGGCATTTTGTCCCCTTTTTATTATTTGCTCTTTTTTTTCTTTTCTTTTCTTTTGTTTTTCTCAATGCATATAATTAAATTATTGAATGCAATAATATGTGCTCAACTATTGTTTTGCACATTTTCACAAGAATATATAACACCCAATTCTCAAACCAAATATTGGCAAACCCAACTTCCCCACACTTAAATCATGAATACTCTCACTAGTCTAACCTAACCAAGGATTCAAATTAAGGACATTATTATTTTCCGCTTAGAGTTAGTGATGAGCTAAAGTAAAGAATAAATAGGGTTAAAAGGCTCAACATTGGTTTACAAAGGATAATGAAAAGGTTAAGACCATATGGGTATGTAAGCTCAGTGAAACAAGGCCTCAATCATATAAGTACATGCATACATCAAACAATGGAAATATAGAATTGAGCAAGACAAAGATCACAATTATAGAGAGAACAACACACACCAAAAACAAAGTGTTGGTTGATAAAATGCAACCAATCAAATAAGCTAAAAAATCTCACAGGTTTTGTGTGTTCGAGCTCTAAACCATGTTCCAAAATAATATTTCTTCAAACAAGTTCAATAAAATTTGATTCAAATTAGTGAAATGATATAAAAAGTTTCTTGAAAAAGAAAATTTACTTCAGCCAAGTAGTAGTAGAATATGCACAAAATCAAACAAACATGCAATCAAACATGCAAATGCAACAATGAACTAACAAAGAAAATTAAATATTGGTGTTGAGACAGGAAAGTAACTAACTCACAGAAGTCGGTATCGACCTCCGCACACTTAGAGATTGCACCGTCCTCGGTGCATGCTAAGATATGCAAGTGGACGGGTGGTTACAACTGATGTTTTTCTCCAAAAATTTGCAGATGGACTTGTTTGTTGCCCATTGAAACGTCTTCCGGTTCCCTTCCTGGTGGCCATCCTAAAAGAAGAGAAAAGGGAAGAAAGGTAACCCAAAAATAAAGATAGAAAACAAATAAAGTATGGTTGGGTTAATGCCAAATAATAAGGGTCTCAATCACATGGTAGCTACAACATGCAAGTGAGAAAATAGTAGAAGCAAATGGCATATCAATTGTGCAAAAATTACAACAATGGGGAAGAGATAGTAAGTAATGAAAGACAATATAAATTCATGTCAATGCAAAAGGAATACAGATATCATAAAAGATTAGCATTGACAAATAAATAATATCACCCAACAATGTAAAACAAGTCACTAAGCACCAAAATAATACAAGAAAAGATACAACAGTTGAATAAGAATATTTAACACCAACGGAAAAAATAATAAACTTAGAAAAGAAAATAAAATCATGAACAAAATTAAAATGTACAGAAGAAAAGTATGCAAATGCAGTAAGTAAAAGAAATGGAAAGAGAATATGGATGAGAATGTAAAGAAATGAAGAAGAAGAAGAAGAAAGTAAGAAAGGAGGAAGAAAGAAGGAGAAATGATAAGAGAACAAGAAACGGACGAGACGCGCGCGCATGCATCACGCGTACGCGTGAAAACAAAGATGGCTATGCGACACGTAAGCGTCGTCCACAAAAATACATTCTGACGCGTGAGCATCGGTCACGCGTACACGTGACTACTCGCGCGACTCCAACACCACGGCCGCACAACTCTCTGTTCAATTCACACTTTTACGCCGATTTTCATGCCCACGCGTACGCGTCACTGACGCTTACACGTGGATGGTGAAAAAACACAGGGGACGCGTACGCATGAGGCACGTGTATGCGTGGGGTGGCCTGTGCGCCTGGCACCCTTCCCACACGTCTCCATCTCAACTCTCTGTTCATTTTAGATAAGGAGCGCTTTTGCATGCGACGCGTGCGCGTCATCGTCGCTTACGCGTCGATTGCAGTTTTTTTTTTTAAGATGAAATATAAAGCAAAATAAGGGTAAACATGTAGAATTGGAAATTAACACTGACAAAAATAAAATAAAACTAATAAAATGGAAGATAATACCATGGTGGGTTGTCTCCCATCTAGCACTTTTAGTTAAAGTCCTTAAGTTGGACATTTGGTGAGCTCCTTGTCATGGTGGCTTGTGCTTGAACTCATCTTGAAACTGCCACCAATGCTTGGACTTCCAATAAGTTCTATCAATTCCAAGTGAATTCCCCAAGTTTTGATGGAGTTCTTCACAAGCTTTGAGCTCCCAAAATTGATCCTCTTGTATGCCGGGATCCCAAGTCTTGTTTCTACACGCGTCTTCAAGTTGATCATCATGATTCCATCCGGGTGGTTTAGCCTTGGATTTCTCATGTAAGCACCCGAACATCCTCCTAGACCCATTCAATTTGGTTCTACACCAACCATTGTTATCAAACTTGAGCGTGCAACCATCATGAACCTAGAGTGACACTTCCAACCACCACACAATTCTCCCTTACTCTTCAATCCGCAGAGAGCTCTAAGTTGACCAAACGTTTCAAGCAACCCATACTCAAGTGGAATTAGAAAGCCTAGAGATAAGAGATTTACCCACTTGAATGGTGTAAAGGATGATGGTGACTTAGGAAGGGGGACCTCCCCACACTTTGACAATGCAAGGTCCACTCCCTTGTACTCCTCTTTAAATTCCTCCACCTCTTGACAAGTATCTTCAACTTCAATTCCTTGTTCATCAACTTATTCTTTGGCTATTTCACATCCACTAGGAGAGGATTCAATTGTAGATAGAAACTCATCAATTATTGAATCTATCTCATAATCAACCTCCTCCAAGTCTTCAACCATGACA
The DNA here is from genome assembly GCF_000816755.2 of Arachis ipaensis. NCBI lineage: Eukaryota > Viridiplantae > Streptophyta > Magnoliopsida > Fabales > Fabaceae > Arachis > Arachis ipaensis. The sequence goes on along the minus strand of NC_029789.2, from coordinate 67,393,038 downwards.
TGCCTTGGAGGTTGTACACCCTCCTCAACATCAAATTCAAACGTCTTGGAAGGAGGCTCTATGACTTGAGATTCCCATGGAGGTTCCGCATCTCCTAAGTCTTCAACCACTTCCTCTTCTTTGATAATTTTGGCTTTCTCCACTTGCTCTAGTACAAAATCTAACTCATCCTTGATAGCTTCCACCACTTTACAACTTTCTTCAATTCCCCTAATTCTTCAACTACTCCTTCATCTTCAAGGGTCTCTCCTACCTCCACTTTTTGGGCCTCCTCTTGCTTCTCTTGAAGTATGGATGCGTGAACCCGGTCCATTACATCCCTAAGACGATCCCTTCTCTCTTGTTCCATGTCAATAGCATAATTGGGATCATGTTGCTCTTGGATTAATAGATATGGGTGAAAAGTAAGTGCACCAGAGCTTGAGGGTTGAGTATTGGGGTTAAAGGATGGATCTACATGGGATATAAGAGCTTGGAGAGTAGAGGTAAGACCGGTGAGAATAGAGGTAAGTGTGGTTTGAAGCTCTCTTTGCCCTTGGCAAATAGCACTAAAGGTATCATCTATGGGAGCTTGGGGTGGATAGGAAGGTTCATTTGTTGGGAGAAAAGGCTCATAATACAGAGGTGGTTCTTCTTGATAAGGGTATGGAGATGGTGTATAATGAGGTGGTGGTTCTGGGTATGGTTCATATGGTTCGTATGGTGGTTGGTGTGGTGGATAAGGGTTAAAAGTCATATGGAAGTGAATGGTGGAAAGGGGCTTGTGAGTATGGTGGTTCAAATCTATGTTGAGGAGGGGGTTCATAGGCATATGGTGGGGCTTGTTGGTAACTACAAGGGGGTCCACTATATCCATTGTCTTGGTATGCACCTTGGAATGGCTCTTGCTCATAGTAAGTTGGTGGAGGTTGTTGCCAAGAGGGTTGATCAAATCCTTGTGGCTCCTCCCATCTCTAATTGTCCCAACCTTGATGCATGTTCTCATTATAGCTTCCATTCCCTACAACCTAATTTGAACCAAACTCATAGCCAAAGGGGTGAGAATTCATAGTAGCAAATAAAAACAAAAGCTAATAGAAAATACGAAATAAAATCCTAAAACTAACAAAAACTAACAAATAAGCAAAAGGCAAATATGTACAATAACCAATAGTAAGGAACACGTTTGTAATTCCCCAGCAACGGTACCATTTTGATGAACGAATTTTTGATGGTCTATAATTTCACAAATGAAACCGCATTGCAAGTATAGTTTCTAAACCAACAAAGAATCCTTTCATACAAAAATTTGGTTGTCACAAGTAACAAACCCCTAAAAATTAATAACCAAAGTATTTAAACCTCGGGTCATCTCTCAAAGGAATTGCAGGGAAGTGTTCTTATTATTGGTTATGGGACAAATATTTTGGGGTTTTGGATAAAGGACAAGAAAAGTAAATTGCAAGAATTAAACTAATAGCTAATAAAGCTCTTGGCAAGGTATGAGAACTAGAAGTCCTATCCTAGTTATACTTATCAAGTGTGATGAGAATTGTCCATTGCTCCCACTTAGTTAACCTCTAACCATGAAGGAAAGTCAAGTGAATGAATTAACTTGATTCCACAAATCCTAGCCAAATCATAATGAAAGACTAGCTTTAGTGGCATTCAAGTCAATTAGCAACTTCTAATTATCAATCAATAAAAGAGTTTGATAACTCAAGAGTCACCAATTACTCAACCAAAACTAAGAGGAGAAAAATCTAAATTAAAATCCTACCAAGCATTTTATCAAACACTTGGAAGGCACAAAATAAAAGCATAGAAAAGTAATAAGAGAATGTAAATACTAAAACCAATAATTGCAAAATCAATGATAACAAATAATGGAGGAAGTAATAAACATGAAATACCTCAAATTGCATTAAATAAGAAATTCAATCTAACATGAAGAGTTCATAAACTAAATTGGAGAATAAATAGATCAACAAGACAAGATAGATAAACTAAAGTACTAGAACAAATAAGAGTAGAAGAAAACTAAATTAAAGTATAATAGAAATCTGAAATTGAAAAGGAAAAAAAACTAAGAACCCTAAAACCTAGAGAGAGGAGAGAGCCTCTCTCTCTCTAGAAAACTACATCTAAAACCTAAAATTATGTGAATGGAAGTTGTATGAATGATTCCCTCACTCTGTAGCCTCTAATCTGTATTTTCGGGCTTGGAACTGGGCCAAAATCAGCCCAGAAATTGCCCTCAGCATTTTCTTATACGTGCAGCACGTGGCTCTGTCACGCGTACACGTCATCCATGCGTACGCGTCGCTGGACTTTTGCAAGGTCATGCATACACGTAATCCACGCGTGCACATCACCTAACTGCATGGCAACTATGGCAAATTGCATATCATTTTGAATCCCCGGATGTTAGCTTTCCAACGCAACTGGAACCGCCTCATTCATACCTCTGTATCTCAAGTTATGGTCGATTTAGTACGAAGAGGTCAGGGTTGATAGCATGGCAATTCCTTCAATTTCTTGTATTCCTTCCACTTTTGCATGCTTCCTTTCCATCCTCTAAGTCATTCCTGCCCTATAAACCCTAAAATCACTTAACACATATATCAAGGCATCAAATTGTAATAAGAGAGGATTAAAATTAGCAAATTTAGGGCCAAAGAAGCATGTTTTCAATAATAGTACAAAATTAGGAAGGAAAATGTAAAACATGCGAATTCAATGAATAAGTGTGAGAATAATGGATAAAATCCACTAAATTAAACACAAGATAAATCGTAAAATTGCGGTTTATCAATAATCACCCTATACCACTCAAGACTCTTAAGTACAAGACCAAGCTACCATATCATCAGAAACTCCGTCAGGCAGAGAAGGATAAGAAATTTGCTAGGTTTTTAGACATCCTCAAGACACTTAAGATCAAGATCCCATTCGTAGAATCCCTTAAACAAATACCTTCCTATGCCAAGTTTATGAAGGACATACTAAGCCACAAAAGGGATTGGAAGGAGGCTGAGATAGTTTTCCTCACCAAGGAATGCAGTGCGGTCATCCAGATGAACCTATTGGAGAAACTACAGGACCCTGGAAGTTTTGTGATACCATGCACTCTTGGAGACACTTGCGCAAGGATATCCCTATGTGATCTTGGAGCAAGCATCAACTGATGACAAGTCATCTTAGCCTAGTTTCACTAGCCTTTTTCTTATGTTTTCATTTGAATTATGCACTTTCTTGAGCCATAAGCAAGCCAATTGGGTAGATTTTCATGCTTCCTTTGATTGAATCAACCATAGATGAATTAATACAATTTCATGAGGTTTTATGCTATAATTGTCACATATTATGAAAGAATGAATATCTCATGATTTTGAGCATAGCTTTGATGTGTTTGGTTGATTGATGATAGGTGAAGAAAGCTTGCAGAAAGGTTGAAGCAAGAAGGAATGGCTAGGAGGAAGAGAGGACAAAAAGTTTGAGCAAAAGTTTGCCTCAAACTTTTTGGCAAACGTTGGCATCAAAAATCAACACCCTGGAGAGCAAAAGTTTGCGCCAACGTTTGCCTCAAACTTTTTGGCAAACGTTGGCGCCATGAGTGTGCATGAGGGGGCCAACGTTTGAGCAAAAGTTTGACCCCAAACTTTGGCTCAAACGTTGGTAGCAGCAAGGATGGGGTGGCTGATGTGAAAAGTTTGAGTAAAAGTTTGCCTCAAACTTTTATTCAAACTTTTACTCAAGCTTTCATGATTCCAAACCCGGTTCACTTTTGGTTCTCTCCCCAACTCCAAGAGCAATCAACCAAGGCCTCTAGATCTAGATCAAGCACTTTTACTTTTCTGTTCTTTAATTTTCAATTAACCCACTAACTGTTTGAATTTTTGCTTAAGTTAACTAAAACTTCACTCTAGCAGTAGATTGAAGTGTCACTGGCTTTGTGCGTTTCTTATGTTCTGCTTGTATGTCAGGCACAAGAAGGAACACACCCACCTTTCATGAACAAGACAAAAGAACTCTTATGAGGTTAAGAAGAGCTGAAAGAGGGAAAATATTGTTGGAGAAGAGGAATCCGAAGAAGAATTCCAAGATATGGAGGAACATTCAACCAATCCACCAGGTGGAGCAGACAACAACAATAACAACCCACCCCAGAGGAGAGTTTTGGCCTCCTATACCTTTGCAAATCCTAGACATTGTGGAAGCAGCATCTTAGCTCCAAATGTCAATGCAAACAATTTTGAACTAAAGCCACAACTCATCACTTTGGTTCAAAACAATTGCTCTTTTGGTGGAGGACCACTTGAAGACCCGAACCAACACCTATCCACTTTCTTGAGGATTTGTAACACTGTCAAAACTAATGGTGTGCCTCCTGACAGCTACAAGCTATTGCTATTCCCATTTTCTCTCAGGGACAAGGCCACTCAATGGTTAGAATCTTTTCCAAGAGACAGCATCAACAACTGGGATGATTTGGTAACCAAGTTCCTTGCCAAATTTTACCCACCTCAAAGGATCATAAGGTTGAAGACTGAGGTACAAACATTTACACAAATGGAGGCTGAACCCATCCATGAGGCATGGGAGAGATACAAGGCTCTGATCAGGAAATATCCTCCTAACATGTTCACTGAGTGGGATAAGCTGCAGAATTTCTATGAGGGCTTAACATTGAAATCCCAGGAAGCTTTAGATCATTCAGCTGGAGGTTCTTTGTAACTCATGAAAACTGCAGAGGAAGCTCAAAATCTCATTGATATGGTGGCTAACAACCAATATTTCTTTGCTCATCAAAGAAATCGCCAACCATCACAAAGGAGAGGAGTAATGAAGCTAGAAGGAGTGGACTCAATCTTGGCTCAAAACAAATTAATACAGCAGTAAATTTAACAACAATTTGAGCAAATGACCAAGAGGATTGATAGCCTCCAAGTTGCAACAGTTAACACTAGCCAACCATCAACCACATGGGGACAGAATGAAGAAATTCAAGAGGAGCAACAGCAAGAACAAGTCCAGTACATGTATTCTAGTCCAAATGAAGTCTATGGTGATACTTACAACCCCTCATGGAAGAATCACCCCAACCTCAGATGGGGAGATAGTCACAACCAAAACCAACAACCATGGCAGAGGAACTCAAACCAAAATAATTCAAGAAACAATCAAAACTACAACCAGCAGCAAACTAACCAAAACACTTACAGAAAACCTCAAAACAACTACCCCAACCTCAACCAGTACCAATCCAATAACCAACCCAACAACCAAAATGCCTACCATCCATCACCCGCATCTCACAACCCACCACAAGCATCACCTGAATCTCAAAGACTCACTAACTTGGAGACCTTGATAGACAAAATGTTGAAGCACCAGGAAATGATGACCAAAAACCATGAAGCTTCAATGAAGAACCTAGAGAGGCAGATTGGGCAAATCTCCAAACAGATTTCTATTGAGAGACCTTCAAGCTCACTGCCCAGTGACACAATCCCAAATCTTAAGGAGGAATGCAAGGCAATACAATTAAGGAGTGGGAAAACATTGATGAGCAACAATGACACTACAAAGAAGCAAGCAGAGAGTAGCAAACGGCCAAAAGAAGATGAGGAGCAAACAAAGGAAGATGAAGCCAAGGATCAAGAGGTGATGCCAAGCAAAAGCACTAAGAAACTCAAAGAGAAGGACAACCAACCACACATTTCAAAAGAAGTGACTCAAGGCCAGCATCAAATAGGACAGAGCATCACACCTCCACTGCCATATCCCCAGAGGTTCAACAAAGAGGCTAAGGACCAACATTTTCACAAGTTCCTTGAGACTTTCAAGAAGCTGGAAATCAATATCCCCTTGGCTGAAGCACTTGAGCAAATGCCTCTGTATGCCAAATTTTTGAAGGAGCTTATCAATAAGAAAAGAAGCTGGGATGAGAAAGAAACCATACTGCTTACTGAGGAATGCAGGGCCTTGATTCAAAAAGGGCTTCCTCCTAAGCTTGAGGACCCAGGGAGCTTCTTGCTGCCTTGCACCATTGGGGAATTGACCATCACTAAAGCAATGTGCGATCTAGGAGCAAGTATTAACTTAATACCATCCTCCTTGGTGAAAAAGCTTCGTATAGAGGAAGTTAAACTGGTACAGATGTCTCTAAAACTAGTAGATAAGTCAATGGTATACCCCAGGGGTGTGATTGAAAACCTTTTGGTCAAGGTGGACAATTTCATATACCCTGCTGATTTTGTGGTTCTAGAATCAGAAAAAACAAAAAGGGGTTGGAAGAACAGGAAGATTCCAACAGAGGGGCTTTCCAAAGGTGACAAAGTGCAACTGGTATATCAACCGCTGGGAACAAGCCAACAGACTGATGACTATTACACTGTCAGCAACATACTCTCATTAGAGCACGCTGAAATTGAACACCAGAGAACAAAAAGGAGGATCACAGTCAGAGGAGACAAATTGAGGCCCTACAAGCACCAACCACCATAAAAGAAAGCCTCAATGCACACTCAAGTCATGCATACTAACTGGTCATCTAAGGGCTTGAGAAGCAAGCAACTTTTGAGAATTGTGCAGGGAATTCACCACCATTTGAGGACACTATGCATCATAACTCAAAAGGGCACAACAGAAGGAAGGACAAAGGAACTGTAAACCAATAGGTCGTATTTAGACTTAACTCTTGCTGTTGAAAAATGTTTTGACTTATGTTTTGTTAAAGTGTTCATCTAATACAAGCAGAATCACTCTTAAAATAAGTAAGCTAGTTTAAGTGTGTGCTTGTGTGTTTACTTCCACTTGACTAAAAGCATGTTTTGTCCCCTGCATCTTTAATTCAATAAAAGAAATGTTTGAAGGTGAAGTGAGATAGTTCTCTGTTAGATAGAAGTATAATAAAAGTAAGTGGTGGTATGTGTGTGATTGTATAATAGCTCACTTTTAGTGAATAAAAGAACTAGGATATCTCCTTCTAAGTATAAAGTGGCCTACTGTCTATGAATCTCAATCAAATAAAAATCCTTGGTTAGAAAGTAAAAAAAAGAAAGAAAAAAAGGGGAGAAAAAGAAATAGCCAAAGAGTGGCAGAACAAAAGAAAACAAAAAGAAACAAAGCTGGACACCAATAGCTTGAACCTTAGAATATATGCTTGTGGTGTCTTTGTATTAGGGTCTGCTTGGATTAGTAAGCTCTTTGGAGTGCATCAACACTCGGTGACTTGGGTTAACTAACCCGGGATCATCAGCTGAAAGTCCACTATCAAGAGCAACCTAACTACAAGGCATTTAGTAGCCCAAAGAGGTGCTGGGCATCAATGTTTTAAGAAGGAATGTGAGCCAAGTGTCTATAGTGAATAATGTGTCAAGTATAAAGAAAAGAAAATGAACTTGCTACACATGACACTCAAATAAAGCTTATGAACAAAATAATAGCCAAGGATAAAGGAATAATGAGAGGTCATAGCAGTGTGTCACTTGAAGCTTGAAGGAGACTTTCTAGGCTTAAGAGTCAATAAGAAGTGAGTGTTTGCATATCCACATAAAACCCCATGAACTACCAATAATACTTTGCTAGCATGAATATCCTCTTCCATTTCATTCTTTCTTCTCAATAAATCTTTTCTTGCTTGGGGACAAGCAAGCTTTAAGTTTGGTGTTGTGATGACAAGTCATCTTAGCCTAGTTTCACTAGCCTTTTTCTTATGTTTTCATTTGAATTATGCACTTTCTTGAGCCATAAGCAAGCCAATTGGGTAGATTTTCATGCTTCCTTTGATTGAATCAACCATAGATGAACTAATGCAATTTCATGAGGTTTTATGCTATAATTGTCACATATTATGAAAGAATGAATATCTCATGATTTTGAGCATAGCTTTGATGTGTTTGGTTGATTGATGATAGGTGAAGAAAGCTTGGAGAAAGGTTGAAGCAAGAAGGAATGGCTAGGAGGAAGAGAGGACAAAAAGTTTGAGCAAAAGTTTGCCTCAAACTTTAGCTCAAACTTTTGGAATAAGTGAAAATGAACCAGGGAGCAAAAAGCTGGACCAAAAGTTTGCCTCAAACTTTTGCGCAAACTTTTGGAAAAAAAGCTTGACCAAAAGTGTTCCTTAAACTTTTGCGCAAACTTTTGGGAGAAAAGCTTGAGCCAACGTTTGCCTCAAACTTTTTGGCAAACGTTGGCATCAAAAATCAACACCCTGGAGAGCAAAAGTTTGCGCCAACGTTTGCCTCAAACTTTTTGACAAACGTTGGCGCCATGAACAACATACCCTGGAGAGCAAAAGTTTGCGCCAACGTTTGCCTCAAACTTTTTGGCAAACGTTACATTTGCCTTCAGCTTGCTGACGGCTCCATCAAGTTCTCATCAGGAGTGGTTGAGGACATGATTCTGAGGATTGGTCCCTTTAAATTTCCCACAGACTTTGTGATACTAGATATGGAAGAGAACAAGAATGCTTCCATCATTCTAGGATGACCTTTTCTGGTTACAGGGAGAACCATCATTGACATTTAGAAAGGGGAAGTGACACTGAGAGTCGATAAGGATGAGTTCGTGCTAAACACTATCAAGGCCATGCAACACCCTTATTCCCCAGAGGAATGCACGAGGATTGATGTCATAGAACCCCTGGTTGAAGAGGTACATGAGATTGAAAGACTCGAGGAGGAGCTGCATAACATTCTCGAAGAGGCCATGCCTGAACTGGATGCACCGGAAGAGCAGGGGGAGACACTAAACACCCCTAAAGTGGAAGATAGACCTCCTAAAACTCGAGCTTAAGCCTTTGCCACCATCCTTGAAATACGTGTTCTTAGGAGATGGTGACACCTATCCAGTGATCATAAGTTCTACCCTAAAGCAACAGGAAGAAAAAGCACTGGTTCAAGTACTCAAGACCCACAAGACAGCTCTAGGATGGACCATAAGTGACTTAAAAAGGATCAGCCCGATTTGATGTATGCACAAGATCAAACTTGAGGATGCTGCTAAACTTGTTGTGCAACCACAGAGGCGACTAAATCCAGCTATGAAAGTAGTGGTCCAAAAAGAGGTTACAAAACTTTGGGAAGCTAGAATCATATATCCTATTTCAAATAGTCACTGGGTAAGCCCTGTGCAGGTGGTACCAAGAAAGGGGGGATGACAGTTATCCATAATGAAAAGAATGAGCTGATCCCTACAAGAATTGTCATAGGATGGTGTATGTGCATCGATTATAGGATACTCAACAATGCCACAAGAAAGGATCACTTTCCCCTACCTTTTATAGACCAGATGCTGGAGAGACTGGCTGGCCATGCATTCTACTGCTTCTTGGATGGTTATTCAGGCTGCAATCAGATCGCAGAAGATCCTCAAGACTGAGAAAAGGCAGCATTCACATGCCCATATGGGGTATTCACATGCCTATATGCTCTCCATTTTCTTTGATATGGTTGAAAAATTCCTTGAAGTATTCATGGATGACTTCTCTGTCTTTGGTGATTCCTTTGACACTTGCCTTAACCATTTCGCCCTGGTACTGAAATGATGCCAAGAAACAAACCTGGTTTTGAATTGGAAAAAATGTCACTTTATGGTAACTGAAGGTATTATTCTTGGGCATCGAATTTCAAACAAGGGAATAGAGGTTGATCAAGCCAAGGTGGAAGTAATTGAAAAATTACCACCACCTACTAATGTTAAGGCTATCAAAAGTTTCTTAGGACATGCAGGAGTCTACAGGAGGTTCATAAAAGACTTTTCCAAAATTGCAAAACCCCTGTGTAATCTTCTAGCTAATGACACTCCTTTTAATTTTGATGAGGATTACCTACATGCCTTCGAAATTTTAAAAGCAAAACTTGTATCTGCTCCTATCATTTCTGCACCCAATTGGGCCCTACCGTTCAAATTGATGTCCGATGCCAATGATTATGCCATTGGATCAGTTCTGGGACAAAGAAATGATAAGATTTTTCATGTCATTTATTATGCCAGTCACATTCTCAATGACGCACGAAGGAACTACACCACCACAGAAAAGGAACTACTTGCAGTTGTCTATGCCATTGATAAATTCAGATCCTATTTAATTGGGTCTAAGACTATTGTCTATACTGACCATGTTGCTCTTAGTACCTTCAAACCAAGCAGAATCCTAAACCTAGGCTAATCAGATGGGTACTGCTCCTTCAAGAATTCGACGTCAAGATTAGGGACAGAAAGGGATCAAAAAACTAGGTGGCTGATCATTTATCCAGGATTGAACATGTGGAAGGAATGCCACCTCCAATTACTGTTGTATCCGAGACCTTTTCAGATGAGCAACTTTTTGCAATCCAACAGGCACCATGGTTTGCAGACATTGTTAACTATAAAGTCATGAGATTCATCCCAAAGGAATACAGCAAACAACAAGTTTGAAAACTACAACATGATGCTAAGTACTACTTGTGGGACGAACCCTATCTCTTTAAGAGATGCTCGGATGGTATAATTCGATGTTGTGTCTCCGAGGAGGAAACCCAACAAATTCTCTGGCATTGTCACGGTTCTGAGTATGGAGGACATTTTAGAGGAGAGCGAATGGCCACCAAGGTCCTTCAGGGCGGGTTCTACTGGCCAACCCTCTTCAAGGACTCACGGGCATTTGTCCGTAACTGTGATAGATGCCAGCGAGTTGGAAACCTCCCACATAATCATGAAATGCCACAACAAGGAATACTGAAAACTAAGTTGTTTGGTGTATGGGGAATAGATTTCATGGGACCTTTTCCACCCTCATATTCAAACACATACATCCTGGTGGCAGTAGACTATGTGTCTAAATGGGTGGAGGCAATCGCGTCACCCACTAATGACACCCGAGTGGTGCTAAAATTCCTCCAGAAATACATTTCAGCAGATTTGGTGTAATCTAACGACCCAATTTTCAATATGTCTAGATCATACTGGAAACTGAGCGCTAGCAATTTGTCTTCCTAATTATTATCTATTATTTATCATATGAGCCTGATTCGTTGTTAAAAGTGTAGTTAATTTGCGAGGTATTTTTTTTTTTGAAAACGTTTGGATTAATAAACAGAATCATTCATAATCAACTAACAACTGATAACAGATAAAACAGTTATAAATAATCACACATAAATACATCACAAGTAGCTAACAACATTCAGTGACCCAGCCTTTATCAAAGTATAGACTTTTAGTTAGAACACCCCTAGATATAGCTAGATAATAACTAGAGTAAAGTATCATTTTTGTCCCCAACGTTTGGGGTAAGTTTCAAAGTTGTCCCTAACATTTCAATCGTTCTATTTAAGTCCCTAACGTTTCAAAACTGAGTTAATGTTGTCCTGCCATTAGAGATCCGTTAACAGAATTGACGACGGGATAAAATTGAGACAATTTTGAAACGTTAGGAACTTAAATAGAACGAAAACATTGGGGACAAAAATGATACATAGAAATAAATTTTAATTTTATTCTTCAATAATATCAATTTTTTACTATACATAGTATTCAATTATTTTTTAATCACATCTAAATAAATTACACTTAATCATATTTCTTTCATTTTAAATAAATTATTTTTTTTATAATTTTACTCTTAAAAATTTTTAGTTATCATAAAATGTTTATAAAATGACTAGTATATAAATTTGGAGAAAAGAAAAAAATAATATATATACAATAAAATATAAATTATACATTTTGTCTCTAATGTATCAAAATTCTTTAAAATTATAAAAAAATAAATTTATTTAAAATGAATGTAATGTGATTAAGTGTAATTTATTTATATGCAATTAAAAAACGTTCTGTGTAGCACTGGAAAACGTTCTGCGGTCATACCACTATTTATCTGACTGTCTCAATGTAGCAGATGAGCATACAAATAATTCTGGAGTTGTCTTAATGCAACAAATGAATAAGCAAACATCTCTTGGGTTGCCTCAAGCAACAAATGTACATAAAACAAATATCTCTTTATTGTATTACTCTTTCCTTTGTATCCATATTACTCTTTTTTTTCTTTATCTCTTTACCTTACTCTGCTTACTCTGTTCTCTGTGTTACTTTATTCTGCTCTGATGTCTCTGCTTAACGTATGTATTTTAAAGCTTATGTAAATTTCGGTATGAATAGTTAGCCTGTCCCAAGTATAGGTTCATTAAGTTTATACTGAAACAGTTTAACTTTTCATATAATACATAACCCTAGTCGCAATTCAAGGACTAACTATGTTGCCCTAGTTCGTTCACTACTTTCTGTCTGTTTTTCTGTCATTAAAACTTTACAGACTTTTTCTTTGGTTTTTATCTTTTCTTTAACTTTCTATCTTTCATTTATCTTTGCCTCAATAACATGTTGTTACCACTCCCTAAGTGTTTTATGAAGGTAATTACGAGATTCTTCTCTTAAAGTTGTCTTTCTAAAGATTTTACAGAAACTGCCTTTTCCACATTATTTTATTATTTTTTATTAAAATATTATTTTTAATTAAATATTATTATTTAATATTTTATTATTATTTATTATTTTATCATTAAATTTTCAAAAATTACCGTACTTTAACTTTTAACCTTTAAAATTCACTTTTTACCATCCGTAACTTTTAATATTTCTACTTTAACCACCTTAACTTCTGAAAATTACCAAATAACCCATCAAACACAAAAAAAATTACAACCTTGCCCTTTTTAAGATCTAAAATGTGTTATTCAATGTTCTTCATCACACTTAAAGTGTTCTTCATGTTCTTCATAAATTTTTCAGATTCTTTCTCTGTTTTTACCCGTTTTTCAATCTTTTCAGCAACCAATTTTTACCATTATTCATAATAATTTAGCAGCCACTAAAACCCCATCTTTTCTACATTATTTTAACACAAATTGAACCCCAATTTAAGGTCTAGGGTTTCGGTTTCCAGATACACCCAAGAACACAAATTCATAGCTTGAATTTCATCAAATTTCATCAAAATTTTACCAAATTTTCACCAAGAATCAATCATGAATGCAACCAATTTTTAGCACAGCCAAACCATACAAAATTCACACAACTCAAACACAAATAATCAAGATTAATTTCGTCACACCCTACCTGGTTTTGCTGCTCCTAATTCGGTTATGTCCTTAGGTGGTCCTTAAGCACTTTTTCCTCCTAAATCACATCAAGAACAACTTTAAATCCAAAAACCCTCAACTAACCGAATCTTTCTCAGCACATTAGGAAGGGATTTATCACCGTAAACTTGCTGGAAATTAATGTTTCTTGGCCCTCAAGTCAAGTTAAGCATGATTCCTAAGGAAGAACATCAAGAAAACACATGTCTAAGCATGTTTCCTTGAAAACCAAATTCAAAGGGGAAAGGAATAGCCATCTCACCTTATTTCCAGCCTTGATAAGTTACATGGTTATGTAGAGGAAGAAGAAATGATCATTTTGGTGAAATAGGAATTTTGATTTGAGTTTTAGTTCAGAAGAAATCAAGCTTTGAAGATTAAGTGTTCATGAAAGTTTCTCTCTTTTCTCTCTTGTTATTTTCGACCAAAATGAAGAAATGAGACAGCCTTGGAGGTTTTGGGGGGTGTAAGGTGAGTTGTGATTGGTTGGCTTGGAGGTGGATTAAAATAATATTAAAATATCTCTGGTGTACAACTACTAAAACTAGGTGTATCGGAATACTTATAAAAACATCTCTAACAATTATTTTCTGAGCTACTAGCATAAATGACACTAGTAACATATTTATTATGAGAATAAAATATGTATAATAAGGCCTTAGCATTACTAAAGTCATCAGAGAGTGCTGGTGCTAAGCTGCACCAGTAAACTTTGAACCCGGTTAAATCGATTTTTGATTTTTAACTAAGCTACACCAGGTAACCTTATAATATCATTCAAGAAGCTTCTAATACTAATATAATGATAATTATATCCTATTATCTCTCTTCTCTCATTAATCGAGTCCAGTTCATTAAACTGAGATTATTTACGAAAAATAGGATCAAAACTCCAAATCGATATGGTTCAAAAACTAGGTTCTTCATGACTGCATTATCGAGCTTGCCTCAAAAATTTCTAGCTTAAAGAAGACGTAACGACAATGAGGATCGAGATACTTGATGATATATCAGAGGTTCTCCCCTTACTGATCCTCCGGAGGAATCCGTTCTTTCAGAAAAGATCTCGCGTACTCGAAAACCGGGGTTGTTACATTCTACCCTCCTAAAAGAAAATTTTGTCCTCAAAATTTTAGTTTCCTGAGAATAGATGCGGGTAATCAGCTTTCATCTTATCTTTCAGTTCCCAAGTGTGCTCTTCTTCTCCTCTTTGTCTCCAAGCTACTTTGACTAAGCGAACAGTTTTGCCTCTTAGCTGTTTATCACTTCTTTCTACGATCTGAACTGGTGATGCTTGATATGTCAAATCGTTTCGTAACTGTACTCTCTCTGGTTGTAAAATTTGACTCTTGTCGGGAATATATTTCTTAAGTTGCAAAACATGAAAAACATCATGAAGGTTTGATAAATAAGGAGGAAGGGCTATTTGATAAGCTACTAGACTGACTCTTTTAAGTGTTTGGAAAGGTTCTATGTATCGTGGGTTAAGCCTTTTAGTCTTAAGGGCTCTATCTATCCCAGTAATCGAAGTTACTTTTAGAAAGACATGGTTTTCCTCACTAAACTCTAAGGGTCTACATCTATTATCGGCATAGCTCTTTTGACGGCTTTGTGCTGTCTGGATCTTCTGACGAATCTCCTTTATCTTCTCAGTAGTTTCTTACACTAAGTCTGGACCTAAGACACTAGCTTCTCCGTCGTCATTCCAACACAATGGTGTCCGGCATCTTCTTCCATAGAGATATTCATATGGTGCCATACCGATACTTTATTGGCAACTGTTATTGTTGACGAATTCGACCAACAGCAAATACTTATCCCAGCTGCTTTGATTGTCTATCATACATGATCGTAACATGTCTTCTAACGTCTGGATTGTCTGCTCTGATTGTCCGTCTATCTGAGGATGGTATGCTATACTCGTGTTCAATTCTGTTCCCAACGCTTTCTAAAAAGCTCCCGAGAATCTAGTAGTAAACCTCGAAACTCGATCTGAGACAATTTACGAAGGTATCCCGTGCAGTCGTACGATTTCTTGAATATATATTCATTCCAGCCTTTCTAAAGTATAATCAACATGAATTGGAAGGAAGTGCGCTGACTTTGTCAACCTGTCCACAATTACCCAGATGGCATCGTGTCCTGTTGAGGTCCTTGCCAATCCCGTGACAAAATCCACAGTAATCTGCTCCTATTTCCATTGTGGTATTTCTAAGGGTTGTAGGGTTCCTGACGGTTTCTGATGTTCCACCTTCACCTTTTGGAAGGTTAAACATTTTCAAGCATAACCAACTGCCTATTTCTTTAAGCCCGGCCACCAGAACATTCGTTTTAAATCTTGATACATCTTTGTCACTCCATGATGCATAGAAAATCTACTTTGGTGAGCTTCAGCAAGAATCTTTTGTCATAATTCTCTAGAGTTAGGCACACAAATTATGTTCTTGTACCTCCATAGGCCACTACGATCCTGTCTCACAGCTTTTTCAGCTCTACAAGCAATGGTGACATCCGGTACGGTGTTATGGAAATCGATCCGGTTCCAGGTACTAGATCAATGCTGAATTCTGATAAACCCATATTTTATGATGTAATTTGTGCTCAAATTGAGTGTTTCTATCAATTCTTCACCCACTTATTCATGTAAATTACATGGTTTTACTATTCCTTCCTTATTTTATGATATATGTGAAAAACATGCTTCCTATACTTTAAAAATATTAATTTTAATTACCCTTTATTACCATTCGATGCTGTGATTTGTGTGTTAAGTATTTTCAGGTTTCATAGGGCAGGAATGGCTTAAAGGACAGAAAAAAAACATACAAAAATGGAAGGAAAATACAAAAAAATGGAGTTTTGAAGAAAAGGCAACGACGCGAACGCATGGACGACGTGAACGCGTGCCTAGTGCGAAATGGCAGCGACACGTACGCGTGGATGACGCGGACGCGTGCCTTGAGCAGAACGCAAATGACGTGCACGCGTGACAGACGCCACGTACAAGAATCTGCAGAAAACGCCCCCAGCGATTTCTGGACCCTTTTTCGGCCCAAATCCAAGTCAGAAACACAGGATATAAACCAAAGAATGAAGGAATCAAATAAGGGAACAACTGAGTGAGAGATACAATATACACAATTTTAGGATTAGATGTAGTTTTTAGAGAGAGAGGTTCTCTCCTCCCTCTTAGGATTAGGATTTAGGATTTCTATTATGTTTAGGCTACTTCTTTTCAATCACAGGTTCAATGTTTTTTTAATTTATTTTCTACTTTTATTTATTCTATTACTTTAATTGTTATTTATCTTTTCAATTTGGCTTATGAACTTCATGTTAAAGTTGATTTTTTTATTTAATATAATTTGAGGTATTTCAGATTTAAGATTTCTTTCTTTTATTTATGTTACTATTGCTTCTAATCTGAAGGCATTTTTATTCGAGTAGATTCTCTTCCCTTTTGGCTTTGGTTAAGTAATTAGTAACACTTGAGTTATCAAACTCAGCTGTTGATTGAAATTGGAATTCTTTGCTGATTAATTTGTACTCCAATAACTCTAGTCTTTCCATAGAAGTTGACTAGGACCTGAGGATCAAATCAATTTCTCCACTTGACTTTCCTTTGTTTAGCAAGGGTTAATTAAAGTGGGAGCAGAATCCAATTCTCATCACACCTAATAAAGATAACTAGGATAGGACCTCAATTTCTCATATCTTTCCAAGAGATTTTATTAATTATTAATTTATTTTTCTTGTTATTTAAATTACTTGTTCCCTATTTCAAAAACCCAAAAATATACTGTTTTACATAACCAATAATAAATCATACCTCCCTGCAATTCCTTAAGAAGACGACCCGAGGTTTGAATACTTCGGTTATAAATTTTATTGGGTTTTGTTACTTGTGACAACCAAAACTTTTGTACGAAAGGAATTCTTGTCGGTCTAGAAGCTATACTTACAACGTGAATTTATTTGTGAAAATTCTAGATCGCGCGAGAGTTTCATTTGTCAAATTCTATCTCTCGCTGAGGAGGAAACTCAGGTATGTCATCCAAGAAAACATCAGGAAATTCCTTCACCATTCAGATTTGTTCTAAGCTTAATTCACTATCATTCGAGCTAGCCACTAACAGAACGTACCCCTCACAATCACTCCCGTCTAAGGTAACTCCTACAGAATTCAGATATAAGGTGTGGGACAGAAATGGTTTAGTACATAGACTATCAGATGGAATAACAGCAGTTATTTTAAAGCAATCAAGGAAAACATGATACTTAGATAACCAATCTAATCCTAAAATAACTTCTAAACCACATAGAGGCCAACAGATTAGATCATGTATAAAAGTCCTATTCCTAATAGCAAGTGGTACTTGCTGGTACATTAAACTGGTCAAAGCATTTTGGAATGCAGGTGTATGAATAATCAAGTGAAAATTTAATTTAAAAAAATATAATCCTAACTCGGGAGCAACAGTTAGAGAAATAAAGAATGCGATGCACCCGAATCATACAGTACAGTTAGAAATCGATTCTTGACATAACACTGACCTTAAATGAGGGCGTCCAATTGCACAACATCGTCAATAGTGATAGAAAACACTCGTCCTTGTTGTTGGGTTTTGACTGGATTTTGAGTAAATCCCTTCGGACAATCCTTGGCAATATGTCCAAGTTCTCCACAAGCATAACAGTTAGGTGATCCAAACTGGCAAGACCTGTTACCATGCTCTTTTCCGTATTGCTTACATGCAGGGTTTATGTAAGCCTGATGGGCTCGTTTACCATTGCCTTGCCTTACTTTACCTCCATTCTTACCCGTACATCGAGCAGTAATGTTACCAACTTGTAGGTTCTTATGCTGTCTTATGCCACGTGCTTTAAAATGCACCCTTCTCCCAGCTGCCTGATGATTGCTAAGACGCCTTGGTGGAAATCCTTGGCGACTCACCTTGGCCACAATCACTTTCTTAATAAATTCATCCACTAACTTGCTCTTGTTGACTAATTCGGCAAAATTACGTATCTCCAGCGGAACTATTGAACTCATCAGATCATCACGAAGGCCTCCTTCAAACTTCAAGCACTTCCATTCTTCGAAGTCATCAGGATTCCCTTGACAGGTCTTAGAAAAATGACACAAGTCAGCAAAATTACGAGCATATTCAACAACAGTCATATCCCTTTGTCTCAGCAGCATAAGCTCTATCTCCTTAGCATCACGCACTGCTCTCGGGAAATATTTCTTGTAGAATTCATCTTTAAAAATATCCCAAGGAATGTCACCTTCATTACATTGTAGCAGTCGCTGTATCCCCTGCCACCAGTACTCAGCTTCTCCCTCGAGCATATAAGTAGCAAACTCCACGTGTTGTCCTTCCGGAACATGCTGCGTTCTCAGTGATCGTTCAATACCTCGAAACCAGTTATCAGCGTCAGTAGCAACGACTGTACCCTTGAACTTAGGCAGATTAACCTTCAGAAAGGTTGCAAGGGTCATAAGTCTTTTAGCATGTCCTAAGTTATTCTCATAATTCCCATTATCTTCTCCGTATTCATTCTCATTCCCATTTCTCATTCCAAGACGTTCAACAGCCCTAGCCGCTGCTACCGCAGCTTCACGCACTACTTTAGCCACATTGTTCATGGTAGCCATAAATGTTTCCTGTTCCCCCTCGTAGTTAACATTAGGAATTCCTTCCCGTACGCCTCGTCTCTGTGAACTCATTGTAGTCCTATTCACACCAAACAATCATTGTTAAGGTGATCAGTCTTAACACTTCAAGTCAAGTGTGAACATTCCCAAAATGAAAATACAGAAACAATCTTGCAACATATATCACTGGAATATCCTACACGAATAAGACACACAACAGAGTATGCAATAAAGCATAGTCAGGCCACTCCCAGGCTCTAATGGGAACAAACTGCTCTGATACCAAATTGTAACGACCCAATTTTCAATATGTCTAGATCATACCGGAAACTAAGCGCTACCAATTTGTCTTCCTAATTATTATCTATTATTTATCATATGAGCTTGATTCGTTCTTAAAAGCATAGTTAATTTGCGAGGGATTTTTTTTGAAAATGTTTGGATTAATAGAGGGAATCATTCATAATCAACTCACAACTGATAACAGATAAAACAGTTATAAACAACTACACATAAATACATCACAAGCAGCTAACAACATTCAGTGACCCAGCCTTTTATCAGAGTATAGACTTTTAGTTAGAACACCCCTAGATATAGCTAGATAATAACTATATACATATACATACATACAACATCCCAGGTCCTGACCTATTCAAGAGGTCCCTAAGCTGGCACCTAGGCTAGCCTAGACTCTATACTCACCTAGTCCCTCTAAACTACTAAAGCGAGGGAAAGTACGTTCTAAGTCTTCAAAACTCAAGTCAGTTGGAACGTCATCAAAAGGTAAAACATCATCTGCTACTCCTCTGAACGATCAAACATTGCTATAGGACGTCTCTTTGGTACCTCATCAAGTAGCCACACAACAGGAGTCTCGTACACAGGATTTAGGTTAAAGTTCACGTACAAACGAGGTGCAGACATTGGCTGGTCTCATAGTATATACATATAAACAGAGTATGAGATTCATCCTAGACTCAGAAGACTATCTAGAGCGGAATCCTCTTTGCAGAACCATCATCAACAAACTACGGTAAGGTACTCTTACTTCCATCTGAAGGGGGAAGGGAGAGAGAAAGGGTAAGAACTGGGGAGTTCTTAGTAGGGCCGGGGTTATTAGTTAAGTTCATTAATTCCGTGTTGTTTTGCAGGTAAATAGCATAATACAAAAAGCAGAAAATAGAAGATACAGATAAATAGAGAAGATAGAGAAAACAGATAGCAGAACACAAATAGAAGAATACAAGAAAATAACACAAACACAAAGAATAGAATACACACAAAGAAAGCATACATCCATACAACAAACATAATGGAAGAAATGCACAACCAAGTATGATGCATGTCTAGCCCTAATGCAGGTAATTATCTCATTTGTCGGTTTCTACCCGCTCCCGATATAACCCGAAGCAGCTGAAACAGGTATGGTTTTTCAGTCAGCATAGGTACAGTTCTCACTAACCGACGTATGCGTCATATCGTCTGTAAGCAAACTCTGCCTTACAGGTGGCGGCATTCTAGCCGTCTATGAAATCATTTTCTCTGTAAGCAATCCTTGCGTTACAGGTGCGGCATTCTAGCCGTGTATGAATTAATATCCTCTGCAAGTGATCCCAGGTTATCAGTTACAGGTATAGCTCTCAATAGCTGTGTAGCACTGGAAAACGTTCTGTGGTCATACCACTATTTATCTGACTGTCTCAATGCAGCAGATAAGTATACAAATAATTCTGGAGTTGCCTTAATGCAACAAATGAATAAGCAAACATCTCTTGGGTTGCCTCAAGCAACAAATGTACATAAAACAAATATCTCTTTATTGTATTACTCTTTCCTTTGTATCCATATTACTCTTTTTTTTCTTTATCTCTTTACTTTACTCTGCTTACTCTGTTCTCTGTGTTACTTTATTCTGCTCTGATGTCTCTGCTTAACGTATATATTTTAAAGCTTATGTAAATTTCGGTATGAATAGTTAGCTTGTCCCAAGTATAGGTTCATTAAGTTCATACTGAAACAGTTTAACTTTTCATATAATACATAACCCTAGTCGCAACTCAAGGACTAACTATGTTGCCCTAGTTCATTCCCTACTTTCTGTCTGTTTTTCTGTCATTAAAACTTTACAGACTTTTTCTTTGGTTTTTATCTTTTCTTTAACTTTCTGTCTTTCACTTATCTTTGCCTCACTAACATGTTGTTACCACTCCCTAAGTGTTTTATGAAGGTAATTATGAGATTCTGCGCTTAAAGTTGTCTTTCTAATGTTTTTACAGAAAACTGCCTTTTTTGTATTATTTTATTATTTTTTATTAAAATTATCTTTTTAATTAAATATTATTATTTAATATTTTATTATTATTTATTATTTTATCATTAAATTTTCAAAAATTACCCTACTTTAACTTTTAACCTTTAAAATTTACTTTTTACCACCTGTAACTTTTAATATTTCTACTTTAACCACCCTAACTTCTAAAAATTACCAAATAACCCCTCAAACACCAAAATAATTACAACCTTGCCCTTTTTAAGATCTAATAGTTGTTCTTCAATGTTCTTCATCACACTCAAAGTGTTCTTCATGTTCTTCATAAATTTTTCAGATTTTTTCTCTATTTTTACCCGTTTTTCAATCTTTTCAGCAACCGATTTTTACCATAATTCATAATAATTTAGCAACCACTAAAATCCCATCTTTTCTACATGATTTTAACATAAATTGAACCCCATTTTAAGGTCTAGGGTTTCGGTTTCCAGCTGCACCCAAGAACACAAATTCATAGCTTGAATTTCATCAAATTTCATCAAAATTTCACCAAATTTTCACCAAGAATCAATCATGAATGCAACCAATTTTTAGCATAGACAAACCATATAACATTCACACAACTCAAACACAAATAATCAAGATTAATTTCGTCACACCCTACCTGGTTTTGCTGCTCCTAATTCGGTTATGTCCTTAGGTGGTTCTTAAGCACTTTTTCCTCTTAAACCACATCAAGAACAACTTCAAATCAAAAAACCCTCAACTAACCGAATCTTTCTCAGCATCTTAGGAAGGAATTTATCAACTTAAACTTGCTGGAAATTAACGTTTCTTGGCCCTCAAGTCAAGTTAAGCATGATTCCTAAGGAAGAATATCAAGAAAACACATGTTTAAGCATGTTTCCTTGAAAACCAAATTCAAAGGGGAAAGGAACAGCCATCTCACCTTATTTCCAGCCTTTATAAGTTACATGGTTATGTAGATGAAGAAGAACGGATCATTTTGGTGAAATCAGAATTTTGATTTGAGTTTTAGTTCAGAAGAAATCAAGCTTTGAAGATTAAGTGTTCATGAAAGTTTCTCTCTTTTCTCTCTTGTTATTTTCGGCCAAAATGAATAAATGAGACAGCCTTAGAGGTTTTGGGGGTGTAAGGTGTGTTGTGATTGGTTGGCTTGGAGGTGGATTAAAAATAATATTAAAATATCTCTGGTGTACAACTACTAAAACTAGGTGTATCGGAACACTAATAAAAACATCTCTAAAAATTATTTTCTGAGCTACTAGCATAAATGACACTAGTAACATATTTATTATGAGAATAAAACATGTATAATGAGGCCTTAGCATTCCTAAAGTCATCAAAGAGTGCTGGTGCTAAGCTGCACAAGTAAACTGTGAACCCGGTTAAACCGATTTTCGATTTTTAACTAAAACTAACCAGGTAACCTTATAATATTATTCAAGAAGCTTCTAATACTAATATAATGATAATATTATCCTATTATCTCTCTTTTCTCATTAATCGAGTCCGGTTCATCAAACTGAGATTATTTACGAAAAATAGGATCAAAACTCCAAATCGATACGGTTCAAAAGCTAAGTTCTTCGTGACTGCATTATCGAGCTTGCCTCAAAAAGTTCTAGCTTAAGGAAGACGTAACAACAATGAGAATCGAGATACTTAATGATATATCAGAGGTTCTCCCCTTACTGATCCTCCGGAGGAATCCATTCTTTTAAAAAAGATCTCGCGTACTCGAAAACCGGGGTTGTTACATTCTACCCTCCTAAAAGAAAATTTTGTCCTCAAAATTTCAGTTACCTGAGAATAGATGAGGGTAATCAGCTTTCATCTTATCTTCCAGTTCCCAAGTGTGCTCTTCTTCTCCTCTTTGTCTCTAAGCTACTTTGACTAAACGAACAGTTTTGCCTCTTAGCTGCTTATCACTTCTTTCTAAGTTCTGAACTGGTGATGCTTGATATGTCAAATCGTTTCGTAACTATATTGTCTCTGGTTGTAAAACATGACTCTTGTCGGGAATATATTTCTAAAGTTGCGAGACATGAAAAACATCATGATGGTTTGATAAATAAGGAGGAAGGGCTATTTGATAAGCTACTAGACTGACTCTTTTAAGTGTTTGGAAAGGTTCTATGTATTGTGGGTTAAGCCTTTTAGTCTTAAGGGCTCTACCTATCCCAGTAATCGAACTTACTTTTAGAAAGACATGGTTTCCCTCACTAAACTCTAAGGGTCTACGTCTATTATTGGCATAGCTCTTTTGACGGCTTTGTGCTGTCTGGATCTTCTGACGAATCTCCTTTATCTTCTCAGTAGTTTCTTACACTATGTCTGGACCTAAGACACTAGCTTCTCCGTCGTCATTCCAACACAATGGTGTCCGACATCTTCTTCCATAGAGATCTTCATATGGTGCCATACCGATACTTTATTGGCAACTATTGTTGTTGATGAATTCGACCAACAGCAAATACTTATCCCAGCTGCTTTGGTTGTCTATCATACATGATCGTAACATGTCTTCTAACATCTGGATTGTCTGCTCTGATTGTCCTTCTATCTGAGGATGGTAAGCTATACTCGTGTGTAATTCTGTTCCCAACGCTTTCTAAAAAGCTCCCCAGAATCTAGTAGTAAACCTCGAAACTCGATCTGAGACAATTTACGAAGGTATCCCGTGCAGTCGTATGATTTCTTGAATATATATTCGTTCCAACCTTTCTAAAGTATAGTCAACTCGAATTGGAAGGAAGTGCGCTGACTTTGTCAACCTGTCCACAATTACCCATATGGCATCGTGTCCTGTTGAGGTCCTTGGCAATCCCGTGACAAAATCCATAGTAATCTGCTCGCATTTCCATTTTGGTATTTCTAAGGGTTGCAGGGTTCCTGACGACTTCTGATGTTCCACCTTCACCTTCTGGCAGGTTAAACATTTTGAGGCATAACCAACTACCTCTTTCTTTAAGCCCGGCCACCAGAACATTCATTTCAAATCTTGATACATCTTTGTCACTCTAGGATGCATAGAAAATCTACTTTGGTGAGCTTCAGCAAGAATCTTTTGTCACAATTCTCCAGAGTTAGGCACACAAATTTTGTTCTTGTACCTCCATAGGCCACTACGATCCTATCTCACAGCTTCTTCAACTCTACAAGCAATGGTGACATCCGGTACGGTGCTATGGAAATCGGTCCGGTTCCAGGTACTAGATCAACGCTGAATTCTATCTCTCGCTGAGGAGGAAACTCAGGTATGTCGTCGAAGAAAACATCCGGAAATTCCTTCACCATTCGGATTCGTTCTAAGCTTAATTCACTATCATTCGAATTAGCCGCTAACAGAACGTACCCCTCACAATCACTCCCGTCTAAGGTAACTCTTATAGAATTTAGATATAAGGTGTTGGACAGAAATGGTTTAGTACATAGACTATCAGATGGAATAACAGCAGTTCTTTTAAAGCAATCAAGGAAAACATGATACTTAGATAACCAATCTAATCCTAAAATAACTTCTAAACCACATAGAGGCAAACAGATTATATCATGTATAAAAATCCTATTCCTAATAGCAAGTGGTACTTGCAGGTACATTAAACTGGTCAAAGCAATTTTGGATTGCAGGTGTATGAACAATCAAGTGAAAATTTAATTTAAAGAAATATAATCCTAACTCGGGAGCAACAATTAGAGAAATAAAGAATGCGATGCATCTGAATCATACAGTACAGTTAGAAATCGATTCTTGACATAACGCTGACCTTAAATGAGGGCGTCCGATCGCACAACATCGTCAATAGTGAAAGCAAACACTCGTCCTTGTTGTTGGGTTTTGACTGGATTTCGAGTAAATCCCTTCGAACAATCCTTGGAAATATGTCCAAGTTCTCCACAAGCATAGCAGTTAGGTGATCCAAACTGGCAAGACCTGTTACCATGCTCTTTTCCGTATTGCTTACATGCAGGGTTTATGTAATACCTTGAAACCAGTTATCAGCGTCAGTAGCAACAAGTGTACCCTTGAACTTAGGCGGATTAACCTTCAGAAAGGTTGCAAGGGTCATAGGTCTTTCAGGATGCCCTAAGTTATTCTCATCATTCCCATTATCTTCTCCGTATTCATTCTCATTCCCATTTCTCATTCCAAGACGTTCAACAGCCCTAGCCGCTGCTACCGCATCTTCACGTAATGCTTCAGCCACGTTGTTCATGGTAGCCATAAACATTTCCTGTTCCCTCTCGAAGTTAACATTAGGAATTCTTTCCCGTATGCCTCGTCTCCGTGAACCCATTGTAGTCCTGTTCACACCAAACAATCATTGTTAAGGTGATCAGTCTTAACACTTCAAGTCAAGTGTGAACATTCCCAAAATGAAAATACAGAAACAATCTTGCAA
This sequence comes from Arachis ipaensis, assembly GCF_000816755.2. NCBI lineage: Eukaryota > Viridiplantae > Streptophyta > Magnoliopsida > Fabales > Fabaceae > Arachis > Arachis ipaensis. The sequence continues at coordinate 67,367,568 of NC_029789.2, read as the reverse complement.
CATATATCACTCGGATATCCTATACGCATGAGACACACAATAGAGTATGCAATGAAGCATAGTCAATCCACTCCCCAGGCTCAAATGGGAACGAACTGCTCTGATACCAAATTGTAACAACCCAATTTTCAATATGTCTAGATCATACCGGAAACTAAGCGCTACCAATTTGTCTTCCTAATTATTATCTATTATTTATCATATGAGCCTGATTCGTTGTTAAAAGCATAGTTAATTTGCGAGGTATTTTTTTTGAAAATGTTTGGATTAATAGACGAAATCATTCATAATCAACTCACAACTGATAACAGATAAAACAGTTATAAACAACTACACATAAATACATCACAAGCAGCTAATAACATTCAGTGACCCAGCCTTTTATCAGAGTCTAGACTTTTAGTTAGAACACCCCTAGATATAGCTAGATAATAACTATATACATATACATACATACAACATCCCAGGTCCTGACCTGTTCAAGAGGTCCCTAAGCTGGCACCTAGGCTAGCCTAGACTCTATACTCACCTAGTCCCTCTAAACTACTAAAGCGAGGGAAAGTACGTTCTAAGTCTTCAAAACTCAAGTCAGGTAGAACATCATCAAAAGGTAGAACATCATCTGCTACTCCTCTGCACGATCAAACATTGCTATAGGACGTCTCTTTGGTACCTCATCAAGTAGCCCCACAACTGGAGTCTCGTACACAGGATTTAGGTTAAAGTTCACGTACAAACGGGATGCAGACATTGGCTGGTCTCACAGTATATACATATAAACAGAGAACGAGATTCACCCTAGACTCAGAAGACTATCTAGAGCGGAATCATCTTTGCAGAACCATCATCAACAAACTACGGTAAGGTACTCTTACTTCCATCTGAAGGGGGAAGGGAGAGAGAAGGGGTAAGAACTGGAGAGTTCTTAGTAGGGCCAGGGTTATTATTTAAGTTCATTAATTCCGTGTTGTTTTGCAGGTAAATAGTAGAATACAGAAAGCAGTAAATAGAAGATACAGATAAATAGAGAAGATAGAGAAAACAGATAGCAGAACACAAATAGAAGAATACAAGAAAATAACACAAACACAAAGAATAGAATACACACAAAGAAATCATACATTCATACAACAAACATAATGGAAGAAATGCACAATCAAGTATGATGCATGTCTAGCCTTAATGTAGGTAATTAGCTCATTTGTCGGTTTATACCCGCTCCCGACGTAACCCGAATCAGCTGAAACGGGTATGGTTTTCCAGTCAGCATAGGTACAGTTCTCACTAACCGACGTATGCGTCATATCCTCTGTAAGCAAACTCTGCCTTACAGGTGGCGGCATTCTAGCCGTGTATGAAATCATATCCTCTGTAAGCAATCCTTGCGTTACAGGTGCGACATTCTAGCCGTGTATGAATTAATATCCTATGGAAGTGATCCCAGGTTATCAGTTGCAAGTATAGCTCTCAATAGCTGTGTAGCACTGGAAAACATTCTGCGGTCGTACCACTATTTATCTAACTGTCTCAATGCAGCAGATGAGCATACAAATAATTCTGGAGTTGCCTTAATGCAACAAATGAATAAGCAAACATCTCTTGGGTTGCCTCAAGCAACAAATGTACATAAAACAAATATCTCTTTATTGTATTACTCTTTCCTTTGTATCTATATTACTCTTTTTTTTTCTTTATCTCTTTACTTTACTCTGCTTACTCTGTTCTCTGTGTTACTTTATTCTGCTCTGATGTCTCTGCTTAACGTATGTATTTTAAAGCTTATGTAAATTTTCGGTATGAATAGTTAGTCTGTCCCAAGTATAGGTTCATTAAGTTTATACTGAAACAGTTTAACTTTTCATATAATACACAACCCTAGTCGTAACTCAAGGACTAACTATGTTGCCCTTGTTCGTTCACTACTTTCTGTCTGTTTTTCTGTCATTAAAACTTTACAAACTTTTTCTTTGGTTTTTATCTTTTCTTTAACTTTCTATCTTTCATTTATCTTTGCCTCACTAACATGTTGTTTCCACTCCCTAAGTGTTTTATGAAGGTAATTACGAGATTCTGCGCTTAAAGTTGTCTTTCTAAAGTTCTTACAGAAAACTGCCTTTTCCACATTGTTTTATTATTTTGTATTCAAATATTATTTTTAATTAAATATTATTATTTAATATTTTATTATTTTTATTATTTTATCATTAAATTTTCCCTACTTTAACTTTTAACCTTTAAAATTCACTTTTAACTACCCGTAACTTTTAATATTTCTACTTTAACCACCCTAACTTCTGAAAATTACCAAATAACCCCTCAAACACCAAAATAATTACAACCTTGTCCTTTTTAAGATCTAAAAGGTGTTCTTCAATGTTCTTCATCACACTCAAAGTGTTTTTCATGTTCTTCATAAATTTTTCAAATTCTTTCTTTGTTTTTACCCATTTTTCAATCTTTTCAGCAACTGATTTTTACCATAATTCATAATAATTTAGCAGCCACTAAAACCCCATCTTTTCTACATGATTTTAACACAAATTGAATCCCAATTTAAGGTCTAGGGTTTCGGTTTCCAGCTGTACCCAAGAACACAAATTCATAGCTTGAATTTTATCAAATTTCATCAAAATTTCACCAAGAATCAATCATGAATGCAACCAATTTTTAGCACAGAAAAATCATACAAAATTCACACAACTCAAACACAAATAATCAAGATTAATTTTGTCACACCCTACTTGGTTTTGCTGCTCCTAATTCGGTTATGTCCTTAGGTGGTCCTTAAGCACTTTTTCCTCCTAAATCACATCAAGAATAACTTTAAATCCAAAAACCCTCAACTAACCAAATCTTTCTCAGCATCTTAGGAAGGGATTTCTCACTTTAAACTTGCTAGAAATTAACGTTTCTTGGCTCTCAAGTCAAGTTAAGCATGATTCCTAAGGAAGAACATCAAGAAAACACATGTTTAAGCATGTTTCCTTGAAAACCGAATTCAAAGGGGAAAGGAACAGCCATCTCACCTTATTTCCAGCCTTGGTAAGTTACATCATTATGTAGATGAAGAAGAAAGGATCATTTTGGTGAAATCGTAATTTTGATTTGAGTTTTAGTTCAGAAGAAATCAAGATTTGAAGATTAAGTGTTCATCAAAGTTTCTCTCTTTTCTCTCTTGTTATTTTCGGCCAAAATTTAGAAATGAGACAGCCTTGGAGATTTTGGGAGTGTAAGGTGAGTTGTGATTGGTTGGCTTGGAGGTGGATTAAAATAATATTAAAATATCTCTGGTGTACAACTACTAAAACTAGGTATATCGGAACACTTATAAAAACATCTCTAAAAATTATTTTCTGAGCTACTAGCATAAATGACACTAGTAACATATTTATGATGAGAATAAAACATGTATAATGAGGCCTTAGCATTGCTAAAGTCATCAGAGAGTGCTGGTGCTAAACTGCACCAGTAAACTGTGAACCCGGTTAAACCGATTTTCGATTTTTAGCTAAAACTAACCAGGTAACCTTATAATATCATTCAAGAAGCTTCTAATACTAATATAATGATAATATTATCCTATTATCTCTCTTCTCTCATGAATCGAGTCCGGTTCATCAAACTGAGATTATTTACGAAAAATAGGATCAAAACTTCAAATTGATACGGTTCAAAAACTAGGTTCTTTGTGACTGCATTATTGAGCTTGCCTAAAAAGTTCTAGCTTAAAGAAGACGTAACAACAATGAGGATCGAGATACTTGATGATATATCAGAGGTTCTCCCCTTACTGATCCTCCGGAGGAATCCGTTCTTTCAGAAAAGATCTCGCGTACTCGAAAACCGGGGTTGTTACATGTAACATCCTAACTATCAAAAGTCACCCTTCTGGCTATGCCACTCTGATAGCTCGGGTATTACGACGACTCTTAAAATATTTAGTACTAAAATATGAGCCTGTTTAAAACTGAAACTGAATATTCAAAACATAGATCCATATGTTACAATACAGATTACAATGCTTACCCAATACTGCAAAAATTTCTAAAAATAAAGGCAAGGGAACAATAATACCTAAGAGAATACAAAATAATATCGAATAAACAGAAAATGAATATAACTCTTCTAAAGCTTCATCGTCCATATCTTGAAAAGGGAAAAACTTGTAGGGAAGTGAGAACATCGTCCTCGAAAGGGTTCTCACTATAGGGTCACAGAATTGCTATAATAAGATACGAAAATAAGACCGTTTTTAAAGTGCAGTGATTAATAAATGCCTTATGCACCTATTCAAAACTAAAGATTTAATATTCAAAATCCGATATCCTTTTTGAAAGGGAAAAATTGTTAATTTCTCATAAATCTGAAAGCCTTTTTAAAAGTTTTTCCTAGACAGCATGAATGACCAAATTGTTCCAGGCATATGTTCATTAAGTCTATGTTGAACCAGTTTAGTTTTTCATACTTTTCTAAAACAAAAACTCAAATCAAACATGGCCTTCGGCCCATCTCCTAATCAACCACGACCCTAGGCCCAAACAAATCAATCCATATCCAATTCACCACAGATTCAACCAATTTCAGTCACAAACACAGGTAGAAGGTTCAAGCACAATCAAGGACTGGGAGAAGGGTCCTTCTCGGAGACCATTGACGAGTCCCATTATTACCGCCTCAGTAGGCAGGTCTTGAATTTCCAAGCATGCTTTGTTAAATCTCTCCATGTAATCTCGCAGGGGTTCTCTGACCTCCTGTTTCACTCTGAGTAGGCTACGAGCATGCTTGACCTTGTCTTTCTTGATCGAAAATTGGGTAAGGAATTTGCGCAAGAGATCGTCGAAACTAGATACCAATCTTGGGGGCAGGCTATCCAATTACTTCATAGCAGCTTTAGTCAATGTTGTCGGAAAAGCCTTGCAGTGAGTAGCATCCGAGGCGTCTGCTAAGTACATCCGACTTTTGAAATTGCTGAGGTGGTGTTTCGGGTCGGTTGTTCCATCATACAGGTTCATGTCAGGGATTTTAAAGTTTCTGGAAACTTTAGCCCGCATGATGTCCTCCGTAAATGGGTTTTCTCCCCCTAGGGGGCTATCTTCCCTAGCAGTACGACCCTCCTTATTGCGAAGGTTAGATTCTAGTTTTGAGAGCTTCTCTTCCAACTCTCTTCGCCTTTTGATCTCTCCAAGCTTCTCTCTACTTCACGCTGTCGCTCTAACTCCTGTTCCAGCTACTCAAGCCGGCCCTGATGTCTTTGTAGCCATCCCATGAGGTCAACATCATAACGCTGCCTTTCCCCTTCAGAGAGGCAGACTTCGGACGGGATTCTCCTTTGGTTGTCGGAGGGGCCCTCCCTATGCGGCTCCTCCTTTCTTGGCTAGGGTATTACTAAGGCTTGGTCGTCGTTGACCATGTCTTGATATTCCTAGTCTGACTCGGACGCAGTGTGTCCGTCTTCACATTGATCGTCTACCATGGAACGTTGATTCCCAGGTCCCCGGCAACGGAGCCAATGTTTCGGGTGTTACCTGAAATTAGGTCGACTTTGGGATTGTATGTGAGGCCCAAATCCTCAATGCAACGTACTCCGACTTGTCCCACGTCTTGTGGTTGTCGTCTGAGTTGTTTGCGAGAAGGTAGGGGGTGGTACCTGCAAGACACTCCGATGCCTAAGTCAGCAAAGGGTTAAGCAGGTTTTCGTGTATTGGAACTTAAGTTTACCTGAGTGTATCAGTGTATTTATAGGGTACGAACCAATAACCACCGTTGAAGTAGTTCCATTTCTGATGGTGGATAACTGTCCCTTTATCTTAGGGTTGTTGAGATCTCCCTTCTAGAAGTGGGTGAGAGATTCTTGGAGGCAGTTACTCACTTAGTTACGTGTGAGCTACCTGTGTTAATCTGTTCCGACCTCTTAGAAAAGATCGGGTGCGTGGACGAGGCCGTCATACTGGATTGGGCTTTTTAACCATATTGGGCCTGACTTATATTTTGGGCCAGAGTATGAACACTAACCCTAGGCAAACCAAGTAGAAAATTCATAGAAATATTAATCCATGTATGAGTAAGAATATGCAAAGGAATGCACAACATATTCGAGAAAGCTTGAGATTCAACTTTCTTACATGCAATAAAATCATAATAAAATCCATCAATACTCATATGATTATGAGGCCAACAAAAATATATTCCACTATGGCACTTAAAATCAATATTCTCACAAGTAACAAATATGGAGCAAAAATCAAATATAGTTGTATAAAAATTATTCATATAATCAAATGCTAAGAATTTAGGAGTAAGAGTTGTGATTAAATTGAGCAACTCATTAGCAATCACATTATCATTACCTTGTCCTAGAACATATGAAAAATAATCCAACAAATTAGTCTACTTTACATGCCTTTTGTTTAAGATCCTTGAACTATCAAATGCAAAATGTACAATACCTTGTCATATGTTGAATACTTGAGACACGTTTCATATAACTGCTAACCAAAGTTGGAAATTAGTTGTCTTTTTTTTTTCATTGATATCAATGTCTCCATAATTTACCAATAAATCTGAAAAACCTTAAAAAATTGGCATAAAAATACTACGCAATTCATGGTTAGGCATATGAGAAACCAAACTCCGTAGAATTCAATATCACTAATGCACTCTTGTCTAAGCTGAAACTTTCTAGATCTCTCTTACAAGTGGGTTTATTGCTATGAATTTCTTTATTTCTCATCGAATCATCTATCTCACTATTCTCTTATTTTTTCTCAAAACTCTCGCTCTCACTCAAACATTGATTCTTTTTACTCAAACACTCACTCTCTTTCTCAGTTTCTTATTCTCTCAAATTCTTTTCTTTTCTCTCTTGATTTTCAAATTGCTCACATTCTAAGGACCCATTTGAGAAATTTTGCACTTTTGGTTCCTCCAAATACACATCCATTTACAGAATACTCAATAAATTCTTTTGTTATTGGCTTTGAAGAAGAATTAAAGATAAAATTAGAAGAACTCATCTTCTTATCTCAATTTATAAGATTCTTCTTGAAATCTACACCCTTGAATTTTGTTTTATCCTCAAACTTTGCTCCTTTAGAAACCCTTATAGCATTGGAGTCCGAAGAGAGCCAAGTTGCAATAAATTATTGCAGCTACTCCACCTCAATGGCCAAATTGACTAAATCCTCCATAGTTGCATAATGGTAAAGTTTGACCTTATCTGCAATTTCTTTGTTTATTCCAATAAGAAAGCACCTCATAAGAATTTCAGGACCCTTTTTAATATTAGCTTTCGTCATCAATTTCTATTCACGACTTCTGCATAAAATTGGTCTCCAAATATATATATATAGTCTCAATTTGGTATAATACTCAATTTGGTCCTTAAATTTGCACGAAAACCTCAATTTAGTCTTTAAAATTTTAATTACCTCTATTTAATATGCACTCCTAAAATGATGCTATTTTGTTTTTTGCGCTTTAATAGCCCAAAAACACCCTTGCTTTAGTGTTTATTGAAACGTTTTTCTCAACATACATTAAGAGATAAAAATGCAAGAATAGAAATAAAGAGTTAGGGTATTGTAATGAAGGCCCATCAAATTCTACGTTATAAAAATATGTATCTAACGGTTCATGAGAAGTTTCAAGAACATTTCTCATTAACATGCCACAACATCATTTGAACTAGTTTCTTTGAATATGCATACTTTACATAGAAAAGTTTTTGTGCTTACATGTTGCAAAAGAATATCTGCACAAATGAAGAAAAGCACCACTATAAGGGACCCTTAAATGGAACCATACACATTGTTGCTGGCAGTGCTAGGGTTCAACATTTACTTCCCTCGAGACAAAAATGGAGTATCTTTAGAGATTACGACTACGGGTTTATAAAACTAACAGCATTCGATCACTCAAATTTGTTCGAGTACAAAAAGAGCAGAGATGGGGAGGTTTACGACTCCTTCAAAATATCGCGTGATTATAGAGACAACTTGGCCTGCACCGTGACAGTTGCCCAAGTCTAACAATGGCATCTTGATTGATGATTATGGTCAAAGCTTCAATGTATGAATAGGTTCAGAGCTGTTGAATTTTACCCTGGAAGCACTTTCTTGTACTTAAAGTAGAATAAGAATGAGAAATACAATGATGCACAAGTGATTCCGGTAACTATCAAAACCCAATGGAAACCAGATGGATAGTCAAAAACTGTGGTTTCAAAGTTCATCCCAAACACTGCTGTCACAGCAGCAAATACTGCTGCTACCAATGTAGCTGCAGTAAGAAGCAATTCAAACTGTATTAGGCGGTTTTGAATATTGCCCTGCAATATGAGTGAAAAATAAGACACCCTGGTTTACACCATTTACACAGAATTTGAAAAAAAAAAGGAGTGGATAGCAGAATATTGTAGGTTGATAATCTTACCAACTTTATATTGATAAAATCTTCTGTGTCATCAATGTATTCTTTAAGCTGGAATATCAGGGGCAGAAAAAGATTAACGTCAGCAGAAAGCACATCACTGAAAATAATATAACCATATGCTGCTTTGAAATAGATTGAAATTTAAGCAAAAAGTCATCATGCCTTCTCATCGTTACCAAAAATCAAAGGCAGACATTACACAAGACAACAGTTGATTAGCAGAAATCTTGTCATAGCTAACCAGTTTTATGATCAAGTTATATAATAAATACCATGATATCCAATATATGATACTGTAGGCCACAAGGAAAGTAGGTGAACTTTAATACTATAGCTGAGTGAATCAGCTTTCTCATACCGACGACAATGAGTTAAGCGTATTATCAATGACGATAAAGTATGCTTCAAGCAACATTTCCAGTGGTTGAATCCTTTCTCCATTATCAGAAGAACCCATTGAACTACCATGTTTGCCTGAATTTCCAATGATGCTGAAAGCCCTTGGCAACATTGGGATCCCACTAATTGACCGCTCTGGTGAATTAGGAGCTGACTTTGAAATCTCTTTACCACTACTTGATGTAAGAGTGTGAAGACAATCATTAAGAGGGTACATATCTGAGCTTCTCCTTTTCTCAGTAAGGCACATCTCAGCCATATCACCATCATCATCCATGAGATGTTCTATTTCGTCACGTACCTGGAAATTACACAAATTACTAGTTGCAGATGTTTAAAAGGATAGAATAATAACACAAATAATCAAGGATGGGGATTCTACATTTATCAACCTTCTGAACTCGTTGAGTCAAAGCAAGGAGATGACCTTTGAATCTTCGAACACGTTCTAAATTCAGAGTACTGATAGACGATGCTAATTCATCTAGCACAGGATATATTTCCATTTCCAACTCTTTTACCTATCAAATAAAAAACCTTCTTAATAATACAAGGGTATCAGGTTTAATATTTCCTAAATTTCAGGGAGCTTAATGTAAGTTTTAAACATATAGGGGAGCTGGGTATTGGTTAGGTTACACTCACCTTCCCTGAGGATTGGTAAAATTCAATATAATTTACTCTCACCATAATTCAAAAAATAAATAACAGCATTGATAAAGTTATTCCTAGTTTGAAGCTACTGAATTTTACACTAAAACAGCGTATACCCATTTCAACTTAAATTCCATTGATCAAATCCATAAAGTGAGATTATTATGTTATACGGGAGCATGGACAGCAAATGCAACATTGACCCTTTTCTCATGTAAAACAAGCACTAATAAAGTAGAAAATGATGCAGGACAAAGGAATGTCAATTATAAGTATGTGCACCTAGCTACTGCAAATTGATGATGATGACAGTATTGTACCTAAGTAGTGCTTGTCTAGCAGCTTTCTTCTATTTTGTTTGTGCCTTGGAACCACACTAAAGAAACTGCCTTGTGATTCAGGTCACAGGTTAAGATCTTTAAATAGTCTCGTTGTAAGTGGAGGTAAAACCATATAGATCTACATTCCCCAGAACCCACAGAGTGAGTTTTGTGCACTAAGCCACCCTTTTTACTTATGCCTTTTCATTTCTTCCGAACTTAATTTTAGAAACAAAGAATTTAGCCTTTTCAGAAGGCCTTTCATTGGACTCTGCGTAATGCAGGATGTTTTGACATCGGGTTATCCTTTTAGAATTTTCTGTTATATAGAAAGGGGTTTAATGGCTGCAATAAAGGAGATGCATTTTCTAATTAATAACAGAACTTTTCTTCTATTTTTCATGGATGTTAATTGAAAGCCATCCCTCTTGTGTCTGTGTGTGGCCAAATTAATTCCAGGGCTTTACCCGCTTGAGAGTGAATGGAGGAAACAATTGTTGGCAGTTGAAACAATGTAACCACCATTAAGTTATCTGAAACTTGCAGGCAAATATATAATACAGTCGATGAAATTCAATCAAATAATATTTTACAATAAATCATATCTTCTACTATAATTACCGGCAATCATTGCAATTTCAATGTTAAATAAAAACGAAGATATATACTGTCACAGACAAGAATGTGAAGGGTTCCGCAAGAGGATTATTGATTGAGCCATACCTGAGCATCTAAAGATGTGCATGTCAACTCCAGAGCCATTTCCAACGCTCTAAACTCAAAAGGCAGACCATCTGTTCAAAAATGGCAAATCTGATAAGAAATTATGTGCAGTGTCTGTCTA
>NC_029789.2:67342140-67356900 GCF_000816755.2 Arachis ipaensis | reverse complement strand
GAATTAATTTTGGGTTTTGTTGTGGTGGTTTCCATTTTGCTGGAGGGTTAGTTACAATACCAGGGAACTGTAGCAAACTAAAAAATTGCTTTTAAGAAAGAAATGACAATAGCTAGTTAGCAACCAAGGGATGAAAAGGTATCATACTTTACAACAACAAAAAGGAAGCATTGTCGGCTAGGTGAAATTATAGAGATCAAATGGCAGAGATCTACTATCATAAGCCATAAAAATTAGACAAACCAATACAATAAAAATCTTTCAATCAAGTAAACTTTCTAATTGATACCGCAATAGAACTTCAAACTCACATCATTTGGTGTCTTTCCCTCCTTTTTTTTATTTTATTTTACCGATTCCAATTAAGTGCTAAACAGGAGTTAAGTATGCTAATTGCTAACTGATCATATCATACAAAGATATCAGATATTTTTAGATGCCTTGCTCCAGGAACCCTTTGCAACCATCTTTAACCCTTACTAATCTAACAAAAAAATCGGCAGAAACAACTGGAATCCTTACCAGCTTTTTCTTTCTGAAGCCGATTGCATAATTCTGACCTATACTGACCAACACTACCATCCAATGAATTCATCAGGATGACCTCATCAGCAGTAATTATACAACGGATTTGCTCAAGGTTTACAACAATAGCCTTCTCCCGTCCTAATATGGTAGAAGGATAAATGAACATTGGATCCAATAGTCTAAGATCTCTGGAAGGCAAAGAACAATGTCTCATAATGGTAGCCTTGTCAAGTGTTACGGTCTGAGTACCCCCATCCTGACCAATTTTTATCCAAGAGCGAGTTCCATGACCTCTCTTCTTCAGGCCTATGATACCAGTCCCGCAATTCCCTTGGCCGTTGAGCTGAGACCTCCCTCCACCATCATCATGAGATAATGCAGATTCTTGTGGAGTGGAAGAATAATACTGGCCTTGTGCTTCCTCCATTGCATCATACCTTTCTCAATCGCTGTGCTGATACAGTATTTTTCTTTTTCCTTTTCTAAGCTGGGGTTGTCTTCACTAGTATTATGTAAAAATTATGCAATACAGAAAACGATTTTCCACCACATCTTTGAGATACTGGTGATAGCTAGAAATAGAAACCGTGTCTACCACCTGATATGATCCATACTTGGAGCACTTCTCAAATTAAAAGCCTAAGATAGAAAAATTGTTAGTCAGTTTGACAAGCATAAATCCCCGTAGAAAAACTACCGAAATAAGAAACCATAGAAAATGGGAATATAAACCGGAAGATAGAAAATAATAAGAGATAAATTTTGATGAGAGTATAATACTAACAGTACTTAGTTATTACTTATTACCAATATTTGATGCGCCTACATGGCTACATCTTTAAATGCAATACATGCCCTGTTATTAAGATCAACCCGATACATAACTGAATTTCAAGTATTTTCCTCAACACATTAAAGCTCAAATTAGCGGAGCAAGCTAACATTAACAAAGAACCCATATTAATTCCCCTGAGGAGGAACCATAGCAAATTAGCAATCAGGTTAACCGCTTTAACCTGATTCATTATAAAAAATCAGATGTTTCAATTCTCCAATCTTTGAAGTAAATCTCATGCTAAAAAACCCAACGCTAACCGCTCTAATAATTTCCCCGAGTCTCAAACAAGATTTCATCATCTTTAGTAATTGTAGCTACCAACGCAATAAAGAATGATTTCTATCAAACAATACGCAAAAGCAGAAAATAATTGGAATTGAAATTGTAAAATATTCTCAAAAATTTAATAAACGAAAATGAAAAAAAAAAATTACGGTTTATTGTGCAGTTACCAGAACTACAGAATTGGTAGGAGTGCATATTGTGGAGAGTGTTTGGTAGATGGTAGTGCGGTTAAGGTAATTGAAGGAAGAGGGTTTTCAGGGGTTGTACGGTGGAATATCAATGTTATAGAAGTGCATTATGAATCGAAGATTTTTACAAATTACGGGATATTTCTAGGGATTTTTCATTTAAATAAATAAAACTAACGGCTCAACAGAGGCACCAGAAAAAAAACAGAAGCACTAACCAAAAAACTTTTAAAATCTTAAATTATAAAAGCACACAATAAAGAGGTATATATATTATCAGAAAAATATAGTTCAAAAAATAATGATAATAATATTATCGCGATTCAAAAATAGTATATATAAACTAAAATACATGTTAGTTATTTACAAAAAATAATTTTATTTAAATGTCATGGATATTCATATTTGTCTTCATTTATTTTAATGGTAGGCTAAAATATGGATTTAAATCTAAAGAGGCCTCATTTTCTTATAAATAGTAAAAAAACAAAAGAAATGAGAATGTTTATCTTTTTTTGTTTTTAAATATCAAACTATAAGAATAATTAATAAACAAAATAGGAGAATATATAAATTTTGTATCTCAAAAAAATCTTTCATAATTCATCGTACATACATCTCCTTATCAATAACTTCTTGAGTCTTGAAAATTTGTCACATTTATTGACTATAAAAATAACTATATAAACGATTTAAGAATATTCAATTAAATTGATTCTTTATTATAGCGACAAATTTAATTAATTCAATTAAAACATGTAGAATTGAGATATTTCGTTTTACACTGAATTTTTTGAAAAGACAAAAAAAAATGACATTAATCTTTGTTTATGTAGGACAAAATATAAATTAAATGGCATTACATCTGATTTATTAGGAATTTATATTTAATAACAGTTACCTGCAATGATATTGTTTGTCACCAAAATAAGCTAGTTGTGCTCTTCTGAGTTTATGGCTAAAAAAAAAAGTTAAATTTTTAACATGAAAATCTTTTTATTATTTTGTTTGTGATTTAAATACTATCCATAAAAAGTAGTTACTTAAGTGAAACAATATATAAAGAGTGATAGAAAACTTTTAGATTTATCGTTATGGTTTATTTCTTATTAATCCTCACTTAATATACTCAAATTTAATAGCTTTGATGGTGGTAAATTTTTGTAATTAGTTAAAAAATTTCAACTTTCTTTTTCTCTCTCTGTCTCTCTCTACGATTTTGGACAAATTCAGCTTTATTAGTAAAACGTTTTATAAGTTTAGAATATTTTTAACTTCTTATATAATAATTAGGCTTAATAAATTACCAAAATTCAAACCTATTCTCTTGAACTACTTCTTGATGATCATATAATTGGAATCGTTTAAAGGGGAGATCTTTAGACCCTAAAATTTTTAAAATAAAAAAATACAATAAAATAAATTAAAAAAACCTAATAAAATAAAATGGTTTAAAAAATAGAATATTTATAGGAAAAACAATAAATTAAAACTTACGTGGTCCATGAGATAGAAAAATAAAGAGAAGAAAATAATCATTAAGGTTGAAACAATAAAAAATGTATAAAACAGTTCTTATCTTACCACATTTAAATATTATATGTCTATCTAATAATCAATAAAAATAATATTATTTAATGTAAAATAGATTAAAAATAAAAAGAGATTAACAAAATCAATTATCAAATTTCTTATCTTAGGTCACCAGATTATTTGAAAAATCAATTAACAAAGTTCTTATATTGCTACATTTATTGTGTTATATGTTGAACTAATAATCAATAAAAAAATAATATTATCCAATGTAAAATAGATTATAAATAAAAAAAGAAATTAACAAAATATGCGTGAAAATTTTTTATTCTACCATTGGTAGGTGTAGATTTTTTTATATCTTTTATATGTTAATCATGTGACAAACGAATAATATTAAATTAATTAATTTTTTTGTAATATAATTTAGAAAATTAATAAATGTCAAATCAAGTACTCTATATAATTAAATATCAAATTCAATACTCTACATAATTAATAGTTAAGATAGTTTAGGAAATTAACATATTAATATTTTTAAACGAACTTTGTTGTGTCTTATATATATATATATATATGCCAATAAAATAAATTAACTAATATTCAAAACAAATAATATTGTAATAGACAAAATTAATAATTTAATTTAGTTTCAAAGTAAATATTTATGTACTCAAATATCAAATATAATACTCTACATAATCAGTATTTTAGAAAATAAAAAAAATTATTACAAAGCAATTTAAAAAGAAAAAATAAGTTAACAAAATATTTATGGGACTTTTTTCATTCAATCGTTAATAGGTAAAGACATATCAAAAAATAAAATTACATATCAAATAAAGAAAATGTGTTATTATAGTTATAGGAGTAACAAAACGGTTTTTATTTTAGTGGGAAGTTATTGGATTTTTCAAAACAAATTTTTTGACTATTTTGTCCTTATAATTTGCTTTATGAAATGGTTTGTTATAAGGTTAATATAGTCTAAAAAAATTGGACACCAAAATAATAGTCAATCTTATGTAAAATAGATTACAAATAAAAAAAAGAAATTAACAAAATATATGCATGAAAATTTTTTATTGTACCATTGGTAGGTGTAGATTTTTTTGTATCTTTTATATGTTAATCATGTAACAAACGAATAATATTAAATTAATTAATTTTTTTACAATATAATTTAGAAAATTAATAAATGTCAAATCAAGTAGTCTTTATAATTAAATATTAAATTCAATACTCTACATAATTAATAGTTTAGATAGTTTAGGAAATTAACATATTAATATTTTTAAGCGAACTTTCTTGTGTCTTATATATATATATATGCCAATAAAATAAATTAGCCAATATTCAAAACAAATAATATTGTAATAGACAAAATTAATAATTTAATTTACTTTCAAAGTAAATATTTATGTACTAAAATATCAAATATAATACTCTATATAATCAATATTTTAGAGAATAATACAGAAAAGTAGAAACCAAACTAACATAGAATTAAACAATAAAGCATGAAGATGGTGAAGAATGTGAAAATATTGATATTCATTTTTGTCTACATTTTTTTGGAAATGTGTTATTATAGTTATTGGAGTAACAAAACGATTTTTATTTTAGTGGGAAGTTATTAGATTTTTCAAAACAAATATTATGACTATTTTATCCTTATAATTTGCTTTATGAAATGGTTTGTTATAAGGTTAATATAGTCTAAAAAAATTGGACACCAAAGTCATAGTCAACCTTTTGTATTGGCTTTATATATTGTTATAGATAATTTGCTTTATGAAATGATTTGTTATAAGGTTAATATAGTCTAAAAAAATTGGACACCAAAGTCATAGTCAACCTTTTGTATTGGCTTTATATATTGTTATAGATAAAAGTAATAATTATGGAAATAAATAATTTAAAAAATATTTACCGATTTGCGTTTTCCAATCATATCTCGTTTACACGGTAAACGAGATATCACACGTCAGCTGCAACGTGGCTATCTCATTTACACTGTAAATAAGATATATATATATATATATATATTGTTTATAGTGTAAACGAGATAGACAATGTTCATCTCGTTTACATGGAGTAGAGTCCCAGCAGCTATAAATGGATGTGTAAGCCTTGGCATTCTTCACAAACTTTTCCTATCCTTTTTATGTCTCATATTTATCACAAATACAAGGCATTAATGGCCAGTGATAGTCCATACATAGTTGTGCTTGTTTATCCCAATTGTCGTATGAGAAACGACGATAATGGAGTGACATTTGAGTGTGAGGATCCAATATTGTTTCGCACTCAGCGTGTGGAGACGTTGTCCGGTTTGAGGAGTTTGATATTGAACAAGCTCGGTGGTACAGAAGCAAGGGAAATCAGAAGGGTGACATATAGGTTGTTGGCTCCCATGGGTGGAGGAGTCTTCCGGTTTCGACTATTTCGACTTCTAGGAGATGAGCATATGCGAGTGATGTTCGACATCCATGGGAGGATCATGGTGGAACAACTAATGGAGTTTTCTGTAGAGGTAGGACACAGTGGCGGTGGTCCTTCCATACACTCGACCTATGTGCAGGATAACCGACCCCTCGCACCACCGCCCATTCATGTCGCCGTTCCAGTGGATAAGGCAGAGGAGGGCAAGGAGGAGTCGGACGAGGATTACGTGGCGGACAGTGGCGACACTGACTTGTCCGATAGTGAGGATGAGGATGAGTGTGTTCCTGAGACACCTGTTCCGACCGTGCCCCGCATGTCTTGCCTCCACCTCTTCTAATACCGGCGCTTTCATCAATTCTGTCACATTATCACAGTCTGGATCTGGACGTGATACAAGGATTTATATCGGTTCGGAATTCCACAAAATAATTCCGTTGTTAGTATAGTCCAAACCAATAGACAATCCTCAAATCAAATTAAATTTGGTTTTGTCACAAGTATAAACCCCAATGAAAATTAACCGAAGTATTTAGACTCCAGATCGTCTCACAAGGAATTACAATGAAGTGGTCAATTATTGGCTATGAAAATGTAAGGGGTTTGATTGATAAAAGTGGCAATAAAATAAATGACAAAAATGTAAATTAAGCAAGTATTTAAAGAAGACAAGTAATAAAGAGAAGCAATTAATAAAGAGAGACATTCATGGCAAGGGTTGAGAATATAGGCTTTCTATCCTAGTCATTAATCACAACAATACTTAACAAGAATTTATCTTATTTCGTCATCCCCAATGTTGGAAGAAGGTGTGGATTATCTTCCATTAGAGAAAGTCAAACAAGACTAGGTAATCTCAAGTCAAAATTCCTAATCAACTCACTAATTGAATTAGCAAGGGATTAGAGTCATTGAAAATGATTTTAACTAACAACTCTAGATCACCAATCTAAATTGGGAATTAATGACTCAAGATTACCCAATTACTCTCCTAGATCTAAGATGAAAATATCCTAAGAACCCTAATTCTAGAGAGAAGAGGGAGCTTCTCTCTCTAGAAACTAAGCTACATGATGCCAAAACTCTAAAACAATTGCTCTCCCCTTGCTTGGGCTTCAATTCAGCATGAAATACACTCAGAAACAAGTTGGATTTGGGCCTGGGCAACTCAGAAATTGCCCCCAGCATTTTGCCTTTAAGTGGGTCACGTGCGAGTAACGGCGAGTACGCGCCATATGCGCATGCGCGTCGTTTGGCTATTTTTCTCATCCGCGTGTACGCGCCATGTACGCGTACGCGTCGCTATGCGATGCCACTTCTGCGCGCGCGTGCCTTGTACGCTTGCGCGCCCATTGAAGCATTCTCAATCTTTGTTTCTTCATGCATTCTCCATTTTGTATGCTTTTCTCCTCATTTCTTCCATCCGATACTTGCCTTATGAACCTGAAATCACTCAACAAACACATCAAGGCATCGAATGGAATTTAAGTAAACTAAAATCACCAATTTAAGGGCCCAAAAAGCATGTTTTCACATTTAAGCATAATTTAAGGGAGAATTACAAAACCATGCTATTTCATTGGATAAATGTGAGAAAAGGTGATAAAATCTCCCAAAATAAGTACAAGATAAACTACAAAATTGGGGTTTATCAAATTTCCCCACACTTAAATCAAGCATGTCCTCATGCTAAGAATAAAGAAGGACAAGAAAAAGGGTATGAACATTTATTCAATGCAAAGAAACTATATGCACCAATCTATATAAATGCAACTAAATGCAAGATTCTACCTACTTGGTCAAAAGTAAGTCAATCTCCAAGAGCATGTATGAGCAAGTAGGGCTAAGATCATATGATGATTCATGAATCCTACCAAGTTAAATATCAAAATAAAGTAAGTCAATCTTTTTCTCTTTTTTTCTTTTATATATATATATATATATATATATATATATATATATATATGTTCTTTTTCTTTTTCTTTAATATTTTTTTCTAAAGTATATACAAACGTATCAATGCATATGGTTTTACATATAGTGCATGAATATGTACCCAATTCCCAAAAATCTTCAACAAAAATACAAAATACACTTTTACCTCAACCAATGTCCCAAGTTTTTCATACCCAATTAATACACACCCTCACTAGTCTATGCTAATCAAAGATCCAAATTAAGGACATTTATTATTTTTTGCTTATGGGTAGTGATGTGCTACAATTAAGAACAAAAGGGATTAAATAGGCTCAAATTTGGCTAACAATGGTTGATGAAAGGTAGGCTATTTGGGTAAGTGAGCTAAATGAAATGATGGCCTCAATCATATAAATGCATGTATACGTAGAATAATGGACATAAAGAATCAAACAAATCAAAGATTACAATCATAGAAAAAGAATAATGCACACAAGAATGGAAAGTAAGTGGTTATAAGATGTAACCACACAATTGGGCTCAAAACTCACATGCTTGTGTTCTTAGCTCAAAAACCATGTTCCAAAATACATTCTTCAAGCAAGTTCACACAAAATTTTTTTTTGAATTGGTAGGGTGCCCTAAAACAATTTTTCTTGGAAAAGAAATCATCACTCTAACCAAGTAGTCTTAACATAAAAAGAAGTGGTAAAATATGTACAAGTTCTAACTAACATGCACCCTAACATGCAATGCAACAACTAACTACAAAAGAAATTAAGAATTGGTGTTGAAAAGGAAGTTGTTACCCATGGAAGTCGGTCGGATGACCTCCCCACACTTGAAGATTGCACCGTCCTCGGTGCATGCAAAGAAGAGAAATGTGGATGGGTTGCTACAATTGATGAGATCCTTTAAAAGATTGTGCGGATGAACTTGTTTGTTGCCCCATTTGAAGCTTATCATTTCCTTTCCTTCTTGGTGGCCAACCTAAAAAGAAAGAAAAAGAAAGACAAGTAAGCCCATAACAAAGATATCAAACCAAATAGAACATAGGCGAGAGCTAATGCCAAATAAGAGTAAGGTTCTCACTACATGTTAGCTACGCATGTGAGTGAGAAAGCAATATAGGCAAAGGGCATATCAACTAATACTTGATGCAAGAACAAAGTTAAAGCATGAAGAACACTTAGGAGCATCAAGTTTAAATAGGAATTGACACAAACAAAATTAGTGGTAAGTATGAAAGCATTTGGTCCCATCCCAACTCAATGACAACAATGTATAAAAACAAGGGATCATGAATTAGGAAGGACTAAAGTACTAATCTTGTGTGTAGAGCAAACATTACAATTAATGTCAAATAAGTCACAAAGCACCAAGATTAATCAAGAAATTCTCAACAATTGAATATAAGAATCCAACACCATTATTAAAACAATAACTTAGAAAAGAAAACAAGAACAAGTTATTAAAACAAAATTAAAATGCAATGGGTGATAATATGCAAATGCAACATATAGAAGAAAATGAAAATGAGAAAAATAAAAAGTGGAATTTTGAAAAGAAAAGAAGAAGGGAAAGAAAGTAAGAAAGAAGGAGAAAGAAAAAGGAAGAAACTAGAAGGAAAAGAAGAGAAGAAGGGAGAAAGAAAACAGGGCAGAACAGGGGAAAAACAGGGCGCGGAGGGTGACGCGGACGCGCACAGTATGCGTACGCGTGCTTGATGAAGTTGGCGACCGACGTGGATGCGTCACGTACGCTTGCGGGTCAAGTCGCGGGCACAGAATAGGCACAACTTTGGCACAACTCTCTGGTTTTTGTACCAGGAGTGTGAGATGCACCACTGACGCGCGCGCACAGCACGCTCGCGCGCGGATGCTCTTTTTTTTTTAAGATGCTTAAAATAAAAACAGGGTACTCTCCTAATCTACAAGCATTCTAAAACAATCAAAAATCAAATTTAACAACAAATCTTTTTGGTTTTTGAGAAATTTTCAAATACACTAAAAACAAAACTTATACTACAAGCAAAACACTACTCAACAACAACTAAGCTACAACTTAAGGCACAAATCTAATCAAATAAACTAACAACCAAAATATTAAATCAAGAGTATACAAAGAAGAAAAGTACCTAACAATGGCAACCCAATTCATCCATTGATTATATTTACAAGAGAATGGAAAGAGTTTACCATGGTGGGGTGTCTCCCACCTAGCACTTTTAGTTTAAGTCCTTAAGTTGGACATTTGGTGGGGGTCCTTGCTAGGGTGGTTTATGATTGAATTCATCCTTGAATCCCCACCATTGTTTGCATCTCCAATGTCCACCGGGATCCCAAATTTGGCGCACAAGGCCATCAAGTAAGCTTAGGTAGATGACAAGGCCCCAAGAGTATTGAATGTTGAAATGGATTCCGGGGTACCAAACCTTGTTCTTGCACCCATCTTCTTGTTGACTACCATAGTTAAGTTTGGGTGACAAGGCTTGTGAATTCTCAATTGAGCATCCAAATATTCTCCTAGACCCATGCAAATTGGTTCTACACCAACCATCGCTATTCAACTTCGAGCATGCAACCATCATGAACTTAGAGTGATGTTTCCAACCACTACACAACTTTCTCCTACTCTTAATTCCACAAAGAGCTCTAAGTTGTCCATCATTTTCAATCAAACCATATTCAAGTGAGAAAGTAAAGCTTAGGGATAAGAATTTTACCCACTTAAATGTTGTGTTGGATGATGGTAACTTAGGAAAGGGGACCTCCCCACACTTAGACAATAGGTCTACTCCCTTTGTGCTCATTCTTGACTACCTCCACCTCTTGGCAAGCTTCTTCAACTTCAATCCCTTGCCCACCAACTTCTTCTACACATTCTTCATTGGTGGAGCTTGCTTCTTGCTCAACCTCTTCCTCTTGGTAGCTTCCTTCCAATTCAATATCTTCTTCATTGCTTACCAAGGGTATGGGAGGTGAGGTATCTTCTTCCTTAGATAGGAATTCTTTAATGATTGAATCCATCTCTTGATCAACCTCTTCAAGATCTTCAATTGTGGTATGTGTTGGAGGTTGTACACCCTCCTCAACATCAATGTCAAGCTTCTTGGAAGAGGGCTCTATAACTATACGCTCCCATGGGCTTCCAACATCTCCTAGGTCTTCAACCACTTCTTCCGGCTCAATTGTCTTAACTTCCTCCCCTTGTGACAATTCTTGCTTTAACTCCTCTTCTCCACCTTGAAGCACCAAACTCACTCCCCCACTATGCTTCTTGATTGCTTCTCCACATTTAACAATGGAAGTTCCTTGATCGCATAGGCTTAGGCGGGAGGAGACCATATTGCGAACGGCTTCCGCTATGGTAGCTATCTTGGCTTCTAACTCCTTGAACTCCTTTTGGTTCTCTTCTTGCCTTCGAATGTAAGAACTAACACATTCTTGGAGAGAATCATCCATTAGAAGTGGTGGAGGAAGAGAAGGTTCATTGTTTGGGAGGGAGGATTCATAATTGGAAGTTGGTTCATCGTAGTAAGGGTATGGAGGTGGTGTATATTGAGGTGGTTCTTGAGAGTAATTATGTTGGAATGGTGGTGGTTCTATGTATGGTTCATATGGCTCATAAGGTGGTCGGTATGGTGGATAAGGATTAGGGTCATAATGAGGTGTTTGGTGGTAGGGGGCTTGTGAGTAAGGTGGTTCAAAGTTAGGTTGAGGGGGTGGTTCATAGGTATGTGGTGGTGGTTGTTGACAATTACAATAAGGGTCACCACATCCGTTAGATTGATATGCATTAGGATTGGAATTATACCTATAAGAGACCGAAGGTTGTGGTTGCCAAGAAGGTTGATCAATCCCTTGAGGCTCCTCCCATCTTTGATTGTTCCATCCTTGATGCATGTTACCATTGTAGTTCCCATTCCCTACAACATAATTTGAGCCAAACTCATAGCCAAAGTGAGGATGAGAATTCATAAGAGCAAATAAAAACAAAAATTAACAAAAATGAGAACAAAGTCCTAAACCTAACAAAAACTAACAAACAAACAAAAGGCAAACATATTCACATATTCACAATAGCCAATAACATAGCACCATTGCAATTCCCCGGCAGCGACGCCATTAATTTAATACAAGGATTTATACCGGTTCGGAATTCCACAAAATAATTCCGTTGTTAGTATAGTCCAAACCAATAGACAATCCTCAAATCAAATTAAATTTAGTTTTGTCACAAGTACAAACCCCAATGAAAATTAACCGAAGTATTTAGACTCCGGGTCGTCTCACAAGGAATTACAATGAAATGGTCAATTATTGGCTATGAAAATGCAAGGGAGTTTGATTGATAAAAGTGGCAATAAAATAAATGACAAGAAAAGTAAATTAAGCAAGTATTTAAAGAAGACAAGTAATAAAGAGAAGCAATTAATAAAGAGAGACATTCATGGCAAGGGTTAAGAATATAGGCTTTCTATCCTAGTCATTAATCACAACAATACTTAACAAGAATTTATCTTATTTCGTCATCCCCAATGTTAGAAGAAGGTGTAGGTTATCTTCCATTAGAGAAAGTCAAACAAGACTAGTTAATCTCAAGTAAAAATTCTTAATCAACTCACTAATTGAATTAGCAAGGAATTATAGTCATTGAAAATGATTTTAACTAACAACTCTAGATCACCAATCTAAATTGGGCATTAATGACTCAAGATTGCCCAATTACTCTTCCCAAGCCAAGAATGCTCAAAATCTACTCTAAAATCCAACCAAGCATTTTGTCAAACACACTTGGAAGGCATAAAAGGAAAGCATAGTAAAAATGCAAGAATAATAAATCTACCAACTACCAATTGTAAGGAAAGTAAATCAATAACTCAAATCATCAATAAAAGAACATCAAACATTAATTTTCATTAAATGTAAACAAAATCCAATATGAGTATTCATAAACATAAAAGAGACATAAAAGTAAAATTGACAAGAGAACTAAGAAGAATAGAGTAGTAGAAACAAGAAATTATAAAGGAAACAAGATGAGAACATGAAAATTGACCTAGATCTAAGATGGAAATATCCTAAGAACCCTAATTCTAGAGAGAAGAGGGAGCTTCTCTCTCTAGAAACTAAGCTACATGATGCCAAAACTCCAAAACAATTTCTCCCCCTTGCTTGGGCTTCAATTCTGCATGAAATACACTCAGAAACAAGTTGGATTTGGGCCTGGGCAGCTCAGAAATCGCCCCCAGCATTTTTCCTTTAAGTGGGTCACGTGCGAGTAATGACGCGTACGCGCCATATGCGCGTGCGCATCGTTTGGCCATTTTTCTCATCCGCGCGTACGCGCCATGTACGCGTACGCATCGCTATGCGATACCACTTCTGCGCGCGCGCGCCTTGTACGATTGTGCGCCCATTGAAGCATTCCCAATCTTTGTTTCTTCAAGCATTCTCCACTTTGTATGCTTTTCTCCTCATTTCTTCCATTCGATACTTGCCTTATGAACCTGAAATCACTCAACAAGCACATCAAGGCATCAAATGGAATTAAAGTGAACTAAAATCACCAATTTAAGGGCCCAAAAAGTATGTTTTCACATTTAAGCATAATTTAAGGGAGAATTACAAAACCATGCTATTTCATTGGATAAATGTGAGAAAATGTGATAAAATCTCCCCAAAATAAGCACAAGATAAACCACAAAATTGGGGTTTATTAGGATGCCATGCATGAGAGGACTCCGTTTCTAGACACGGGTGAAGAGGATTACAACCTAGACGGCAGTGTAGTGTTTTGGGTCGGCCACAAGTTTAGAAGCCGAGAGGCAGTGCTTCAGGGTGTGAAGAACTACAGTATTCGGAGGAGTACGGAGTATTGGGTGATCGAATCGGACCGGTTAAAGTACCATGTGCAGTGCCGCCAAGCTGAGAATGGGTGTCAATGGAGCCTCCGTGTGGCCCTTCGGCAGAACCTCGGATATTGGTAATTTAAGTTTACTTGTGCTTTTCATTACCTCTATAAGATATACGAAGTAGGTGTACGACATGGCTGAAGCAATCCTGTTTTGTTGTGTTCAGGGAGGTTCGGAGGGTGGGTGGAGTGCATATAAAGAGATAATAATAAATTTTAACCTATAAAGAGATAATAATAAATTTTTGTACTCTACTTAAGAACAGAGTACTACTACTACTTAGGAACATACTACTATGTGTCTACTCTACAGATGTCTCTAAATTACTTATGTCGGTAAGCAAATCCTAATTAAGTCATACCAATCTTACACAAGAAAATATTGTTCTAAATTCATGATACAGTCCAGTCCCTAAAGCATTTTACTCAGTGCTTGTCACTACGAGACTACCCTAACAATGTCCATATACTTAGCTTAACCAAACAGAATGCAACTAACCTCGAAGTCGGCTGCCTCCGACATAATGCGACGTCTCGTTTAGTCTGTTGATGTCCCCGTCGTTCCCCGCCTGGCGTGCCATAACCGTATCGTACTCAAATATGGTAGGAAAGAATAAAAAGAGGGAGAAAGAGTTTGACTAAGTCAAAATGGAGTCCAGGAACAGTCTGTAAACGACTTATACTTATAGGTGTCGGTCGTCCTTATCTCGTTTACAGTGTAAACGAGATAGCCACATTGCAGCTGACGTGTCATATCTCGTTTACAGTGTAAACGAGATATGACTGGGAACGCAAACCGGTAAATATTTTTTAAATTATTTATTTTCGTAATTATTACTTTTGTTTTATTTATTTAAATAAAAAATCCTATTTCTAGAATTTTCATTAAATAGATCTATGTTAATTTTTTTTAACTTATCAATAGATGGTATTTTTTAATTATAATAACTATCTATTTTAATTTTATATAAAATTTTAATTTTTATTGTAAATAAATTTAATTTGTAATTTTTAATTATATAATATTTGTTTTTTTATATTAAATATAAAATAATATATATATAGCATGATAAAAAAAGAGAAAAAAAAGTTTTTAATAGATAATTAGTA
>NC_029789.2:67340103-67342115 GCF_000816755.2 Arachis ipaensis | reverse complement strand
AAGTAATTATTTGTTGTAAAAAATTGAAATTATTGAAAAAAAGATTTAAAATTTATTAAAAAGTTTGAAATAAATTTTAATTAAATTAAACATTAAAAAAGTTCAGTATATTAGAGACAAAAAGATATAATTTATATTTTATTGGATATGTATATGCTCTTTTGTTTCCTTTCCTGAAAGTTTATATACTAGTTATTCTATAAATATGAATAAAAATATTAAATTCGTAATGCAATTCATTCCGCTAAAATTCATTATCAATTTACTTGATTTGATAATTCTTCTAAGAGTAATATACCATTGTTGTCTCCAACGTTTTGTCCTATTTAAGTTCCTAACGTTTTAAAATCGTCTCAATTGTGTCCTACCGTCAATTCTATTAACAGATCACTAGCTAACGGCAGGATAATATTGAGACGATTTTGAAACATTAGAGACTTAAATGGGATGATTTAAACGTAGGGACAACTTTGAGACTTATTTCAAAGGTTGGGGACAAAAACGATACATTACTCTTTTTTATTTTAATAAACTAGCGACTCAACAGGCACTACTGTATCTCTTTAGCTGCTTTTCTATTATTTTTAAAAAATAAATTTTATATTTTTTAAATTGTAAATTTAATCTTAATAAATAAAATATAAAAATAAAAATTTTATAAGTTATTTAACATTTAGAATGTATGAAATAATAAATAAATTTAAATTAAATAAAATATGATTAATAAATTTTTGTTACATTGTTAAAATAGGAAACAAAAATATAAAATTAAGATAAAAATTTATAAAATAGTTATTTATGAATAAATATTTTTAAATTTATTTAACTTCTCAACCCTATTAAATTTATAGGATATATGAAAATTTATATCCAAGGTATAACACCCTTACTAACAGAATGTCACGCTTCAGATGCGTCATTTTGATAGAGGGGTATTACAACGTCTCTCGTATATTTAGTAATAGGGTATGAGCCTTTACGCGTAAATCTATTTATGGTTTCAAAAAAAAAACTTAAAAACTTTTCCAACAAAACAAATAACACTTTTTCACGTACTTAATGTTAATAATACATTATAATAGTACATACAAAACCAATTACAAAACATACCCCTCTAAATAAAATTCTAATTAACAAGGCGAAGGGAAAATGCATTCTAACAACTCAACTTGTAAATATACTCTCCTATGCTCCTGTATCTCTGCACTAAACTTTCGCACCTGTAGCTGAGAGGGATGGAAATAGGGGGTAAGAATTGGGGAGTTCTTAGTAGAGTTGTGGGTAGATAATTAAATTCGTATTATCACAGTTCATTCATTCGCAGTCCGACACAAGGAGCTAGAACCATAACCAGTCATAGAAGTTCAAATTTACAAGCAATGAAAATCACAAACACACTCAAGCGATCACAAACAATTCACAACACCGAACCAAATGCAAGCAAACAAGGATGATGCATGTCTATTCCTATCGCAGGTAATGAACTCATTTGTCGGTTTTGACCCGCACCCGACACAATCCAACTCGCAAGTCGGATAAGGCATTCCAACGGTATAACCTCTGCAAGTTTCTATTTCTTGCAGGCGTTGATTCTCCAGCTGAAGAATGTGACCCTTTCTCCTGGAAGTCATTCCATATTTACGGGCGTCTCTGCATAATCATTCACATACAAAGCCCACGGCTTAACATTTTCACATCGGCACCATAACTATTCACTTTCCGTCACCTTCTCTTGACCTTTCAATAATTCTCATAATCACACGAGTCGATTTATCTTTTCTCTTTCATTAAGGGCCAAGCACATCTTTATACAACTTCTCCTAAGTATTTTATGAAAAGAGAATCAAAAGATTCTTATATTAGTTCTATATTTCTGAACTTTTAAGGATGCTTTTCTTTATTCTTCCCTGTTCTGTCCTTCAGAAAAATTCTATTGTTACTAAATAATAATAATAATAATAATAATAATAATAATAATAATAATAATAATAATAATAATAATGACTTCTTTC
>NC_029789.2:67329769-67340033 GCF_000816755.2 Arachis ipaensis | reverse complement strand
GCTTTGCTTGAAAACTCAGCTCCTTTGAACAATAACTCCAAAATTTTTGTTAATTACATTTTAAACCACAAGCTTTAAAATATTTTATTTCTAATCCAACATTTTTATAAAATCATACTTTGAATCTCATTAAATTTCATATTTTTATAAAAGTAATCCTGAACTTTTATAAAATATCTATTTTATCCCTATACTTTATTTATTACCCAAAATACCCAAAAAACTCATATAATTACAAATTTAACCTCAATATTTCTATAAAAAATACAATTATACCTGATGAGCGGATATTTTATATGCTTTTTGGTATTATTTTCATATAGTTTTCATTATGCTTTGTTTATGTTTTATTAAGTTTCCATAGGTTTTAGTGCGAAATTCACATTTTTTTATTCTACTTTGAGTTTATGTGTTTTATGGTGATTTGAGGTATTTTTTGGCTAAAATTGAGGAGTTGAGCAAAAGCCTGATTCAGAGACAGAGAAAGGACTGCAGATGCTGTCAGGATCTGACCTCCGTGCACTCGAAGGAGCTTTTCTGGAGCTACAAAAGTCCGAATGGCGCGCTCTCAACGGCTATGGAAAGCTAACATCCAGGGATGTTCAGAAATATATGATAGTTTATACTTTGCTTTGGAAATGAAGGCCTAAAACGGGCATTCAACGCCAGCCACCAGCCCCATTCCTGGCGTCCAGTGCCCACAGGGGAGCAGCTGGCGTCCAACGCCTAAGATGGAGTCCCTAGCCAGCGTTTAACACCCCTAAGGGGTACTAGCTCATGGGAGTCACTCAAGCTCAGCCCAAACACTCACCAAGTGGTCTCCAGAAGTGGATTTTCGCACTACAAGACTAGTTTATCTTATTTTCTGTAATTCCGAGTTATTAGATTAGTATATATAGAAGAAGATCACCCATGTTTAGGATCTTATACCTCATCTTTGCCCATTCGAACCTTTCATTATTATTTTCTGTACAGTATGAGTCACTAACCTCCTAAGGTTAAGGTTAGGAGCTCTGTTGAGTTACATGGATCAATAATATTACTGTTCTAATTCAATATGTCTGATTCTATTCTCTTATGCAACTTCATTCTTCATCTTATGAATTGAGGGTGACCTGTGACAATCACCCTTGTTCTACATGGGTTCCGTGCGATCCTTGACCCGGATAGCGTTGAACTAAAGCTAGAGATTGAATTGCAGATTCCAATAGAGCATCTGAGCAACTTTGGATATGTGACATAAAATCCCGTTGACTATGGGTGCGTGAGATCTCTGTGGTGCTAAGGCTAGAGTCAGAGAAGTAGCACTTTCTGATCTGGAAGATCTGCCTTGTCTGCGGCACCTTGAGTAGGATCACGAAGGGGAGTGGATTGCTTAGAGGTTTATCTTCTGCTACAGTGAGAAACCTAGAGGTGGAATGATGAGAGGACATAAGTCACTTCAACATGGTGGATTGCTGCAGTAGAGGAGTGATAAACCACTATTTTATGGTTTATATCGTGCTTAATTGTATGGTTTTATCAATTCTTTACCCACTTATTCATATGATTGGCATGCATTTATATTTCCTTCCTAAAATTATTACATGATTGAATATTTGCTTCCTAAAGACTTTTAATTATGTATTTTAACTCTCCTTCATTCCATTAGATGCCGTGATCTGTGTGTTAAGTGTTTCAGGCTTTATAGGGCATGAATGAGTTGGAGATTGGAAAGGAAGCTTGCAAAAATGGAAGGAACACAAGAAAATGAGGAGATGACCAGCGAGAAGTGACGCGGCCGCATTGCTCACGTGACCGCGCGAAAGAGAGAAAATCGCAATGATGCGGCCGCATGGCTCACGCGACCGCGCGGATTGGAATAGCACAAGTGACGTGGAGGCGTGGATGACGCGCTCGCGTGGCAGGGCAAAACGCCGAATGACGCGGCCGCATGAATGACGCGATCGCTTGACGTGCGCGATCTGCATAATCTGTAGAATTCGCTGGGGGCGATTTTGGGCCCTGTTTTGACCCAGTTCTCGGCCCAGAAAAGCAGACTAGAGCCAGAGAACATGCAGAGACCGAGAACAACATTCATTCTACACAATTTTTAGTTTTTAGATCTAGTTTTACTCCTCCTCTAGGTTTTCTCTACACACATTCATAGTTCTTAGGATTTTATTTCTATTGCTTTTTGCATTGGGATATTGAGAAGAGTTATTACCTCATCAAGACTTTGTCATTCTAGTTCGTTTTCTTTACTTGGCTTTTACTCTTCCATGTCCTTTAATTTACTCAATTTTACTATTGAATTATTTTTAGAATTTATTAATACAAGAATTACTTTTATTTTTAATTGATTTCTTTGATTTTTATTTATCATGTCTTTCTTTAATTCCCTTTCCCATGTTATGAATTCTACATTCACAATGAGCGAGTAGTTCCCTAACTTGATGGGAAGTTGATTGAAAGGAACCCTTGAGTCAGAATGCTCAAAAAGAAAAATTGTAATTGGGTTTATTGTTGGATTGCCCTCTAGTCATTGACACCAATCCCTTTTAATTGAGTGGGTTGGAACTTGTGAATAGAAGTAGCATTCTAACTTGTTTGACTTTCCCTTACCTAGTAAGGGATAACTAAATAGGACAACCTTCAATTGTCAATTAATCTTGAGAATACTCCAACAAGAATAGGGCTTCCAGCTAATCTACCCCCAGTCAAGGCTTTTATTTAAATTACATAAATTCTCTAATTTAATTTCCTGTTATTCAATTCAAACCATTTTGAAAACATCTGATTAATAAAATAGCACACCTTTCTGCAACTCGTTGGGAGACGACCTGGGATTCATACTCCCAGTATTTTAATTTTAATTTTAATTTTTGTGATACCCTTCTAAATTGATAAGCGGATTTCTGGTTGGTTAAGAACTATACTTGCAACGCATATCTTATAACAATTCTTGACTCGCCAATTTCCGCTACGTCAATTTTTGGCGCCGTTGTCGGGGAGTTGCAATAGAGTGCTAAAGTTATTAATTGGAATTTATTTATTTGCACTTTATTTTATCCTGCTACTATGAGCTGCTTGTTTCTTTCGTTAGATGACGCGTTCACTTCCTGATCCAAGCTTGCCAGTATTCGATCCTGAGATTGAAAGAACTATTTCACGTATAAGGCAAGCTCAGCATCGGTTAGTCCTCTCTGAGGGCGGATCCGAAATGTCACTTGAGAAAGAAACTAGCCCCCGTTCTACTGATTCGGTTGATTTACGTGCAGGTGACATGGCAGCAGCTAGAAGAGTTACTATCCAGGAGGCTGGAGCCCCTGATTTTTCAATGCAACCATTTCAAGTGCATCACCCAGCGGTGGCTATAGACTTTGAAATAAAGACTGTACTGCTCAATTTGATGCCCAAGTTTCATAGCTTACCTGCTCAAGAGCCTATCAAGCACCTGAGAGATTTTCAAGCAGCCTGTTCTACTGTCAGGCGTGATGGTGCAAATGAAACTTCAATTTTGTTGAAAGCCTTCCCGTTTTCTCTTGAGGGAAAGGCAAGAGAGTGGTACTACACTCAACCCGCAGCAACTGTATCTGACTGGGATACACTTAGAAGAGAATTTTTGAAAAAGTTCTTTCCAGCTGAAGTTACTGATAAACTGAGGAAAGACATTTCCATGATTGTTCAGGACGAATCCGAGACTCTCTATGAATACTGGGAGCGCTTCAATAATCTTCTGGAAGCATGCCACAGGAAGACAAACACCGTGGCAGCCACTCATAACTTTTATGACCGCCCCAACCAAGGGTACAATCAAGGTGGCAATTACAGCCATGGATGGCAGGATAATTCTAACCAGAATTGGAGGGACAACAACAATAGAGGAGGCTGAGACAATTAGGAAAATCAGAGGTGGAATAATAACAACAACAGGCAGCAGAACCAGAACCAGCCTTACAGAGCACCTCACCTGAGGCAATCCCAAGGACCACAGAATACCCAACAGCAGACCTCTCAAATTACTTATCCTTCTTCATCTTCTAATGACGACTTACTACCATCTATTGATCGGAGACAACAGACCATGGAAAATAACCTTTATGCTACACTAAATGGTCTGAACTCTACTTTGCAAGCTCTTGTCTCACAGATTGGATCAATGAATAACTCCAATAACCAGTCTTTGAGCTCCAGTGGAATCCTCTCTCAACCATTACCCAATCCAAAGGGTGGCATTAATGCCATCACCCTAAGGTCCGGAACCACACTGTAGGAGAGGAATCAGGAGGAGCCAAGCCCACTAGAACACGCCTCAGCTGAAGAGGTAGTGGAAATAGAAGATGTTGAAGAGGAAGAGGACGTACAGGACATGGCTGAAAGAGAAGAAGTTCAACCACAGGAGAAAGCACCAAAGGGCGCAGACACTGCAGAAGACACCACTCCCATTCCATTTTCACAACTTGCAAGGAAGCCTAGGAAGTAGCTGGAACCTAATCCCAAAATGGTAGAGATATTCAAAAAGGTTGAGGTAACTATTCCTCTTTTTGATGTTATTCAACAGGTACCTAAATATGCAAAGTTTCTAAAAGATTTATGTATACATAAAGACAAAATTAATGAATTAGAAACTATTCCTTTAGGTAGTTCCATATCTGCTTTAATGGGAGGTTTACCTGAAAAGTGTAGTGACCCAGGTCCATGTATGGTTAATTGTACTATTGGTGGTGTAGTATTTTCTGATTGCATGTGTGATTTAGGAGCATGTGTGAGTATAATGCCTTTGTCTATATATGATATTTCGAGGCTCCCTCCCTTAAAAAAGTTGGCAGCTCATTTTGTGTTAGCAGATAAAAGCATTATTACAGTGGCTGGAGTTGCTGAAGATGTATTAGTGGGCATTAAGGGGCTCACATTTCCCATTGATTTTTATATCCTGGAGATGCCCCAAAATGACTCAGAGAAGCCATCATCAATCCTACTCGGAAGACCATTCCTGAAGACCTCGAAGTTCAAATTAGATGCTTTTTCAGGAACATACTCTTTTGAAATAGATGGCCGAGTAGTAATCTTCAATCTGAATGGAGTTATGAAGCATCTGCCGGAGGATCATTCTATCCTCCAGTGTGACATCATAGATGAAACCGTGGCTGAAGTTCACCAGGAGGAATTTAAAGAGAAGTACATAGGACAAGGTCCAAGTGTGGGGACATTCTCAGAGGACAATGACAGTGCTTTACCATTGTTACCAGCTCCAGACAACCCAGAGCCTGACCATGATCAGAAGTTAGAATTAAAACCCCTTCCTCCACACCTCAAATATGCTTACCTTGAAGACGAGTAGAAGTTTCCAGTTATCATTGCAAGGGAACTCACTTCTCAACAGGAAGAGCAGTTACTTAGTGTGCTGAGGAGGCACAAGAAGGTAATTAGTTGGAGTTTGGCAGACATAGTAGGCATCAACCCTCAAGTTTGTGAGCATAGGATATTTTTAGAAGAAGGAGCAAGACCTGTTCGTCAACCCCAGAGAAGACTGAACCCCACTATCTTAGAAGTTGTCAAGAAGGAAGTGACCAGACTACTGGAGGCAGATATCATCTACCCCATTTCAGACAGTGAATGGGTAAGCCCAGTACAAGTGGTGCCCAAGAAGTTTGGAGTCACTACAGTGAAGAATGAGCATGGAGATCTTATGGCAACCAGAGTTCAGAATGCCTGGAGGGTCTGCATTGACTACAGACACCTCAACCAGGCCACTCGTAAGGATCACTATCCTCTTCCATTCATTGATCAAATGCTGAATCGCCTGTCAGGTAAATCACATTATTGTTTTTTAGATGGTTACAAAGATTATTTCCAGATTCATATAGCTCCTGAGGATCAGGAAAAGACCACTTTTACATGTCCTTTTGGGACTTATGCTTACAAGAGAATGCCCTTTGGCTTGTGCAATGCACCAGCTACCTTCCAAAGGTGCATGATGAGTCTTTTCTCTGATCTTATTGAGGACTGTATGGAAGTTTTTATGGATGATTTTAGTGTATATGGCGATTCCTTTAACCTTTGCTTAGATGGATTATCTAGAGTATTAGATAGATGTGTTAGTACAAACCTTGTATTAAATTTTGAAAAATGTCACTTTATGGTAAAATAAGGTATTGTACTAGGACATGTTGTGTCTATTACTGGCATTTCTGTAGATCCAGCAAAGGTGGATGTTATTTCTAGTTTACCTTACCCCTCCTCTGTGAGGGAAGTCCGTTCGTTCCTTGGCCATGCAGGTTTTTACAGGAGATTCATTAAGGACTTCAGTAAGGTAGCACTTCCCTTATCCAGACTATTGCAGAAGGATATTGAGTTCGAGTTCAGTGAGGATTGCAAACAAGCGTTTGATAAGCTGAAGACCGCCCTGACTCAAGCTCCAATTGTGAGAGGACCATACTGGAGCTA
This sequence comes from Arachis ipaensis, assembly GCF_000816755.2. Classification (NCBI taxonomy): domain Eukaryota; kingdom Viridiplantae; phylum Streptophyta; class Magnoliopsida; order Fabales; family Fabaceae; genus Arachis; species Arachis ipaensis. The sequence goes on along the minus strand of NC_029789.2, from coordinate 67,333,604 downwards.
GCCGTTTGAAATAATGTGCGACGCCTCCAACCATGCAGTAGGAGCAGCACTGGCTCAGCGTGAAGGTAAGGACCCCTTTGTTATTGCTTATACGTCTAAAACTTTAGATGCCGCTCAGTCCAATTACACTACTACTGAGAAAGAGCTTCTTGCTATTGTTTTTGCTCTGGATAAATTCGAGCCTATTTACTTGGTACGAAGGTAGTAGTGTACTCAGACCACGCAGCTCTAAAGTATCTATTAGCTAAAAAGGAGTCCAAACCAAGGCTTATATGTTGGATACTGCTATTACAAGAATTTGATTTGGAAATTAAGGATAGGAGTGGTAACCAAAATTTAGTGGCAGACCACTTGAGTCGCCTTGAGCACATTACAGATGACCCCACTCCTATAGCTGATAATTTCCCATTTGATAAACTGCAAGCAGTATCTGAGGTAGTCCCTTGGTGTGCACTTGTAGCTAATTATCTAGTTAGCCGCACCTTTCCTCCAAACTTTTCTAAGCATCAAAGAGACAAGCTGAAAAGCGAGTCTAAATGTTATATATGGGATGACCCATATTTATGGAGATGTGGCGCTATCCAGGTAATTAGACGGTGTATGCCTCAATCAGAATTCCAGTCCATCTTAGAGGCCTGTCACTCATCTGAGAGTGGAGGACATTTTGGCCCTCAAAGAACAGCTAGAAAAATCTTAGACTGTGGATTCTGGTGGCCTACTCTTTTTAGAGACGCTGCTGAATTTTGTAGATCTTGTTTCCCATGCCAAAAATTTGGTAATATATCCAAGAGGGATGAGATGCCTCAACAAATTATGCTTTTCTGTGAAATTTTTGATGTTTGGGGCATTGACTTCATGGGTCCATTTCCAAATTCTAATGGTTATTTTTATATATTGTTAGCTGTGGATTACGTTTCCAATGGGGTGGAAGCAATTCCTACCCGCACTGATGATGCTAACACTGTTGTTTCCTTTGTGAAAAACCACATTATTTGTCGCTTTGGATCACCACGAGCAATCGTGAGCGATCAAGGCACCCATTTTTGTAACAGGAGACTAACAGGATTAATGAAGAAGCATGGGATAATTTATAAGGTTGCAACAGCCTACCATCCTCAGACTAATGGGCAAGCCGAGGTGTTAAACAGAGAGATAAAGCGTATCTTGCAGATGATAGTCAAACCTCATAGAAGAGACTGGAGCACCAGGCTATAAGATGCACTCTGGACATACAGAACAGCATACAAAACACCCATTGGGATGAGTCCTTTTCGCTTAGTTTATGGAAAAGCTTGTCATCTCCCTGTTGAAGTAGAGCATAAAGCCTTTTGGGCAGTAAACGAGTGCAACATGGGAATTGAGAAAGCCAGAGCTGAAAGGAAGTTGCAACTGCAAGAACTGGAAAGCCTTCGCCTAGAAGCTTATGAGAACTCAAGACTATACAAGGAGAAGATGAAGGCTGTACATGATCAGCACATCAAGAGAAAAGAGTTCCAACCTGGGGATTTAGTCCTCCTTTACAAATCTCGACTGAGGCTCATGCCAGGCAAGTTGAGATCAAGATGGGAAGGTCCATACAGAGTCGAGAAGGCCGAACCGTACGGAGTTTTTCACCTAAGCCACCCTTCAAGCTCTGAACTTATCAAAGTTAATGGACAACGTTTAAAGCTGTACCCTGGAGAGAGGATGAAGAAAAATAAGGAGCTCGAGATCTTCCTCTTGGAAGATCCCCACATAGCCGAAGACTGAGCTAGTGGAGCGTCCAACTTACGGACGTTAAAGCAAAGTGCTAGGTGGGAGACAACCTACCATGGTATGATCGTTCTTTTCTTTATTCTTAGTTTTCCTATTCAATAACTGTTCTCTTTATTAGTACATTTTGTGCATCTGCATTTATATACTTTTATTTAAAAAAAAAAATTTCACGCGACGCGACTGCATCATTGACGCGTCCGCGTCGCAGAATTGGAGAAAATAATAAAACGAATAGAGAGTCACGCGAGAGCGTGGCTGGAGGCGTGCTGGTGCACGAAATTGTGATCCCTGGTAATGGCTCCCAAAAACTTGGTGCTCTAATCTTAATTCATAATTTGTCACAACTTCGATACAACTAAACCAGCAAGTGCACTGGGTCGTCCAAGTAATAAAACCTTACGTGAGTAAGGGTCGATCCCACGGAGATTGTTGGTATGAAGCAAGCTATGGTCATCTTGTAAATCTCAGTCAGGCGGATATCAAATGGTTATGGAGTTTTCGAATAATAATAATAAATAAACAGAAAATAAAGATAGAAATACTTATGTAAATTATTGGTGAGAATTTCAGATAAGCGTATAGAGATGCTTTCGTTCCTCTGATCTCTGCTTTCCTGTTGTCTTCATCCAATCCATCCTACTCCTTTCCATGGTAAGCTTTATATAGGGCATCACCATTGTCAATGGCTACATCCCATCCTCTCTGTGAAAAAGGTCCAAATGCTCTGTCACGGCACGGCTAATCATCTGGAGGTTCTCGATCATACTGGAATAGGATTCACCCTCCTTTTGCGTCTGTCACTACGCCCAGCACTCGCGAGTTTGAAGTTCGTCACAGCTATCCCTTTCCGGATCCTACTCGGAATACCACAGACAAGGTTTAGACTTTCCGGATCTCAGGAATGGCCATCCATAGGTTCTAACTTATACCACGAGACACTAATAACTCGGACTCGGTCCCCTGTATTAGATATCCAAGAGATATCCATTCAATCTAAGGTAGAACGGAAGTGGTTGTCAGGCACGCGTTCATGGGGGAATGATGATGACTGTCATGATCATCACATTCACAGTGAAGTGCGAATGAATATCTTAGAAGCGGAATAAGTTGAATTGAATAGAAAAACAGTAGTACTTTGCATTAATCTTTGAGGGACAGCAGAGCTCCACACCTTAATCTATGGAGTGCAGAAACTCTACCATTGAAAAATACATAAGTGATAATGGAGTTCATTGGTCTCGGTCCCAGAGGGGAACCGGAGTAACCAAGACTCTGAATACAATGATAAAAAGTTCTATTTATACTAAACTAGTTACTAGGGTTTACAGAAGTAAGTAATTGATGCATAAATCCACTTCCAGGGCCCATTTGGTGTGTGCTTGGGTTGAGCTTGAAGTTCACACGTGGAGAGACTTCTTTTGGAGTTGAACGCCGAGTTGTAACGTGTTTTTGGCGTTCAACTCTGGTTCGTGACGTGTTTCTGGCGTTTAACTCCAGACTGCAGCGTAGAACTGGCGTTCAACGCCCTTTTGCATCGTCTAAACTCAGGCAACGTATGAACTGTTATATATTTCTGGAAAGCCCTGGATGTCTACTTTCCAACGCCATTGAGAGCGAGCCATTTGGAGTTCTGTAGCTCCAGAAAATCCACTTTGAGTGCAGGGAGGTCAGAATCCAATAGCATCAGCAGTCCTTCTTATATAAAAAGAAGAGAATATACTATAAATTCCAAACTATCAATGAAACATAGCTCCAATCAGATGAGCGGGACTTGTAGCTTTTTGCCTCTTGAATAGTTTTGGCATCTCACTTTATCCATTGAGGTTCAGAATGATTGACATCTATAGGAACTCAGAGTTCAGATAGTGTTATTGACTCTCCTAGTTCAGTATGTTGATTCTTGAACACAGCTACTTTATGAGTCTTGGCCGTGGACCTAAGCACTTTGTTTTCCAGTATTACCACCGGATACATAAATGCCACAGACACATAACTGGGTGAACCTTTTCAGATTGTGACTCAGCTTTGCTAAAGTCCCCAATTAGAGGTGTCCAGGGTTCTTAAGCACACTCTTTTTTTT
>NC_029789.2:67307576-67327818 GCF_000816755.2 Arachis ipaensis | reverse complement strand
CCAATTAGATGAGCGGGACTTGTAGCTTTTTTCCTCTTGAATTGTTTTGGCATCTCACTTTATCCATTGAGGTTCAGAATGATTGGCATCTATAGGAACTCAGAGTTTAGATAGTGTTATTGATTCTCCTAGTTCAGTATGTTGATTCTTGAACACAGCTACTTTATGAGTCTTGGTCGTGGTCCTAAGCACTTTGTTTTCCAGTATTACCACCGGATACATAAATGCCACAGACACATAACTGGGTGAACCTTTTCAGATTGTGACTCAGCTTTGCTAAAGTCCCCAATTAGAGGTGTCCAGGGTTCTTAAGCACACTCTTCTTTTGCTTTGGACCTTGACTTTAACCGCTCAGTCTCAAGTTTTCACTTGACACCTTCACGCCACAAGCACATGGTTAGGGACAGCTTGGTTTAGCCGCTTAGACCAGGATTTTATTCCTTTAGGCCTCCTATCCTCTGATGCTCAAAGCCTTGGGATCCTTTTTATTTACCCTTGCCTTTTGGTTTTAAGGGTTATTGGCTTTTTGCTCTTGCCTTTTGGTTTTAAGAGCTTTTGGCTTTTTCTGCTTGCTTTTTCTTTTTCTATTTTTTTCTTTTTTTTCTGCAAGCTTTGTATTCACTGCTTTTTCTTGCTTCAAGAATCATTTTTATGATTTTCAGATTATCAAATAACATTTCTCCTGTTCATCATTCTTTCAAGAGCCAACATATTTAACATTCTTAAACAACAACTTCAAAAGACATATGCACTGTTCAAGCATACATTCAGAAAACAAAAAAGTGTTGCCACCACATCAAAATAATTAAACTAGTTTCAAAGATGAATTCAAAACCATGTACTTCTTGTTCTTTTGTTTTTAAAACATTTTTCATTTAAGAGAGGTGATGGATTCATATTCACTACTTTAAGGCATAGACACTTGAATACTAATGATCATGTAATAAGACACAAATATAGATAAACATTTAACATAAAAATGAAAAATAGAAAATTTAAGAACAAGGAATGAGTCCACCTTAGTGATGGTGGCGTTTTCTTCTTGAGAAACCAATGATGTCCTTGAGCTCTTCTATGTCTCTTCGTTGTCTTTGTTGCTCCTCCCTCATTGCTCTTTGATCTTCTCTAATTTCATGAAGGATGATGGAGTGCTCTTGATGTTCCACCCTTAGTTGCTCCCAATAATTGTGTGGAGGAAAATGTATCCCCTGAGGTATCTCAGGGATCTCTTGATTTGCAGTCAAATGTTCTACCACTGAGCTATAGACCCTTGAGATGAATCTTTCCATCTCCTATGACTTGGAGGTGGAAGCTTTTGTCTTCCATTTCCTCTTTTTAGAGGTTTCTCTGGCCTTAGGTGCCATCAATGGTTATAGAAAAACAAAAAAGTAATGCTTTTTCCACACCAAACTTAGAATGTTGCTCGCCCTCGAGCAAAAGAAGAAAGAATAGTAGAAGAAGAAGATGATATGGAGGAGATGGAGGAATGTGTGTGGTAAATAGGATGACTGTGAATGGAGAGAGAGAGGGTGATATAGGATTATGAGGAGGGAAGGTGAGTAGAGGTATGTAGGGATCCTGTGGGGTCCACAGATCCTGAGGTGTCAAGAAATTGCATCCCTGCACCAATTAGGCATGTAAAATGCCTTTGCATGCAATTCTGGCGTTTAAACGCCGAATTGATGCTTGTTCTGGGCGTTCAACGCCCAGATGTAGCATGTTTTTGGCATTGAACGCCAGTTCTATGCTTGTTTCTGGCGTTCAGTGCCAGCTTTCCTCAGTGTGCATTTCTGGCGTCTGAACGCCAGGATGCTGCTTGTTTTGGGCGTTCAACGCCAGATCCATGCTCTGTTCTGGCGTTGAACGCCAGCCAGATGCTTCTTACTGACATTTAAACGCCAGTAAGTCCTTCCTCCAGGGTGTGATTTTTCTTCTGCTGTTTTTTATTCTGATTTTAATTTTTTGATTTATTTTGTGACTCCACATGATCATGAACCTAATAAAACATGAAAGAATAATAAAAATAAAAAATAAAATTAGATAAATAAAAATTGGGTTGCCTCCCAACAAGCGCTTCTTTAATGTCAATAGCTTGACAGTGGGCTCTCATGGAGCCCCACAGATGTTCAGAGCATTGTTGAAACTTCCCAACACCAAACTTAGAGTTTGATTGTGGGGGCTCTATATGACTCTGTTTTGAGAGAAGCTTACTGTGCCTCTTTTCCATGTTTACAGAAGGATGACCTTGAGTTTTAAACACAAGGGAGTCCTCATTCAATTGAAGGACTAGTTCACCTCTGTCAACATCAATCACAGCTCTTGCTGTGGCTAGGAAGGGTTTTCCAAGGATGATGGATTCATCCTCATCCTTCCCAGTATCTAGGATTATGAAATCAGCAGGGATGTAAAGGTCTTCAACCTTTACTAACACGTCCTCTACCTGACCATAAGCCTCTTTTCTTGAATTGTCTGCCATCTCTAATGAGATTCTAGCAGCTTGTACCTCAAAGATTCCCAATTTCTCCATTACAGAAAGTGGCATGAGGTTTATCCCTGACCCAAGGTCACATAGAGTCTTCTCAAAGGTCATAGTGCCTATGGTGCAAGGTATTAGGAACTTTTCAGGATCCTGTTTCTTCTGAGGCAATCTCAGTTGATCCAATGCATTTAGTTCATTGGTGAACAGGGGAGGTTCATCTCCCCAAGTCTCATTACCAAATAACTTGGCCTTCAGCTTCATGATTGCACCAAGGAACTTGGCAACTTGCTCTTCAGTAACATCCTCATTCTCTTCTGAAGAGGAATACTCATCAGAGCTCATGAAGGGCGTAAGGAGGTTTAATGGAATCTCTATGGTCTCTAGATGAGCCTCAGAGTCCTTTGGTTCCTCAAAGGGAAACTCCTTGTTGATCACTGGACGCCCCAGGAGGTATTCCTCCTTAGGATTCACGTCCTCCTCCTCTTTTGTGGGTTCGGCCATGATGGTCAATTCAATGGCATTGCACTCTCTTTTTGGATTTTCTTCTGTATTGCTTGGGAGAGTACTAGGAGGGGTTTCAGTGATTCTTTTACTCAGCTGGCCCACTTGTGCTTCCAAATTTCTAATGGAGGATCTTGTTTCATTCATGAAACTCACAGTGGCCTTATATAGACCAGAGACTAAATTTGCTAAGCTAGATGGATTCTGCTCAGAATTCTCTGTCTGTTGCTGAGTGGATGATGGAAAAGGCTTGCTATTGTTGAACCTATTTCTTCCACCATTATTAAAGCCTTGTTGAGGCTTTTTTTGATCCTTCCATGAGAGATTTGGGTGATTTATAAGTGTTTCCATAGGGTTCACCCATGTAATTCACCTCTGCTATTGCAGGGTTCTCAGGATTATAAGCTTCTTCCTCAGAAGATGCCTCTTGAGTACTGTTGGATGCAGCTTACATTCCATTCAGACTCTGAGAAATCATATTGACTTGCTGAGTCAATATTTTATTCTGAGCCAATATGGCACTCAGAGTATCAATTTCAAGAACTCCCTTCTTCTGAGGCATCCCATTACTCACAGGATTCCTCTCAGAAGTGTACATGAACTGGTTATTAGCAACCATGTTAATGAGTTCTTGAGCTTCTGCAGGCATTTTTTTTAGGTGAATGGATCCACCTGCAGAAGTATCCAATGACATCTTAGCTAATTCAGACAGACCATCATAGAATATATCCAGGATGGTCCATTCTGAAAGCATGTCAGAAGGACACTTTTTGGTCAGTTGCTTGTATCTCTCCCAAGCTTCATAGAGGGATTCACTTTCTTTTTGTTGGAAGGTTTGAACATCCACTCTAAGCTTACTAAGCTTTTGAGGAGGAAAGAACTTGGCTAAGAAAGCCGTGACCAGCTTATCCCAAGAGTTCAGGCTATCTTTAGGTTGAGAATCCAACCATATTCTAGCTCTGTCTCTCACAACAAACGGGAAAAGCATGAGCTTGTAGACTTCAGGATCTACTCCATTAGTTTTAACAGTATCACATATCTGCAAAAATTTAGTTAAGAACTGAAAAGGATCTTCAGATGAAAGTCCATGAAACTTGCAGTTTTGTTGCATTAGAGAAACTAGTTGAGGCTTAAGCTCAAAATTGTTTGCTCCAATGGTAGGGATAGAGATGCTTCTTCCATGTAAATTGGAATTTGGTGCAGTAAAGTCACCAAGCATCCTCCTTGCATTATTATTATTTTCGGCTGCCATCTCCTCTTCCTGTTCGAAAATATCTGTAAGGTTATCTCTGGATTGTTGTAATTTAGCTTCTCTTAGTTTCCTCTTCAGAGTCCTATCAGGTTCAGGGTCTGCTTCAACAAGAATGTTCTTGTCCTTGCTCCTGCTCATATGAAAAAGAAGGGAACAGAAAATAATAATAGGGATCCTTTTTACCACAGTATAGAGGTTCCCTTGTTGTTAGTAGAAGAAGAAAGGGAATAAGAGTGAAGAAGAATGGATAATCCAAACACAAGGGTAAGGATAGGAGCAGTGATTTGAGATGAAGAGAAGTGTTAGTAAATGAATAAATAAATAGAAGGAGATGGGGGAGAGAGAATTTCGAAAATTAAATTTTGAAAAAGAGTTAATGATTTTCGAAAATTAAGATAAAATTAAAATTAAATTTAAAAATTGAAACAATTAATCAATTAAAAAGAATTTTTGAAAAAGAGGGAGGTATTTTCGAAAATTAGAGGGGGATAGTTAGTTAGGTAGTTTTGAAAGAGATAAGAAACAAACAAAAAGTTAATTAGTTAGTTGAAACAAATTTTGAAAATCAATTTTTAAAAGATAAGAAGATAAGAAGTTAGAAAAGATATTTGAAAAAGATATGATATGAAAAGGTATGATTAAAAAGATATGATTTTGAAAAAGATAAGATAAAAAGATATTTTTGAAAAGATATGATTGAAATTAGTTTTGAAAAAGATTTGATTTTTAAAATCACAATTAATGACTTGATTCACAAGAAATCACAAGATATAATTCTAGAACTTAAAGTTTGAATCAAAACATTAATTGTTGATGATATTTTTGAAAATATGATATAAAATTAAGAAAAAGATTTTTGAAAAATATTTTTAAAATTTTCGAAAAATAAGAAAAATGAAAAAGATTTGATTTTTGAAAATGATTTTGAAAAAGATAAGATTTTTAAATTGAAAATTTGATTGGACTCGTAAAAACAACTAGATTTTAAAAATTTTTGAAAAAGTCAATCCAAATTTTCAAAATTTATGAGTTTACAGCCAGCCAGGCTTCACATGCTTCATGAAACTCTAGAATTCATTCTTAAAAATTCTGAAGAAAAATATAATTATATATATTTTTTTCGAATATTAATTGGGAAAAACGAAAAAGAAGAAAATATTTTTGAAAAATTTTTGAAAACTTTTTGAAAATAAAATAAGAAGAAAATTACCCAATATGAGCAACACGATGAACCGTCAGTTGTCCAAACTCGAACAATCCCCGGCAACGGCACCAAAAACTTGGTGCATGAAATTATGATCCCTGGTAATGGCTTCCAAAAACTTGGTGCTCTAATCTTAATTCATAATTTGTCACAACTTCGATACAACTAACCAGCAAGTGCACTGGGTCGTCCAAGTAATAAAACCTTACGTGAGTAAGGGTCGATCCCACGGAGATTGTTGGTATGAAGCAAGCTATGGTCATCTTGTAAATCTCAGTCAGGCGGATATCAAATGGTTATGGAGTTTTCGAATAATAATAATAAATAAACAGAAAATAAAGATAGAAATACTTATGTAAATTATTAGTGAAAATTTCAGATAAGCGTATAGAGATGCTTTCGTTCCTCTGATCTCTGCTTTCCTGCTGTCTTCATCCAATCCATCCTACTCCTTTCCATGGCAAGCTTTATATAGGGCATCACCGTTGTCAATGGCTACATCCCATCCTCTCTGTGAAAAAGGTCCAAATGCTCTGTCAAGGCACGGCTAATCATCTGGAGGTTCTCGATCATACTGGAATAGGATTCACCCTCCTTTTGCGTCTGTCACTACGCCCAGCACTCACGAGTTTGAAGTTCATCACAGCCATCCCTTCCCGGATTCTACTCAGAATACCACAGACAAGGTTTAGACTTTTTGGATCTCAGGAATGGCCATCCATCGGTTCTAACTTATACCACGAAGACACTAATAACTCGGACTCGGTCCCCTGTATTAGATATCCAAGAGATATCCATTCAATCTAAGGTAGAACGGAAGTGGTTGTCAGGCACGCTGATGACAAGTCATCCTAGCCTATTTTAGCTAGCCTTTTTCTTTTGTTTTCATTAGAATTATGCACTTTCTTGAGCTACAAGCAAGCTAATTGAGTAGATTTTCATGTTTCCCTTGATTGAACCAACCATATATGAATTCATGCCATTTCATGAGGTTTTATGCTATATTTGTTGCATATTATGAAAGAATGAATATCTCATGATTTTGAGCATAGCTTTGATGAGTTTGGTTGATTAATGATAGGTGAAGAAAGCTTGGAGAAAGGTTGAAGCAAAGAGGAATGGCTAGGAGTGAAGAGAGGATAATGGGAGAAGTGAAATTGAACCAGGAAGCAAGAAGTTAGCCCCAACGTTAGCCCCCTAACTTGGAGGCTAACGTTGGAACTTGAAATTCCTTCCCTGGCCATCCCACGTTTACGCCAACGTTAGCCCCCTAACTTGGAGGCTAACGTTGCCACATGAACATTCAAGGAAGAGGAAAAAGTTAGCCCCAACGTTAGCCCCCTAACTTGGAGGCTAACGTTGGAACTTGAGAGTTTCTCCCCTGGGCACCAACGTTTGCGCCAACGTTAGCCCCCTAACTTGGAGGCTAACGTTGGCACATGAATTACAAAGGGGAAGGGCCAACGTTTGCGCCAACGTTAGCCCCCTAACTTGGAGGCTAACGTTGGCACCGCTAGCATATAAGCAAGGCCAACGTTAGGGTCAAAGTTAGACCCCTAACGTTGGCACCAACGTGCATACCAGTAAATTTTGCTTGCTGCTATGAAAAGTTGGAGCCAAAGTTAGACCCCTAACTTTGGCTCAAACTTTTGGTCCAACTTTGGCTAACCTCAAACCCGGTTCAATTGGTTCACTTTGGTTCTTCTCCAAACTTCAAGAGCAATCAACCAAGGCCTCTTTCAACCCAATTCCACCAAGAGCAAAGGCCCAAGTCAAGGCTTGAAGATCATTTGAAGAAAGTGTATAAATAGGATAGAATTTAAGTTCTTGGGAGAGCTTTCCTTTTAGAATTTTCATAATAGTTTTGGGGAGAGCTTTTGAACTTGAGTGAACTTTAATTTCTTGTTTACATTGCTTTCAATTTCATTTTACATTTGTCTTGGATCTTGGATTGGAGAATTGAAGAAATTCTGTTTCAATCTCAATCTTGGATCTCTCTGTTTCTTTACTGTTAATTGAATTTAATTTCCGGTTCATTGCTCTTCATCTATTCTCTTTGCAATTTACAATTCTCTTGTAATTGTTCTTGTTGGATCTAGGAAGGCATTGAGATCTAGACTTGGCTTTCTAGTCTCTGGGTCCTGAGATCTAAATTTCCCATTTCACTTCTCTGTTTACTGCTTTCTATGTTCATTTATTCTTCTGCTTCATATCCGGTTCAATCCCACAATAATTTGAGCAAATCGCCAAGAGGATTGATAGTCTCCAAGTTGCAGCAGTCAACACTAGCCAACCATCAACCACATGGGGACAGAGTGAAGAAACTCAAGAAGAACAACAACAAGAGCAAGTACAGTATATGCACAACCAAGGACCAAATGAAGTGTATGGTGATACATACAATCCATCCTGGAAGAACCACCCAAACCTCAGATGGGGAGATAACCATGCCCAAAACCAACAACCATGGGAGAGGAACTCAAACCAACACAACCCAAGAAGCAACCAAAATCACAACTAGCAGCAGACTAACCAAAACCCCTACAGAAAACCTCATAACTACTACCCCAACATCAACCAATACCAATCTAATAACCAACCAACCAACCAAAATGCCTACCATCCACCACCCACATCTCATAACCCACCTCAAATATCACCTGAAGCCTAAAGAATCACTCACTTGGAGGCCATGATAGACAAAATGTTGAAACACCAAGAAATGGTAGCCAAGAATCAGGAAACCTCTATGAAGAGCCTAGAGAGACAGATGGGGCAACTCTCTAAGCAAGTATCTATTGAGAGACCTTCAAACTCACTGCCCAGTGACACAATTCCAAATCCCAAGGAAGAATGCAAGGCAATACAATTAAGGAGTGGGAGAGCATTGATAAGCAACAATGACATTGCAAGGAAGCAAGCAGAGAACACCAAAGAACCAATGGAGGCTGAGAAGCAAGTTGTGATGCCAAACAAAAGCACTGAGAAACCTAAAGAGAAGGACAACAAGCCACATAGCCCGAAGGAAGTAGCTCAGGGACAGCAGCAAATAGGAAAAAGCATCACACCTCCACTGCCATATCCCCAGAGGTTTAACAAAGAGGTTAAAGACCAACATTTTCACAAATTCCTTGAGATTTTTATGAAGCTGGAAATCAATATTCCCTTGGCTGAAGCACTTGAGCAAATGCCTCTATATTCCAAGTTTCTAAAGGATCTTATCAACAAGAAAAGAAGTTGGCTTGAAAGGGAAACCATACTACTCACCGAGGAATGTAGTGTTGTAATTCAACGGGGTATTCCACCAAAACTTAAGGATCCAGGAAGCTTTGTAGTCTCATGCACTATTGGTAAGATAATTCTNGCTACAAGCTGATGCTATTCCCATTTTCTCTCAGGGACAAGGCCACTCAATGGTTAGAATCTTTTCCAAGAGACAGCATCAGCAACTGGGATGATTTGGTAACTAAATTCCTTGCCAAATTTTATCCACCTCAAAGGATTATAAGGTTAAAGGCTGAGGTGCANGCCACATTTCAAAGGTGTATGCTCTCCATTTTTTCTGATATGGTCGAAAAATTTTTAGAAGTCTTCATGGATGACTTCTCTTTTTTTGGTGATAATTTCAATGCTTGCCTAAACCATTTAACTCTTGTCTTGAAACGGTGCCAAGAAACTAATTTGGTTTTAAACTGGGAGAAATGCCATTTCATGGTACCCGAAGGGATTGTTCTTGGCCATAAAGTTTCAAGAAAAGGGATAGAGGTTGATAAGGCAAAGGTTGAGATTATAGAAAAACTCCCTCCACCAATTAATATGATCTGTTAGAAAAGTTTCTTGGGGCATGCCGGATTTTACAGACCCCTAACTTTGACTCAAACTTTTGGTCCAACTTTGGCTAACCTCAAACCCGGTTCAATTGGTTCACTTTGGTTCTTCTCTAAACTTCAAGAGCAATCAACCAAGGCCTCTTTCAACCCAATTCCACCAAGAGCAAAGGCCCAACTCAAGGCTTGAAGATCATTTGAAGAAAGTGTATAAATAGGATAGAATTTAAGTTCTTGGGAGAGCTTTCCTTTTAGAATTTTCATAATAGTTTTGGGGAGAGCTTTTGAACTTGAGTGAACTTTAATTTCTTGTTTTCATTGCTTTCAATTTCATTTTACATTTGTCTTGGATCTTGGATTGGAGAATTGAAGAAATTCTATTTCAATCTCAATCTTAGATCTCTCTGTTTCTTTACTGTTAATTGAATTTAATTTCCGGTTCATTGCTCTTCATCTATTCTCTTTGCAATTTACAATTCTCTTGCAATTGTTCTTGTTGGATCTAGGAAGGCATTGAGATCTAGACTTGGCTTTCTAGTCTCTGGGTCCACAAGTACAGTATATGCACAACCAAGGACCAAATGAAGTGTATGGTGATACATACAATCCATCCTGGAAGAACCACCCAAACCTCAGATGGGGAGATAACCATGCCCAAAACCAACAACCATGGGAGAGGAACTCAAACCAACACAACCCAAGAAGCAACCAAAATCACAACCAGTAGCAGACTAACCAAAACCCCTACAGAAAACCTCAAAACTACTACCCCAACATCAACCAATACCAATCTAATAACCAACCAACCACCCAAAATGCCTACCATCCACCACCCACATCTCATAACCCACCTCAAATATCACCTGAAGCCCAAAGAATCACTCACTTGGAGGCCATGATAGACAAAATGTTGAAACACCAAGAAATGGTAGCCAAGAATCAGGAAACCTCTATGAAGAGCCTAGAGAGACAGATGGGGCAACTCTCCAAGCAAGTATCTATTGAGAGACCTTCAAAATCACTGCCCAGTGACACAATTCCAAATCCCAAGGAAGAATGCAAGGCAATACAATTAAGGAGTGGGAGAGCATTGATAAGCAACAATGACATTGCAAGGAAGCAAGCAGAGAACACCAAAGAACCAATGGAGGCTGAGAAGCAAGTTGTGATGCCAAACAAAAGCACTGAGAAACCTAAAGAGAAGGACAACAAGCCACATAGCCCGAAGGAAGTAGCTCAGGGACAGTAGCAAATAGGAAAAAGCATCACACCTCCACTGCCATATCCCCAGAGGTTTAACAAAGAGGTTAAAGACCAACATTTTCACAAATTCCTTGAGATTTTTAAGAAGCTGGAAATCAATATTCCCTTGGCTGAAGCACTTGAGCAAATGCCTCTATATTCCAAGTTTCTAAAGGATCTTATCAACAAGAAAAGAAGTTGGCTTGAAAGGGAAACCATACTACTCACCGAGGAACGTAGTGCTGTAATTCAACGGGGTATTCCACCAAAACTTAAGGATCCAGGAAGCTTTGTAGTCTCATGCACTATTGGTAAGATAATTCTCAACAAGGCTCTCTGTGACCTGGGTGCCAGCATCAATTTAATGCCTCTCTCGTTGGAGTTTTTGCATACAGGAGGATGCCTTTTGGGCTCTGCAACGCCCCTGCCACATTTCAAAGGTGTATGCTCTCCATTTTTTCTGATATGGTCGAAAAATTTTTAGAAGTCTTCATGGATGACTTCTCTGTTTTTGGTGATAATTTCAATGCTTGCCTAAACCATTTAACTCTTGTCTTGAAACGGTGCCAAGAAACTAATTTGGTTTTAAACTGGAAGAAATGCCATTTCATGGTACCCGAAGGGATTGTTCTTGGCCATAAAGTTTCAAGAAAAGGGATAGAGGTTGATAAAGCAAAGGTTGAGATTATAGAAAAACTCCCTCCACCAATTAATGTGAAATCTGTTAGAAGTTTCTTGGGGGCATGCCGGATTTTACAGAAGGTTTATCAAGGACTTTTCAAAAATAGCCAAACCTTTAAGTAATCTGTTAATGCTTGATACCCCTTTTGTTTTTGATGAAAACTGCCAGCATGCATTTGAAACGTTAAAAAATAAACTCACAACAGCATCAATCATCACACCTCCAGATTGGGAATTACCTTTTGAACTCATGTGTGATGCAAGTGACATTGCAATTGGTGCTGTACTTGGGCAAAAGAAGGGAAATTTGCATCATGTGATATATTATGCAAGTAAAGTGTTGAATGAAGCCCAAAGAAATTACACTACAACAGAAAAAGAGTTGCTAGCTGTAGTCTATGCATTTGATAAGTTTAGATCATATCTGATAGGATCAAAAGTTGTGGTTTACACTGATCATGCTGCACTTAAGTATTTGATGTCAAAACAGGATGCTAAACCAAGACTCATCAGGTGGATACTGCTACTACAAGAATTTGACATTGAGATAAGAGATAGGAAGGGCACTGAAAATCAGGTCGCTGATCATCTGTCAAGGCTACCACATGAAACAAGTCAAAAAGCATCCCAGTCCATAAATGAAAGCTTCCCAGATGAGCACATTTTGCAGATCCAGCAAGCACCTTGGTTTGCTAACATAGCAAATTACAAAGTGGGAAGGAAGATACAGCAAGAATTCTCTAAGCAACAAGTGAAAAAGTTGATCAACGAAGCAAGGAAATTCTCATGGGATGAACCCTTCTTATTCAAGAGATGCTCTGATGGAGTGATCAAAAGGTGTATTCCTGAAAGTGAAGTGAGAGACATCTTAGTGACAATAAAAGAGCGCTTGTTGGGAGGCAACCCAACCGGAGGTAGTTTTCTTTTCATAACTTTTTCAATAAGAGTGTTAGATAACTGCTATGTATTGCAAGATGCTAAGTTTGGTGTTCCACCAAAAATTCATTCTAACTTCCTTCACATTGCTAGCTCCAAGCAATCAAACAGATTATTCAACAACTTAACTATTTTTGTTTAGTCCCAGTATCTTAACCTTTAGCAAGGACACAAAAGTTTGCCCAGAGTTAACCTGTTGAATCAGAAGAAGTAGCAAGGAATTAAGTGGGAATTAACCACCAATTGAAGTAAGCAAGGCCAACGTTAGGGTCAAAGTTAGACCCCTAACGTTGGCACCAACGTGCATACCAGTAAATTTTGCTTGCTGCTATGAAAAGTTGGAGCCAAAGTTAGACCCCTAACTTTGACTCAAACTTTTGGTCCAACTTTGGCTAACCTCAAACCCGGTTCAATTGGTTCACTTTGGTTCTTCTCCAAACTTCAAGAGCAATCAACCAAGGCCTCTTTCAACCCAATTCCACCAAGAGCAAAGGCCCAACTCAAGGCTTGAAGATCATTTGAAGAAAGTGTATAAATAGGATAAAATTTAAGTTCTTGGGAGAGCTTTTATTCTGCAAGTCACAAAACCATCAATCAAATCTTGATTCGCTTGACTAAATCAACCACTAAACTAAAATTGCTCAATCCTTCAATCCCTGTGGGATCGACCTCACTCCCGTGAGTTTTTATTACTTGATACGACCCGGTACACTTGCCGGTTAGTTTTGGGTGTTTTGGGAGAGATTTATATTTCCTCCAAAATATCTCATCACACGCGTTCATGGGGGAATGATGATGACTGTCACGATCATCACATTCACAGTGAAGTGCGAATGAATATCTTAGAAGCGGAATAAGTTGAATTGAATCGAAAAATAGTAGTACTTTGCATTAATCTTTGAGGGACAGCAGAGCTCCACACCTTAATCTATGGAGTGTAGAAACTCTACCGTTGAAAAATACATAAGTGATAACGGAGTTCATTGGTCTCGGCCCCAGAGGGGAACCGGAGTAACCAAGACTCTGAATACAATGATAAAAAGTTCTATTTATACTAAACTAGTTACTAGGGTTTACAGAAGTAAGTAATTGATGCATAAATCCACTTCCGGGGCCCACTTGGTGTGTGCTTGGGTTGAGCTTGAAGTTTACACGTGTAGAGGCTTCTTTTGGAGTTGAACGCCAAGTTGTAACGTGTTTTTGGCGTTCAACTCTGGTTCGTGACGTTTTTCTGGCGTTTAACTCCAGACTGCAGCGTAGAACTGGCGTTCAACGCCCTTTTGCATCGTCTAAACTCGGGCAAAGTATGGACTATTATATATTTCTGGAAAGCCCTGGATGTCTACTTTCCAACGCCATTGAGAGTGAGCCATTTGAAGTTCTGTAGCTCCAGAAAATCCACTTTGAGTGCAGGGAGGTCAGAATCTAACAGCATCAGCAGTCCTTCTTCAACCTCTGAATCTGATTTTTGCTCAAGTCCCTCAATTTCAGCCAGAAAATACCTGAAATCACAGAAAAACACACAAACTCATAGTAAAGTCCAGAAATATGAATTTAACATAAAAACTAATAAAACATCCCTAAAAGTAACTAGATCCTACTAAAAACATACTAAAAACAATGCCAAAAACCGTATAAATTATCCGCTCATCACGTGCCCATGGCACAAATCGCCCCACGCGATCGCGTCGCTGACGCGTCCGCGTCGGGTGAGAACATTGGCCTCTCACGCGACCGCGTCACTCACGTGGCGCGTGCCCTAGAATTCAACGTGAAAAGGGTGCAGACCGAAAGTTGTGCTAGAGTGGTGCTGGATTGCCGCTGAACGCACAATTCTTCCCACGAGGACGCATGGCTCACGCGTCTGCGTCATATCCTTCTAATGGACACTCACGCGATCGCATGCCCCACGCGATCGCGTCACCCAACATTTGGCGTAATAAGAGTTTGAACAGAGAGTTGTGCAAGTGCGAGGCTGCCTTCGCGCCAGTAGCATAAAACGGGTCACGCGACCGCGTGATTGACGCGACCACGTCAATTAGTATAAGTGCAAGTTGCACGACCGCGTCACTTGCGTCGCACAGCTTCCCTGATTTTCCAATTATCTTATCTTTCTTTTTCCCAAATCCTATTTTCTCTTTTGTCTCCTTATTTCTTCCTTCTTCCTTCTTCTTTCTTTCTCACTTTCTACTCTTTCTCTCTCTCATCCCTATTAACAAGGTTTTCTTTTCTTCTTCCCCCCTTACTTTTCTACTATTCTTCTTATTTTTATATGTTATCTTCTTTTCTTTTCTTTTTACTTTCATTATCCATATTTTCTTTTTCTTTCTTTTTCCTTTTTACTTGGTGTTGGAAATTTATTTGAGTCATTATTTCTCATTATATGCTTGTGGATTATTGTAAAATTGTTTGGCAATTATATATTACCTTTTTAAAGGCTTGCTTGCATGTTCACTTTAATACTTTCTATACCTTATTTACCATGCATGCTATGTGTTTGTGAAAAAGCCCATATGGCATCATGCATTTTTCTACATTATTCTATTCTACTATTCAATGCTTGCTTTTCACAAATTGCCTTTACTATTGTATTAATTGAATTTAATTGTCAATACAAACGTGGTGCTAGTTTGTTACGAGTGATAACACATTCAACTAATTAAATGCTTGATCTATGCTACTCATGCCTTTGCCTGCATGCCAATAAACCCCTTGCATTTAATTATCCTCCAATGCACTTGCTATATTTCCATTGATGAACTTTTCACATGTAGTCATGACCATGTGTTAACAACATCCTCTTTACCGTGCATTGTTTATCACTTATACAACCCTCTTCCTTGCTCTATCTCTTTGAATTTACGTTACGTTCTTTTTTTCCCCTTTTCAGGATGGCCACCAAGAAAGGAAAAGAGAAAGCTACTCCCAAACCACCAGCAAGAAGAGGAACAAAAAGAGCATTAGTGGCAGAGCCCTCTTCAACTGCGGTTAAACCTTCAACAAAAAGAACTAAGAGGATTATAAAGGTTGATGATAAAGAAAAAGCCTTCCCAGCAAAGGACACTGCGCGATTTCCCAATCGCTACTGTGAGCAGATGTTCCCCATCCTGGCAGAAAGGAGTTTCAACAACGAATACCTTCTTCTCCTCCCAAACCATATTGCTACCTTTGTTGAGCCGCAAATTGCACAAAGACAATGGGGTTTCCTACAGAGACAGCCGAGGCAGGTCAATCTTTCTTGGGTAGTCGAGTTCTACTCCAACTTCCACCTGCCAACCCTGCAGTCTGTCTTTGTCCGTCAGAAGCAAGTCCCCATTACAGAAGAGGCCATTCAAAAAGCTCTAGGTCTTCCCCCTATTCCAGAAGGATTGGACGCCTTTCAAGAAGCCGCACTCAAGCTCAGATGTACCAATTTGACTGGGAGCCATTCTCAGAGTTATCGCACTACCTGGCAGCCGTTGGATCTATGGATACCATCGTACCCGCCCTAAGGGAATATCGGCTTCAGTACTTACCTTGGAGGCTTGTGTATGGGCACAGATCATGTCCCATTACGTCTTTCTGAGCACTCACGAGTCCTCCTTCACTGCGGACATGGCAGTTCTACTATGGTGCATCCTTACAGACCAACCTCTGAACCTTCCAAGACACATCCGGAATGCCATGTGACACGTACAAATTGCGGGCAACTTACCTCTTCCCGCCTTGGTCTCAGATCTTGTCTCAGCAGCCGGAATTTCCTACAGAGCTGGGGACACCAAAGCCATACTCCCACGGGATGATCAGTATGTTCCTAACGGGAAATACATCAGACCTCCACCAGCCGCCACAAGCCATCCTACAAAACCGGTTGAAGATATTCCTTCTTCAACTCCACAAGCACCTACAACAGACCAACTGCTCCATCAGATACTCGAAATGTTGGATCGGCAGGAACACAAAGCTAAGATGAGAGAGCGCCGTAACAAGCGCCGATTCACATACCTCAAGGAGCTAATTATGGGAAAATTCAAGGACTCAGACACCCCGACTCCACTTCCTTTACCAGCACAGGAAGCCATGATGGTCCCGACTGTGGAGATACTGCTACCAGCCCACCTTTGTTCCTGACAGATGGCACCGAGGACGGTGCAAAACCTTAAGTGTGGGGAGGTCGGTCAGTACCTGACTTCCGGAGGTAATTTCTCTTCCCTAAACACCAATAAATTAGGATATTTAGTTAGTTTTTCTTTTGTAGAATAGGATAAATTGCATAGTAATAAGTTAGTTGCATGCATGTTCTACTTGATTGAAAAGACAATAATTTTTCCTCTAAGACCCTATTTTCGGAACAAAATTTCACTAACTTTAATTAAAACTCTTATGTTAAATTTGCTTGAAGTTGTATTTGGAACATGATTTTTGAGCTAAAAGAACACACAACCTGTGAGATTTGATCCTTTATGCATGGTTACATTATTTAACCATAATTATTTTATTCTTGTGTTTTTACTTCTCTAGGATTGTAATCTATATTTTGTTCCATTCTATATGTCCAATGCTTATTATATTTATATGTTTGCATATGATTGAGGCCATTAATTGTTTAGCTCACTTATCCAAATTAAACCTACCCTTTCAATTACCTTTGTTAGCCACTTTGAGCCTTTAAATCCCATTTGTTTTATATTTTACCACATTACTAGCCTTAAGTAGAAAAAACCATTATATATCCCAAATTGAATCTTTAGTTAGCTTAAGATAGAATTGTGTGTGCTAATTAAGTATGGAAAATTGTGAGAACAAAAGATAATAAGGGAATGTGTCATGATAATATAATGGGAATTTGGATACCTACTCATGTGAAACTATAAGAATTAAAAATCTATGTGCATTGATAAGCTATGTTTATTTTTATGTTTATGTTAAAAAAAACCAAAAATATTCAATAAATAAATAAGGGGACAAAATTACCCCAATGCTAAGTTAAGAATTCAAAGATCAATGCATGTATGATAAAATTAAAATAAAAAGTTGATACACGAGTATGGAATATGAAAGGAAAATTCTGGGTAGCTAGGTATGAATTCTAAAGCTATAAAGAATATATATAGGTTATGTTAAAGCTTAGGTTAATTAAAGATTCAGTTTATAAGCTTACTTAGCCACATATGTATCCTTACCATTACCTTGGCCCCATTACAACCTTGAAAAGACCTCATGATGTTTGCATTGGTATATTAAATGTTGTCGATTGGTTAGGAGAAGAACAAAAATTAGAGAGCATGATTAGAGAAGGATAGAGTGATTGCCCTATACACTAGATAGATTAGAGCGTACATACATCATCAGTGAGGGTTCAATGCTTAAAATTCTATGTTCCCTGCTTTCATGAGCTACCTTCTTGCATTTTTATCTGTTCTTACTATATAAGAATTGAATTAGTGGAATTTGATTTGTAATTGTTTTGAAGAGCTTATTTACTATTGATCAAGTAGACAATAATCATATAGTTGCATTCACATATATAGGTTGCATTGCATTGCATGAGTTTTACATGTTCCTACTCATTTATTTTATCTCCTTCAACTAAGCATGAGGACATGCTAATGTTTAAGTGTGGGGAGGTTGATAAACCACTATTTTATGGTTTATATTGTGCTTAATTGTATGGTTTTATCAATTCTTTATCCACTTATTCATATGATTGGCATGCATTTATATTTCCTTCCTAAAATTATTACATGATTGAATATTTGCTTCCTAAAGACTTTTAATTATATATTTTAACTCTCCTTTATTCCATTAGATGCCGTGATCTGTGTGTTAAGTGTTTCAGGCTTTATAGGGCATGAATGAGTTGGAGATTGGAAAGGAAGCTTGCAAAAATAGAAGGAACACAAGAAATTGAGGAGATGACCAGCGAGAAGTGATGCGGCCGCATGGCTCACGCGACCGCACGGATTGGAATAGCACAAGTGACGCGGAGGCGTGGATGACGCGCTCGCGTGGCAGGGCAAAACGCCGAATGACGCGGCCGCATGAATGACGCGATCGCGTGACGTGCGCGATCTGCATAATCTGCAGAATTCGCTGGGGGCAATTTTGGGCCCTGTTTTGACCCAGTTCTCGGCCCAGAAAAGCAGACTAGAGCCAGAGAACATGCAGAGACCGAGAACAACATTCATTCTACACAATTTTTAGTTTTTTAGATCTAGTTTTACTCCTCCTCTAGGTTTTCTCTACACACATTCATAGTTCTTAGGATTTTATTTCTATTGCTTTTTGCATTGGGATATTGAGAAGAGTTATTACCTCATCAAGACTTCGTCATTCTAGTTCGTTTTCTTTACTTGGCTCTTACTCTTCCATGTCCTTTAATTTACTCAATTTTACTATTGAATTATTTTTAGAATTTATTAATACAAGAATTACTTTTATTTTTAATTGATTTCTTTGATTTTTATTTATCATGTCTTTCTTTAATTCCCTTTCCCATGTTATGAATTCTACATTCACAATGAGCGAGTAGTTCCCTAACTTGATGGGGAGTTGATTGAAAGGAACCCTTGAGTCGGAATGCTCAAAAAGAAAAATTGTAATTGGGTTTATTGTTGGATTGCCCTCTAGTCACTGACACCAATCCCTTTTAATTGAGTGGATTGGAACTTGTGAATAGAAGTAGCATTCCAACTTGTTTGACTTTCCCTTACCTAGTAAGGGATAACTAAACATGACAACCTTCAATTCTCAATTAATCTTGAGAGTACTCCAACAAGAATAGGGCTTCCAGCTAATCTACTCCCAGTCAAAGCTTTTATTTAAATTACATAAATTCTCTAATTTAATTTCCTGTTATTCAATTCAAACCATTTTGAAAACATCTGATTAATAAAATAGCACACCTTTCTGCAACTCGTTGGGAGACGACCTGGGATTCATACTCCCAGTATTTTAATTTTAATTTTTGTGATACCCTTCTAAATTGATAAGTGGATTTCTGGTTGGTTAAGAACTATACTTGCAACGCATATCTTATAACAATTCTTGACTCGCCAATTTTCGCCACGTCAAGGAGGTTAACTTGATGAGAGGACATGAGTTAACCACTTACGGCTGCCATTGAAGGAATCAGAAGGTTGTTGAAGAAGACGGTAAGAAAAGTTAATTCGGAAAGACAAAGCATCTCCGAAGCCTCAACCATTCTCATATCGTTGAATTCTCGTCTATCTAGTAACGTTTTATTTATTTATATGTTTTATGCATTTTTCCGTGACAAACTATATTTTCTGTTCGCCTAACTAAGATCTGCAAGGTGTCCACTGCTTGCTCAAACCAACAATCTTTATGGGATCAACCCTCACTCACCTGAGGTATTACTTGGACGACCCAGTATACTTGCCGGTCTATCTGTGCGAATTCTCTGGAGCCAGTTTTGTGCACCATATTTTTGGTGCTGTTGCCGGGGATTGTTCGGATTTGACAAACTACCAGATTATCTTGTTGCTTAGATTAGGTTCTTTTTACTTTTGTTTTAAGTCTTTTGTTTTCTTTTCAAAAATTTTCAAAACCTTTTGTTTTTCTTTATTAATCTTTATCTTTTTTTTGAGTCTGTTGTTCTTGTTCTTATTAAAGTTTCGAACTTTCTTGTTTTCTTTTCAAAAATAGTGTCTTTTGTTTGAGTCTTGTGTCAATTCTTAAGTTTGGCGTCCTTTGTGTGTTCTTTAGTTTTTTCAAATTTTCGAAAATTGTTCTTAGTGTTCTTCTTGGTATTCAAGTTGTTCTTGTTTCTTTTCTTGTTTTGATCTTAAAATTTTTAAGTTTGGTGTCTTTTGGGGTCTTTCTTTAAAAATTTTGAAAAGTTGGTACTCTTTTATCTAAAAATTTTAAGTTTGGTGTCTTTTGGTTGTTTTTCTCTTTCTTCATTAATTAAAAAAATATATTTTTATCTTTATTCAAAATATTTTTGAAAATTTAAAAAAAATATTTCAAATTTTAATTTCAATTCAATATCTTATCTTATCTTAATTTCAAATTTCAAATTTCAAATTTCAAATTTTATCTTTTTAAAATCTTTTCAAATCTTTTCTTTTAATTTAATTCTTTCTTATCTTATCTTTCTTTTAAAATTTTAAAATTGA
>NC_029789.2:67301038-67307272 GCF_000816755.2 Arachis ipaensis | reverse complement strand
TATAATTCTTTTCTTTTTAATTTGATTCTTTCTTATCTTAACATTCTTTTAAATTTTAAATTTCAAGACTTTTTTAAATCTTTATCTTATCTTTTGTTATCTTTCTTTAAAATTCAAATCATTATCTTATCTTATCTTAATTTTAAATTTCAAAATCAAATCTTTTCAAAAAATCAAATCTTTTTTTCAAATCTTTATCTTATCTTGTTTTAATTTCAAATTTCAAAATCAAATCTTTTTCAAATCTTATCTTATTTTAAAATCTTTCTTAATTAGTTACTTGTTTTCTCTTTCTTCTTTTTCAAAACTTCCTAACTAATTCCTCTCTCTTCTATTTTAGAAAACTTCCCTTCTATTTCTCTCTCTTCTTTTTCCGAAATTCATCATTTAGTTTTCAAATCTTTTTAGTTAATTAGCTTTTATTTTCGAATTCAATTAATAAATAAAATAAAAACAAAAATATTTTAATTCTAGTTTCTCTTTTCACTTCTTAATTTTCGAAATCTTTACCCCCTTTTATTCGAATTCTTCTTCTCTTCTCTCTATCTTCATTCTTCTTTCTTCTTTACATCTCATAGGGAGTCCTTTATTCTTTGACATAGAGCTCCCATTCTTCTTCTTTCTTGTCTTCTTTTTCTTATTTATGAGCAGGAATAGGGATAAAGTCTCTTTGATCTTGTTGCTAAATCTGAGAGGACCCTAAGGAAGCGTTTGCAACAAGTTAAAGCACAACACTCCGGAGGAAACCTCACAGAGCTATTCGAACAAGAAGTTGAAAACACAGATATGGCAGTCAAACCAAATAATGGAGGAGATGCAAAGAACGTTCTTGGTGACTTCATTGCACCAACTTCTGACCTCTATGGCAGAAACATCTCTATACCTGCCATTAGAGCTAATAACTTTGAGCTAAAGCCTCAATTAGTCTCTCTAATGCAACAGAATTGCAAGTTCCATGGACTTCCACTGGAAGATCCACATTAGTTCCTATCCAAATTTTTGCAAATCTGTGACACTGTTAGGACCAATGAAGTGGATCCTGAGGTCAATAGACTTATGCTTTTCTCTTTTGCTGTTAGAGACTGATCTAGGATATGGTTGGATTCTTAACCTAAGGAAAGCCTAGACTCTTGGAAAAAGTTAGTCAATGCTTTCTTGGTCAAGTTCTTTCTACCTCAAAAGATGAGCAAGCTCAGGATGGAAGTTCAAACCTTCAGACAAAAAGAGGGTGAATCCCTCTATGAAGCTTGGAAAAGATACAAGCAGCTGATCAGGAGGTGTCCTCTTGACATGCTCTCAGAATGGTCTATCCTAAGAATCTTCTAAGATGATCTATCTGAGATATCCAAGATGTCTTTAGATCATTCTACTGGTGGATCACTCCACTTAAAGAAGATGCCTGCAAAGGCATAGGAACTCATTGAAATAGTTGCAAACATCCAATTCATGTACACTTCTGAGAGAAACCATGTGAACAATGGCATAGCTCAGAAGAAAAGAGTTCTGGAAGTTGAAACTCTGAATACCATATTGGCTCAGAACAAGATCTTGACCCAATAGGTCAATATGATCTCTCAGTATTTGACTGGATCACAAGCTGCAACTGGCAACACTCAAGAAGCCTCCAATGAAGAAGAAGCTTATGATTCAGATCAACCTACAATGGAAGAGGTGAATTACATGGGAGAATCCTATGAAAACACCTATAATCAATCATGGAGGAATCATTGACGTTAGGATTTTTGCCAGTAAAGAATTTCATAAAAACAGTCGTGTTGTAGATATAGTCTCTAAACTGCTATTTATTTCCTAAGAAAAGATTGGGATTATTGAAGTTCAATTCAATTGGCAAGATAACAATTATCAATTATGCTGTTGAATTGGATAACTCCTGAGTTACTAATTTCTTAACCAAAACCAAGAATGTAAAAAGCTAAATATAAATCATAAATCTGAAAATACCTCAATTGCATTAATAAAGAAAATCATAACATGAAAGCCATAAGCCAATTATTCAAAAGATAAATATCAATTAAAGTACTAAGGTGAATAAAAATGGAAAGGAAATTAAACACAAAAGAACATTAAACCTGGGATCGAGAGTCACTCCTAAAACTAAGAGAAGTCCTAAATCCTAATCCTAAGAGAGAGAGAGGAGAGAACCTCTCTCTCTAAAACTACATCTAAAACATGAAAAGTGAATTATGAGAGCCTCCTTATGAATGGATGCATTCCTCCACTTTATAGCCTCTAATCTATGTTTTCTGGGCCGAGAACTGGGTCAGAAACAGCCCAGAATTCGCTGGTCTCGAATTCAACCACGCTGGAATTCCGTCACTGCGATGCGGCCGTATGGAGCACGCGGTCGCGTCGCCTAGCGTCAGGGAAACTACAACATATTATATATCAAATCGAAGCCCCGGACGTTAGCTTTCCAACGCAACTAGAACTGCATCGTTTGGACCTCTGTAGCTCAAGTTATGACTGTTTGAATGCGAAGAGGTCAGGCTGACAGCTTTGCAGTTTCTTCAACTTCTTGTATTCCTTCCACTTTTACATGCTTCCTTTCCATCCTCTAAACCATTCCTGCCCTGTAATCTCTGAAATCACTTAACACACATATCAAGGCATCTAATGGTAATAAGAGGGGATTAATAATAAGCAAATATAAGATCAAAGAAGCATGTTTTCAATCAAAACACATAATTAGGAAGGAAATATAAAACCATGCAAATAGTATTAATAAGTGTGTAAAGAGTTAATAAAAACCACTCAATTGAGTACAAGATAAACTATAAAATAGTGGTTTATCAACCTCCCCATACTTAAACAATAGCATGTCCTCATGCTAAGCTCAAGAGAAACTATAAAGGTGAAGAGGAATGATAGAATGTATGAAATGCAACCTACCTATATGAATGCAACTACATGCAAAATGTTTCTACCTACTTGGTTAAGAGTAAATAAGTTCTCCAAGACAAATACAAACCAATTTCCACTAATTCAAATCATACAATAAAAAGCAAGTAAACTTGTAAGAAGACAGCTCATGAAAGCAGGGAACATAGAATTTAAGCGTTGAACCCTCACTGGAAGTGTATATTACTCTGATCTCTCAAGTGTATAGGGTAATTCACTCTAGTCTTCTCTAATAATGCTTTCTAAAACTTTGTTCTTCATCTAACCAATCAACAAATATTTAGCATACAAATGCAAACATCATGAGGTCTTTTCAAGGTTGTAATGGGGCTAAGGTAAAGGTAAGGATATATATATGGCTAAGTGAGCTATAATTTAAATCTTTGACTAACCTAAGTTCTCACCTAACATACATACACTCTATATAACTTTAAAATCATACCTAGCTACCCATAATTCCCACTTTTGTATGATTCCCATACTCATGTACCAAAATTTGATATTTCTTTACTTTTGTCACATGTGCATTGATATTTTCATTAACTTAGCATTGGGGTAATTTTGTCCCCTTATTTATTTATTTATATTATATATATATATATATATTTTTTTTTTCTTTTCTCTTTTTCTCTCTTTTTTTTTAACATAAAAGCAAACATAACTTATCAATGCACATGGATTTTTCATTATTTTTCTATTTTGGTTTTTCATGAGTAGGTTCCCAAATTCCCAATATTCAAATAAATTAGAAACATGATACATTCCCTTATTAACCCATGTTCCCACAGTTTCCCCACACTTAGTTGATGCACAATCTTTATCTTAAGCTAACCAAAGATTCAATTGGGATATTACTTTTGTTTTTCTGCTTAAGGCTAGTGATGTGGTAAAATAGAACAGAAGGGGATTAAAAGGCTCAAAGTGGCTAACAAGGGTGATTTAAAGGGTAGGCTTATTTGGGATAAGTGAGCTAATAACAAATAATGGCCTCAATCATATGCAAGCATGTAAATAGACTAAATAATGGACATATAGATTGGAACAAAATATAGATTACAATCATAGAGAAGAAAACACACAAGAATAAAAATTTATGGTTAAATAATGTAACCATGTAAATAAGCTCAAAATCTCACAGGTTGTGTGTTTTTTAGCTCAAAAATCATGTTCCAAATACAATTTCTGATAAGTTTAACACAAAAATTTTGATTTTAAATTAGTGAAAATTTTTCAAAAATAGGGTCTTTAAAAAGAAACTTATTATTTCTCAACCAAGCAATAGCTAAATGCATAAAATCAAACAAACATGCAATTAAATATGCAGATGCAATAATGAACAAACAAAGAAAATAAAACAATGGTGTTGAAAAGAAAATACTAACCCATGGAGATCGGTATCGACCTCCCCACACTTAAAGATTGCGCCGTCCTCGGTGCATGTTAAGATGTACAAGTGGATGGGCTTCTCCAACTGATGCTTTTCTCCAAAGATTTGTGCAGATGGACTTGTCTATCTCCCCATGTAAACGTCTTCTGGTTCTCTTTCTGGTGGCCATCCTGAAAGAAAAAGGGAAGAAAGGTAACCCAATAATAGAGATAAGAAAATAAATGAAGTATGGTTGGGTTAATGCCAATTGGTAAGGGTCTCAATTACATGGAAGCTTCAACATGTACGTGAGAAAACAAATAAAAGCACATGGCAATTCAAGAATGCAATAATTTGCAACAATAGGGAAGAGAGTGTGGGTAAGGAGAGGTAATGTAAATTCATGTCAATGCAAAAAGTAATACAGGTATAAAAGATATAATATAACCTATCCAGAATAAAATAAGTCACTAAGCACCCAAAAATAATTCAAGGGAAGATGCAACAGTTAAATATGAAAATTAACACCAAAGGAAAAATAATTAATTTTAGAAAAGAAAATAAAAATATGCACAAAATTAAGATGCAATGAATGAAATATGCAAATAAACTAAGTAAAATAAAATGGAGGTGAAAGAAAATAAGAAAAGAAGAAGAAAGAAATAAGAAAAGATAAAAAAATAAGGATTATAGAAGAAAAGATAAGAAAATTGGCTGATCTGGATATTTTGTGCGCCGCTTGTGACGCGGACGCGTGAGTGACGCAGTCGCGTGGTGTGCAAGAAGGTCAGGTGACGCGGACGCATGGGTCACACGATCGTGTGGCCTGTTTTGTGCGATTGGCGCGAGTGCAGCCTCGCGGTCGCGCAACTCTCTGTTCGAAACTCTTTTTGCCAAAATTCTGGGTGACGCGATCGCGTGGTCAACGTGATCGCGTGAGTGGCCTTTCTTTTAAAAATGACGCAGACGCGTGGGGCACGCGTTCACGTGGTAGGGCTTGGGCTTCCAGCACGAGTCCAGCCCAAGTCCAGCTCAACTTTCTGCCATACACCCTTTTTACGCCGATTTCAGGTAACGGGCCACGTGGGTGACGCGGTCGCGTGGGAGGCTATTTTTCCAAATGACGCGGTCACGTGGAGTCAATTTGTGCTAATGGCGCGCCTCCAGCCACGCTTTCGCGTGACTCTCTGTTCAACCTCATTTTCTTCCGAACGCACATACGACGCGGACGCGTCGGTGACGCTGTCGCGTCGCGTGCAAAAATCCCTTTTTTTTTTTATAATCTGAAAAAAATGCAGAATGCAGTGTTAATATGAATATGATGCAAAACTCCAGGTTCAATATAAAATAAAATAAAACTCAAAAACAAACAAAACTAAATAAAAATGAAAAAGGAACGATCATACCACGGTGGGTTGTCTCCCACCTAGCACTTTTAGTTAAAGTCCTTAAGTTGGACATTGTAAGTTCACCCATTTTAAGTATAGGGAATCGAAAGATTAGGGTGAACTTATACCCGATGACCTCTGCCTACCAGTTGAATCTCGAGAAACATCGTAATTCTCATTCTCCTTCTACCGGTCACCATTCTTAATAGGACGTTCCAAGTAATACCAACCTTCGAAATTCAAATTTGCGTTTCCAACCATATTTCGAGTTGACTTACCCAGATTCTTCGACAAACCTACAGAGTCACTCTTAAGGCTGACAAGTGGTGGGTTCACCTTTTTACTACTACTAGTTGTTCTTCTACCCACGTTTCCGTTCCAGACCCTGGGGCCTTAAGTTAGATCTTTAGTCGTGAGAACCCCGGAACAGTGAACGAAATTGAATGAACTTCCGAAAGACGCGGATCAAACCCTAGGGCCTCCGGTAACCTTAGTGTTTGTAACCACCTCTAAGGACCTAGTCATGTTCGTGTTCGGTGGTATTGTGTCCTTCGAGTAGGT
>NC_029789.2:67285906-67301013 GCF_000816755.2 Arachis ipaensis | reverse complement strand
TCTATGACTGGACTTTCCCATGGAGGTTCTGCATCTCCTAAGTCTTCAACCACTTCTTCTTCTTCAATAATTCCGGCTTCCTCTACTTGTTCCAGTACAAAGTCATGTTCCGTACTGTTCACTGGAGTTTCTAGTATCTCTTTCATGCTACGTTCTTCATTAGATTGTCCACATGAAGCCATGGGGGTTCCTTGAGTGTCTGAACATCGGGAAGCTAATTGAATTATTGCTTGCTCCAATTGACGAATGGTTGCATGAAATCGATCCACTGTTTTCTTGAAACGATCCTTTGTCTCTTGATGCACTCGGTTTTCATAAATAGGATCATAGTGCTCTTGGATTGATGGATATAGAGATGGTGAATATTGAAGTGGTGGTTCTTGTGAGTAATTGGGTTGGAATTGGGGTGGTTCTATATATGGTTCATATGGCTCATAAGGTGGTTGGTATGGTGGTTGAGGGTTAGGGTCATATGGAGGTAAATGGTGTAGAGAAGCTTGTGAGTGTGGTGTTTCGAGGTTATATTGAAAGGATGGTTTATATGCACAGGGTGGGGCTTGTTGGTAGTTATAAGGTTATCCACCATATCTTTCAGCTGGGTATACACGGTAGAATGGTCTTTGTCCAGGATATCTCGGAGGGTGTTGCTGCCTAAAGGGTTGATTAGATCCTCTTGGCTCCATCCATCCTTGATTGGTCTGACCTTGATGCATAATCCTGCTGTAACTTCTATTTCCTTCAACAAAGTTAGAACCAAACTCAAAGCGAGAGGGGTGAGAATTCATGGTAGCAAATGAAAAATGAAAAGGAAAAACAGAAATAAATAAACAAGTAAAAGAAAAATATTTACAATAACCAATAATAAGGCACACGTTAGCAGTTCCCCAGCAACGGCGCCAATTTGACGTTAGGATTTTTGCCAGTAAAGAATTTCATAAAAACAGTCGCGTTGTAGATATAGTCTCTAAACTGACAAAAATCCCTTTCGTACAAACGTTTTGGTTGTCACAAGTAACAAACCCCTTTAAAATTGATAACCGAGTATTTAAACCTCGGGTCGTCTTCTCAAGGAATTGCAGGGAGGTGTTCTTATTATTGGTTATGAGTCTTGTAAATTGGGGGTTTTGAAAGTAAGGAAGCAGTATGTTGAATGATAAGAAAAATAAATAATAATAATAAAATAAACTCTTGGCAATTTATTAGAAATTGGAAGTCCAGACTTAGTTATCCTTATCAATAATAATGAAAGTTGAATCTTAATTCCACTTAGTCAACCTTTACTAAAGTAAAGGAAAGTCAAGGGATTAATTAGTTTGATCTTCGAATCCTATTTATTTCCTAAGAAAAGATTGGGATTATTGAAGTTCAATTCAATTGGCAAGATAACAATTATCAATTATGCTGTTGAATTGGATAACTCCTGAGTTACTGATTTCTTAACCAAAACCAAGAATGTAAAAAGCTAAATATAAATCACAAATCTGAAAATACCTCAATTGCATTAATAAAGAAAATCATAACATGAAAGCCATAAGCCAATTATTCAAAAGATAAATATCAATTAAAGTACTAAGGTGAATAAAAATGGAAACGAAATTAAACAGAAAAGAACATTAAACCTGAGATCGAGAGTCACTCCTAAAACTAAGAGAAGTCCTAAATCCTAATCCTAAGAGAGAGAGAGGAGAGAACCTCTCTCTCTAAAACTACATCTAAAACATGAAAAGTGAATTATGAGAGCCTCCTTATGAATGGATGCATTCCTCCACTTTATAGCCTCTAATCTATGTTTTCTGGGCCGAGAACTAGGTCAGAAACAGCCCAGAATTCGTTGGTCTCGAATTCAACCACGCTGGAATTCTGTCACTGTGACGCGGCCGCATGGAGCACGCGGTTGCGTTGCCTAGCGTCAGGAAAACTATAGCATATTATATATCAAATCGAAGCCCTGGACGTTAGCTTTCCAATGCAACTAGAACCGCATCGTTTGGATTTCTGTAGCTCAAGTTATGACTGTTTGAATGCAAAGAGGTCAGGCTAACAGCTTTGCAGTTTCTTCAACTTCCTGTATTCCTTCCACTTTTGCATGCTTCCTTTCCATCCTCTAAACCATTCCTGCCCTGTAATCTCTGAAATCACTTAACACACATATCAAGGCATCTAATGGTAATAAGAGAGGATTAATAATAAGCAAATATAAGATCAAAGAAGCATGTTTTCAATCAAAACACATAATTAGGAAGGAAATATAAAACCATGCAAATAGTATGAATAAGTGGGTAAAGAGTTAATAAAAACCACTCAATTGAGTACAAAATAAACCATAAAATAGTGGTGTATCAATCATCCTAACCTTTCATGGAAGGATCAATAGAAGCCTCAGCAAAGCTTCAACAATAATCAAGTTGGAAGAAACCAAAATAGGTTCAACAACAGACCACCATTTCCATCTTCTCAAGAACATATAGAGACTCCTAGGAAGATCCTTTTTGACTTATTCACTATAGTCTCCAACCTATCTAACACCACTCATAGTTTCATAACTGAAACAAGGTCCCCCATCAGAAATCTGGAGGTACAAGTTGGTCAATTGAGTAAGAGAATTCCTGAGACTCCTCCTAACACTCTTCCTAGCAACACTGAAGTAAACCCAAGAGAAGAGTGCAAGGCCATCACTGCAGAAGTGAAGGCCAAATCTGAAGAGCCATCATTGGCGTTGAACGCCAGTATGGAGGTCCTTACTGGGCGTTCATGATTCCAGGGCATCTTGGCTAGCTTTACAAGCCATTTTGAGTATGTTTAGGTTAGTTTCATGCATTTTCTTAGGCAATAAGCAAGTATTTGGATGAGTTTTGCATACATGTCTTGATTCAATCAAACATTGTGAATTATAAACATTTTCATGAGAATAATGCAATAATTAATTGATGCAATGAATGATGCATTATCTTATGATTAGAACAAGGCTTTGATGCAATTGTTTGGTTGATTTTAGGCAAGGAAGAAGCAGAGACAAAGTGGCGTTAGTGGCCAATTTAATGCCACTAATGCCAGTAACAACATGGCTAAGAGATAGCTTGGTGGCGTTAGTGGCCACGTTAGTGCCACTAACGCCAGCGATGCCAAGGTTGCAAGAGAGGAGTGGCGTTAGTGGCAACATTAGTGCCACTAACGCCGGTGCTAACGTGGAGAAGGCAAGCTTGTGGAGTTAGTGGTGGCGTTAATGTCATTAACATCATCGATGGTGTGAAGCAAAGGCAAAGTAGTGCCGTTAGTAGCCGCATTAGTGCCACTAACGGCGGTACTAACGGTGGCTGAGGCAAGGTGTGGCGTTAGTGGCCAAGTTAGTGCCACTAATGCCAGAAGTAACGTGATTCCAAATGGGTTGTAGCATTAGTGACCACGTTGTTGTTACTAACGTCTTTAAACCATGCAACTAAACATGACGTTACTCACACTAACGGCCTAACTAACGTGACTACTGCCTCAACTAAACCCTTCCAGAATGTTGAGCAAATCCCAATGAGTTTGTTAACTGCTTCAACTAAGTCCAAGGGCCCATATCCAGATACTTGAAGACTCAACTGAGGATCAGAGAATTAGTATATATAGGAGTAGTTTTGAAATAGAAAAGGGGATTGGGAATCCAGGAATCCGGAATTGTAAACACTCACTACTTTTCTCTGCACTTAGTTTACTTTCTGATGCATTTTAATTCCCTTTTCCATTTCCCAGAGCTATGATCAACTAAACCCCACTTTATTGGGGGAGGGAGCTCTGTTGCAATTCAATGGATCAATAATAATTCTTATTGTTCTTCTTTTATTCATTCTCTTTGATTTGCTTGAAAGCTTTCGATCTTCATCCAATTGTACAATTATCTCGGAAGAGAAATTGTTCATACTTAGATTCCCTCGGAACCTTGGAAGAGGAATGAGGGAATCATGCTAGAAAGGCTTTCTCATGTTGGAATCGATTGGAGGTTGGACGGATATAGTGACATATAATCCTCCCGATGCTTTGATCTAGAAAAACATGTGGTATAATCAGTGATCGTACTTCATCTCTTCCCATGAGCAATTAGATCAAGAAATTGGGCAATTGTTCAAGCTTAGAGAGATTGAATTGCCAAGGAATTGGGATTCAATCACCTAAGATTGCCCAGAGATCAATGAGTTGCATGGATTGAGGAAGAGATAAGAATGAACTTGATTCGGAGAATGCAACATCTCCTGAACCCAATGAGCTTCCTCATTCTTATCTTCCCATTTTCTATATTTTGTTTACTTTGATGTTCATCACCCCACTCCCATTTAATTTCTTGCTGTTTACTTTCTGCAATTTATATTTAGCAACCTACATTCCAGCAGTTTAATTCAGCTATTTACCTTTCTGTCATTTACATTTCTTGCTATTTACGTTTCCCTCCATTTAGATTTCTGTAAATCTCAATTCAATTATGTTTAGTTCGACTAGACCATCCCTCTGATTAAATTTGCTCAACCAATCAATCCCTGTAGGATTCGATCTCACTCTATTGTGAGTTTTTACTTGACGGCAAATTCGGTTTACTTGCCGAAGGGCGTTTGTAGAGATACAAAATCCAACGCATCAAGTTTATGGCACTGTTGCTGGGGATTGATTTTGCATTGACAATGATTAAATCAAGGGATAACTAGATTGAACAATTTTCTTTTCTTTTGTTAATTAGTTTAATTTCAGTATGTTTCCTTTAATTTTCAGCAATTTTAATTACTTTTCATTTTATATTTACATACTTGCACACTAATCCACTAACTATTTGACAATTTATACCAGCCACTCTAACCACACTCTTTTTACAAGGGTGGATTCCTTTACTGTGCTCTTTTGTGTGTTGCTATCTTGTGTATGACAGGTAGAAGAATAGAGGCATCAACCTCTTTTGAGTATGAACCTGAGAGGACCTTCCTTAGAAGAAGGAGAGAAGCAAGAGGTAAATGAGTTATTGGTTTAGTAGAGGAAGAAGAGGAAGAAGATTTGGATCAAAACATGGATGCTGAAATACCACAGAATCAGAATCATGGAGAGGGTGTTGGGAACTATGCTCTTCCACAAGAAAAAAGGGTTCTAGGCTCTTTCATTAACCCCAATCCAGGGAATTATGGAAGTAGCATTCTGAAACCAACCATTCATGCCAACAACTTTGAGCTAAAACCTCAGCTCATCACTCTGGTTCAGAACAATTGCTCATTTGGAGGAAGTGCCCAAGAAGACCCCAACCAACATCTATCTACATTCCTGAGAATCTGTGACACTGTGAAAGCCAATGGTGTTCACCCTGACACCTATAGATTGCTAACAAAGTTCTACCCTCCACAGAGGATAATCAATTTGAGAACAGAGGTGCAAACCTTCAGACAACTAGATGAAAAAACTTTATATGAAGCCTGGGAAAGGTATAAAGAGCTAACAAGAAGATGTCCCCCTGATATGTTCAACGAGTGAGAACAACTGCACATTTTTTATGAAGGTCTTTCTAGAGAAGCAAAGAAGGCCCTGGACCACTCTTCAGGAGGCTCTCTCAATACCAACAAGTCCATAGAAGAGGCCATAGATATCATTGAAACTGTGGCTAACAATGAGTACTTCTATGCCTCAGATCGGAGCACTAATAGAGGAGTGATAGAGTTAAGCCACATGGATGCATTGCTAGCTCAGAACAAACTGATTACCAACCAATTGGTAGAACTCACCAAGAAGATGGAGAGAACTCAGGTTGCAGCAGTTAACACTCAACCACCAGCTCAAGAAGAGGGTAAACACAGAGGAAGGATGCGATTGGGAACAAGCCAATTATGTTGGAAACTCATCAAGACAACCCTATGATCCCTACTCTAAAACCTACAATCCTAGTTGGAAGAACCACTTAAACTTTGGGTGAGAAAGCCAGCAAAGCCAAACTCAAGACCATAGGCCTCAAAACTCCAACCATTACAATAATTCCAATTATTAACACTCCAACCAAAGACCATATCAAGCCCCACATAACACTTCCTTCCAGCCTCCCTATCAAGCACATAATGGCCATCCTCAACCTCCAATTTCCAACCCAATTTCACACCCCCCTTGAGGAAAAGTTATCAAGAATAGAGAACCTACTGGGAAAGATTTTGGAGGTGTCTAAGGATAACAATGCTTTAAAGGAGGAAGTAAGATCCACTCTGCAAAACCAAGGAGCTGCCATCAAGAAGCTTGAATCCCAAGTAGGATATCTCTCTCAGCAAATTCCTAAACCCACAGATAGCTTCCCAAGTGACATTGAGAAGAATCTAAGAGGAGAAACAAAGAACCTGAAATGGAAAGAATGTAAGGTAATCACTTTAAGAAGTGAGAAGACCTTGGAAGAAGAAGCCATCAGGCTAACATAGCACAACGAAAGACCCCCAAAAGAGAAATTGGAAGGGCCAAAACAAGGAAATAACCCTGCATCAAGGGAGGATCCAATGAAGAAGGAAGTCTTGAAACCTTATGTGCCACAAGCACCATATCCTCAAAGGCTCAAGGGTGGTGACAAAGAGAAGAAGTATTCTAGGTTTCTAGACATATTCAAATCTCTCCGTATCAACATTCCCTTCATTGAAGCCTTCCAACAAATGCCTTCATATATCAAATTCATGAAAGAGTTGCTGATTAAGAAGAATCCCTTGAAGAGTGGACAGACAGTAGTGATGACTAAAGAGTGCAGTGCCCTTATCTACAAGGACTACCCACAAAGAAGAAGGACCCAGGAAGTTTCTATATCCCTTGTGCTATAGGGGATACAATAATTGACAGAGGGTTCTGTGATCTTGGAGTGAGTATAAATTGATGCCCCTGTCTCTCATGAGGAAGCTGCAAATCAATGAGTTTAAACCCACAAACATAATCCTTCAGTTGGCTAACAAAACCCACAAACAAGCACTAGGAGTGATGGAAAATGTGCTGGTAAAGGTAGGGAGGTACTTCCTCCCTACAGACTTTGTCATTCTTGAGATGAAAGAAAGTTATCTTCATCCAATCATTCTGGGGAGACCATTCTTAGCTACAGCCAAAGCACTCATCGATGTTGAGAAAGGGGAGCTGATGTTGAGAATACATGACGAACAACTGACCTTCCACGTCTTCAAACCCTCACATGATTCAGAACAAGAGAATAGAGGCCTGAAGGATGATCATGAGGCTTTTGGAGGAAACAAGTGATGAACCACAAGCAGAGCCTCTGAAGGCACCTTTGGTGGAAAAATAGGAAATACAAGTGGTACAACAATCTAAAAGACTCAAGGAGGAACTAGAACCATAAAATTCGAAAAGAACAATCAGGAAGGATCCTTCTAAAACAAAAATCACTGAAGCACCACTTGAAGGAGAAAAGAGGTGTGAGAAGAAGGTGCCAAGAGGGTAGAGAAACAAAGAAAATCCCTACAGAGCACTTCTCTCCAGGGGACAGAGTGATATCAATCCAACAACCACTAATCCCACCTCATTTTCCTATAATCCCATCTCAGCTGCCTCAAGTGTACACAATCAATAGAGTCTTCTCCTTGGAGCAAGTAAAAATTCTCAAAGAAGAAAGTGGAGATAGATTCACCATGAGAGGAGAAGACCTGAGACATTACTAACCTCCCTGACAAGGGACAACCGTCAAGTTAATAACGTTAAAGCAGCGCTTCATGGGAGGCAACCCATGCTCTATACCCTTTTGAGTTTATGCTTTGATAGTAGATAATAAAGTATTCCTCATGATAATTAAAAATAAAATTAAAAATGACAAGAATTTAATTGAATTCTTGCATAAAACATATAGTGGACAACAAGTTTGGTGTGCAAGGCACCTAGGATGATTCATAAGGCTCATAATATGTATATCTTAGGAGTTTAATCAACTTCCTTACACCACATGACCAAACACTAAGTTTGGTGTTCACAAATGTTACATGCCTACTTACAAGAAGTCACACTATCTTTTTTTTTAATTCATGAGGAATACTTAGTTTCTTGTTATTTGGTCAATTGATGAAAATTTTAAAGTTAGTTGTTACATTTCATTTTTTTGCCGCCACCAATTGAATTTATTTTTGTTTGTTGTTTTGAATAGGAAAATGGAGGAGGAGATTGATGGAGATGACAATTCAAGGAAGGGAGGGTTCGACTACTCTATGAAGGGCTAGTCACATGTCCTTGAAAATTGTTCCTTGGAAAGCACAACCTTGCATACATTGGTTTGTTGAGTGTGTCATAGCTTCCATCCTTGATGACCGAACCCAACCACTTCATAAAGTGGTAATCCTTGTCTCTATGCCACTTTACATACACACCATCCATTTTCATCATGCAATGATAATTTCCACCCTTCATTTACCACCACCTTTCAATATAAATAGCCCCCACTCTATGTGACCAAACCCATACTCACTTCCACATTTCAGTTCTTGTTTCCATTTCATTGCAAGCTACTTCCTATATCTCTTGCCTTCGGTCACCTCCCCTCAATTACACCTCCACATCTTTTTCTTATAGCTAGCACTCTTGATCACTCATCTATCTTCCTTCTCAAGCCACATCCTCAACTCACCACACTTACTATACTTGCCACCATCCTCTATATCTCATCATCTATTCAGCCCCTAAAGCCAATCAATAGATCATCATCGAGCTTCAAGAGAAGAAAGGGGAAGGAGCCTATGAATCAACACCCCTTTGATGAAAGAAAATTCAGATCCTTGCACCATACATTACAATTCGGGTGGATGGATGATAAGGAGATAGTGCACGAGCTGGCCTTCCAATTCAAGAAGAATGAATGCCCTGAAATAAGGGAGAAGATTGGAAGGAGAAGGTGGGAACTCCTTGTTGATCCGGTTACAAAAGTGAGTGCAACTCTTGTTAGAGAATTCTATACAAACGCAGTTCGAGAAGACAAGACTGATGACTCTTACAAGAGCTATGTAAAAGGGGTGGTGGTTGATTTTAGTCCACTTTCCATCATGAGGGTGCTCAAGCTACAAGCCATACCATTTGAGGAAGCAAGTTACCAATCAAGAATAAATAGTGATCCTAATTGTTACAAAATTGTGAACGATATTTGTGTCTTAGGGGCTGACTGGGTGAGGAATTCCAAAGGAGCACCAAGGTTCACTAGAAGAGGAGACCTTATTCTGGAAGCCAAAGGATGGTTCGAGATAGTAAGGAGGTCCATTCTTTCTAGCTCGAACAATTCAGAAGTTAACATCAACAAAGCAACTATGGTGCACTGTATAATGAGAGGAGGAGAAATCAAGGTTCATGAAATCATAGCAAAAGGTATTCAAGACATGGCCGAGAAGAATGACCCTGATGCTTGGCTTGGCTATCCTAGCACCATTTTTTATTTGTGTGAAAAAGCTAAGGTGGTGTTTGAGAATGAAGACACCCAATGGGTGACAGTTGGTAAACCAATCACCCCTCAACGAATGCATTATGTTGCACCTGCTCAAGTTCAAAGAAGGCCTCAAAGAAGGAAGAGAGTGCTTCAACAAGAAGCACAACAAGAAGAGCAGCACACTTCAGCCACCTTGGATGTGAGCCAAATCCAAGAAGCCGTTGATGGTTTATCAAGAAAATATTTGGAAAGTCAAGAACAACAAAGGCACTTCCAATTCCAACTAATGAATCAACAAAGGGAGTTGCACAAGCAACTAATAGAGCAACAACAAGAGCATTACTCCCAACTTTCTCAAGCCATCAACCAAGTAACCGAAAGGCAAGTTCATCAAGAAAGGCGTATGCAAGAGCTCAACCAACACCAATTGGCTCAAATGAAAGCATTCAATGAGTTCAATGTCCTTAATGAAGAGAGACACATAAATAAAACTGATTATGACATGAATGCTCAGGCTAAGCTCAATTACTTGGCTGGGTATATGCCCAATTTTAACCCAGTAATCCCGAATTATGATGTAGTTTACGAGGAGCTAAAAGAGAAGGAAGAGGGAAGAGCAATGCGCGATAAAGAGGCATTGAGAAAGAGGATGGAGAAGGTTGAATTTTGGAAGAGGCTGAATGAAAAACAAAAAGAGAAAGGTGATACAAGCAACCAGGAGGGAAGTCAAGAAGAAGTGAAGAAAAAGAAGGGAAAGCGAACCAAAGAGTAAAAGGTGGTGCAGTTCCCTTTTCATTAAGCTTTAAATAAGGAAGTGCATGTATGAAACAGAACATGCCTCCACATAAGTCTATGTTTAAATTTAAGTCATTTGCATTATCTTGTTTTCTTTAGGTTTGTTTTGGCTTACTAGTTTAAGTGACCATATCATTTCACCTTGCTTAGTGTATGTCTTGTTTCCTAAGCTTTAATAAATGAAAATGTAAGAAAATGTTGTGAAACAGAAGAGTAAAAGTCCAAGTTTGCAGAATAAAGTCCTAGTTATGTAATGGTAACTGCTTAACTAACTAGTGGTTCACCAATAAGGTTGAAAGTTAGGATATCTTTTGAAATATGAGCTTATTGAGTATTCTATGAGACTTAGATGAATAAAAAGATCTTGGGAAGAAAAAGAAAATGAAAAAAAGAAAGAAAAGAGCAAGCAATAAAGCTAGGCACTAATAGTTTGAATCCTGAGATATCTGTCTGTGGTATTTTTTGTGCAAGGATATGCTTGGATGATTAGGTTCTAAGGAGTACTTCATCACTTGATAACTTGGGTTAACTAACTCGGGAT
This sequence comes from Arachis ipaensis, assembly GCF_000816755.2. NCBI lineage: Eukaryota > Viridiplantae > Streptophyta > Magnoliopsida > Fabales > Fabaceae > Arachis > Arachis ipaensis. Next base: position 67,290,298 of record NC_029789.2, on the reverse strand, counting down.
TATCAACCGAAAGTCCACTATCAAGAGCAACCTTGTCACAAAATATTTAGTAACCCAAAAAGATGCTGGGCACTAAGGTCTCACGAATGAATAACAAGCCATGTGCCTGTAGTATGTATGTGTCGAGGAGAGGCTTGAGTAAGTAAGTCCTCAGGGGGTGTTTCAACACCTAGCACCTTGAACCAACTGGTTCGGGAGTGTTGGATGAAAGCTTATCATAAAGAGTTGCCTTAACACAGAGCACTTAGATAAATAAAGAAATAAGCCTCTGGTAAAGAGAAAAAGAAGACAAAAACAAAGCTAAGATAAGGATCAAGAATAAGAGTCTTATAGAAGGCAATAGAATGAGTATTTAAGAGCATATTATGGCCTAGAAACCAACAAGAATATGAACCTAAGTTGTCATGCATGAAACTCCATGAACCAGGATTTGAATCTCTCAATAAGGACTCATATCTCTTTGTGTTTTCATTCATTCTTCTTATGTTTCATCACTAGTTTGGCAACAAAAAATATTTAAGTTTGGTGTTGTGATGTCAGGGCATCCTGGCTAGTTTTACAAGCCATTTTGAGTATGTTTAGGTTAGTTTCATGCATTTTCTTAGGCAATAAGCAAGTATTTGGATGAGTTATGCATACATATCTTGATACAATCAAACATTATGAATTATAAATATTTTCATGAGAATAATGCAAGAATTAATTGATGCAATGAATGATGCATTATCTTATGATTAGAGCACGACTTTGATGCAATTGTTTGGTTGATTTCAGGCAAGGAAGAAGCAGAGAAAAAGTGGCATTAGTGGCCAAGTTAATGCCACTAACGCCAGTAACAACGTGGCTAAAGGATGGCTTGGTGGCGTTAGTGGCCACGTTAGTGCCACTAATGCCAGGACTAACATGGAGAACTCAAGCAAAAGTGGCGTTAGTGGTGGCGTTACTCACCCACTAACGTCAGCGATGCCAAGGTTGCAAGAGATGAGTGGTGTTAGTGGCAACATTAGTGCCACTAACACTAGTGCTAACGTGGAGAAGGCAAGCTTTTAGTGTTAGTGGTGGCGTTAATGCCATTAACGTCATCGATAGTGTAAAGCAAAGGCAAAGTGGTGCCATTAGTGGCCGCGTTAGTGCCACTAATGGCAGTACTAATGGTGGCTGAGGCAAAGTGTGGCGTTAGTGGCCACGTTAGTGCCATTAACACCAAGAGTAACGTGATTCCAAATGGGTTGCAGCGTTAGTTACCACGTTGGTGTTACTAACGTCTTCGAACCATGCAACTAAACATGACGTTACTTACACTAACGGCCTAACTAACGTGACTACTGCCTCAACTAAACCCTTCCAAAAAGCTGAGCAAAGCCCAATGAGTTTGTTAACTACTTCAACTAAGGCCAAGGGGTCACATCCAGATAGTTGAAGCCTCAATTGAGGATCAGAGAATTAGTATATATAGGAGTAGTTTTGAACTAGAAAAGGGAATTGGGAATCCGGAATTGTAAACACTCACTACTTTTCTCTGCACTTAGTTTACTTTCTGATGCATTTTACATTCCCTTTTCCATTTCCCAGAGCTATGATCAACTAAACCCCACTTCATTGGGGGAGGGAGCTCTGTTGTAATTCAATGGATCAATAATAGTTCTTATTGTTCTTCTTCTATTCATTCTCTTTGATTTGCTTGAAAGCTTTCGATCTTCATCCAATTGTGCAATTATCTCGAAAGAGAAATTGTTCATACTTGGATTCCCTCGGCACCTTGGAAGAGGAATGAGGGAATCATGCTAGAAAGACTTTCTCATGTTGGAATAGATTGGGGGTTTGTCAGATATAGTGACATATAATCCTCCTGATGCTTTGATCTTGAAAAACATGTGGTATAATCAGTGATCGTACTTCATCTCTTCCCATGAGCAATTAGATCAAGGAATTGGGCAATTGTTCAAGCTTAGAGAGATTGAATTGGAAAGGAATTGGGATTCAATCACCTAAGATTGCCAAGAGATCAATAAGTTGCATGGATTAGGGAAGAGATGAGAATGAACTTGATTCGGAGAATGCAACATCTCCTGAACCCAATGAGCTTCCCCATTCTTATCTTCCCATTCTCTATACTCTATTTACTTTGATGTTCATCACCACACTCCCATTTAATTTCTTTCTGTTTACTTTCTGCAATTTAATTTAGCAATTTACATTCCAGTAGTTTAATTCAGCTATTTACCTTTTCCGTCATTTACATTTCTTGCTATTTACGTTTCCCGCCATTTAAATTTCTGCAAATCTCAATTTAATTCTATTTAGTTCGACTAGACCATCCCTCTGATTAAAGTTGCTCAACCAATCAATCCCTGTGGGATTCGATCTCACTCTATTGTGAGTTTTTACTTGATGAAAAATTTGGTATACTTGCCAAAGGGAGTTTGTAGAGATACAAAATTCCATGCATCAGTTCAATGCCCACAAAAGCACCATTCTTGGCATTGAACGCCAGTAAAGAAGACCTTACTGGGCGTTCAACGCCTAACAAACCACCATCACTGGCGTTGAACACCAGTAAGGAAGGCCTTATTGGGCGTTCAACGCCCAACGAACCACCATCACTGGCGTTGAACGCCAGTAAGGAAGGCCTTACTAGGCGTTCAATGCCCAAAGAAGCATCACATCTGACATTGAATGCCAGTGAAGGTATCCATGATGGACGTTCAATGCCCAAAGAAACACAAGTCCTGGTGTTGAACGACACGATAGGGATAGTTGGCAACCTTTAGCCCTCTGAGAACTTCCCTATTAAAGAACTGAAGGAACCAAAGGTTCATGAGGAGCCCATTGAAGTTCCCTTGAATGCTTGGTTAAAGATCATAGAATCTGTAGAGTACTTCTCCTCTGATGAGGAAGAGGAAAATAGGGAAGAGCAAGTTGCTCGGTACCTAGGAATTCTGATGAAGCTGAATGCCAAGCTATTTGGCACAGAGACATTAGAGGAAGAACCTCCAGTGCTCACCAAGGAACTCAATGCCTTGGTTCAGCAAAAGTTACCTCAGAAGAAGCCGGATCTCGGACGCTTCTTAATCCTTGCACCATAGGTACCATGACCTTTGATAAGGCTCTGTGTGACCTAGGGTCAAGCATAATCCTCATGCCTCTCTCTGTAATAGAGAGGCTGAGAATCTTTGAGGTACAAGCTGCAAGAATCTCACTAGAGATGGCAGACAAGTCCATGAAAAAGGCTTATGGACTGGTAGAGGATGCTTGGTGAAGGTTGAAGACCTTTACATCCCTGCTGACTTCATAATCCTGGATACTAGGTAAGAAGAGGATGAATCCATCATCCTTGGAAGACCCTTCCTAACTACAGCCGAGGCTGTGATTGATGTAGACAGAGGAGAATTAGTCCTGTATTTAGATGAGGACTATCTTGTGTTCAAGGTTCATAAACTTCATTCTACCTCAGCTGAAGGAAGCACCATTCATAAACATGAAGTGCTTCAACCACTCCTCTCAGTACAGAGCTTAATAGAGCCCCCAGACACCAATTCTAAGTTTGGTGTTGGGCAACCACCATCAAGCTCTGAAAACAAGGGTAGTAAGAAGAAAGTGCCTAAAGGCTGAAGGGGTAAGAAAATCCCCACTGAAGGCCTCTCACCTGGCATGAGAGTTGTCTTCACTGACAAGCCTATCATTCCATATACAGTGAACAGGATCTTGTCTCTGGAACATGTAGAACTCATCCACGAGAGCACAGGCAAGAAGTTCACTGTAAGGGGCAAAATTCTGAGCCCCTATCCATCTCCATAAGGAGCTAACCGTCAAGCTAGTGACGATAAAGAAGTACTTTTTGGGAGGTACCACAACCATAATTAAAGTTATTTATGTTTTTTTATTAAGTTTATTTCAGTTATATCAGTTTAATTTTCATATTTGTTTAAGTTTATAATCATGTGCAGTAGTTAGAACAGAAATAGAAATAGTTAGAGCTGGAAACAGAACGCCCTGGAGCAGAGACCTTGCTGGCGTTGAACACCAACCTGGGAGCACATTGCTGGCATTGAACGCCAGCCAGGGAGTACACTGCTGGCATTGAACACCAGTCAGGAAGCCTGAAGTTGGCATTGAATGCCAGTCAGGGGGCAGAACCTGGGCGTTCAACGCCCCAACAGAAGCACAGACCTGGCTTTGAATGCCAGGAAGAAGGTCCCTCAAGGGCGTTCAACGCCCAATGAGAGGCACATAGTTGGCGTTGAACGCTAGCCAGGAGCAAGAGCTGGGCGTTCAACATCCACAAGGGGGGCAGGAAACTCGAATTCCCTAGCCTCCAAAGACCAGTGGATCCTACAGAATCTCCACCTACCCCACCTTCTTCGCACTCTTACTTTCACTCTTCCCCTCACA
>NC_029789.2:67273095-67285260 GCF_000816755.2 Arachis ipaensis | reverse complement strand
CTTCCCAAAACCATAATAACTCTCACCAACCCCCACCCACTTCAAATTCAAAATTTTCCACCCAATTCCCACCCATTCATTCAAACCCTACCCTATCCCACTCCTATAAATATCCCTTCTTCCTACCATTCATAAACACATCATTCATACACTAAAGCCCACTTGGCCAAATCCTCCTCTCCTCCTTTCTCTACCAATTCTCTTCTTCTTCTACTCTTTTCTTCATATTTTGCTCGAGGACGAGCATAGCTTTTAAGTTTGGTGTTGGAAAGGCCTTGCTTTTTGCTTTCCCTTCACACTTATAGCACCTAAAGTCGGAGAATCCTCTAGAAAAACGAAAGGGAAAGTAGTTGCTTCTACCTCCGAATCTTGGGAGATGGAGATATTCATCACCAAAGCTCATTAAGACCACTTCTATGAAGTAGTGGCAAAGAAAAGGGTGATTCCTGAAGTCCCCTTTACGCTAAAAAAGAATGAGTACCTGGAGATCCGAAGAGAAATCTGGAGGAGAGGCTGGGAAGTCCTAACCAATCCTATCCCAGAAGTTGGGATCTTGATGGTACAAGAGTTCTATGCCAATGCATGGGTCACGAAAAACCATGATACAAGCGTGAACCCAAGTCCCGAAAATTGGTATACCATGGTCCGAAGGCATCTCTTATATTGCAGGCCAAAGAGCATAAGGTTGGTGTTCCATTTGCCAATGATGCAAGGAGAACCACATACTTACATTAGGAGAGTCAATTTTGACCAGAGGCTAGACCAAGTCCTTTCAGACATTTGTGTGGAAAGAGCTCAGTAGAAGAGGGATGCTCAAGGCAAGCCTATCCAACTGAGAAGGCTTGACCTCAAGCCCGTAGCTAGAGGATGGTTGATGAATCCATATTTGATGATAAATTTTGGATTCATTCGAGTGGATTTCATCATATAAACCCACATTTTTTCATCCAAATAACATACCTTTGTGTTCTCTCCCGAAGTTGAGCTTAATTATGAAAACATGCTATTTTGTGCTTAATTTAATCAATCTTATCCCACTTTCATGCCATTTGATGCCTTGATAGTTTTGATGAATGATTTCAGGTATAATAGGTAGGAATGACTTGATAAGAGTGGAAGAAAAGCATGCAATTGGGAGAAAACATGAAGAAAATAAAGGAGAAGCACACACTAGAGTGTGCGTACGCACAACCTACTATGCATACGCACAAGAAGCACAACAGCATGTGTGCACGCACACGATAACATGTGCGCATGCACAAGTGAAAGACCAACAAGTGTGCGTATCTTGTGCGTACGCACAGGCTCCGGCACGTGACTCATTTACTGCAAAACGCTGGGGGCGATTTCTGGGCCTCCAACGCCCAGTTTTGGACTTTCTGAAGCTAATTGAGTGCTATATCAAAGTGGCATCGCTTCATATCAAGGGGAGAACAATTAGGGTAGATTAGAAACATGCTTTAGATCATATTCTAGAGAGAGAAGCTCTCCCTTCTCTCTAGAATTAGGATAGATTAGGTTAGATCTCTCTTAGATTTAGGTCTAATTATTGTTTTCATTTAGTTTACCTTGCCATTTATTGTTATTGCACCTTTGTTCTTTACTTCTACTTGTTATTTCCTTTCTTTTGTTCTTTTATGTTTATGACACTTTGTTATTTTTAATTTCAATTAATACAATTCATGTTTTATGTTTCTCATTGTTCAATTTAGTTGTTATTATTGTTTTTTTTGCAATTGGTAGTTGTAGAATTTATTATTTTTCATTATTTACCATGCTTTCCTTTTATGCCTTCCAAGTGTTTGATAAAATATTTGGTTGGATTTTTGTCTAGTTTTTCACACTCTTGGTTGGGAAATTGGGTAATTAGGTGAATTTGAGTTGTGGATGTCTATTCTACATTGTGTTAGGATTGTTAGTTGATTTGGTTTCCACTAACTCTAAGCCTTCCATTAATAGAGTTGGCTAGGACTTGTGAATTGAAATAAATTATGCCCTTTTGACTAATTCTCAATTTTGGATTGACTAATTGGGATTAATTCTACACAATTACCATGTTTGTGGTCCATAACTAGGATAGGAATCCTTAATTCCCCAATTCTTGCCAAGAGCCCTTTTTTCCATTTAATTCCATTTTCATTGTTTTTACTTGCTTCCCATTTAATTACTTGCCATTTTAATTTCTTGCCTCTTATAATCAAAACCCCCAAATCCCCCATAGCAAATAATTGAGCATTCCATTGTAACTCCTAGGGAAGACACCCGGGATTTAAAACTCCCAGTTATTTTGTGTTGAATTGTGACATCTTTGAATTTAAAATTTGATTGATGGCCAATTTTTGGGTTCGGACTATACTTGCAATGGAGAAATTCTATTTTGAGAGAAATTCCAAACCTATGCTTTAGGCTAACTCTATCAAATTTTTGGCGCCGTTGCTGGGGAGTTGCAATGGTGTTATATTATTGGCTGTTGTGAATATGTTAATATGTGAATATCAAGCATTATTGGAATCTCCAAGATGAATATAAGCACAAGTCTCCTTGATAAGAGATCTTCATAAGTCCAACTTAAGGACAATAAACCAAAGTGCTAGGTGGGAGACACCCCACCATGCTAACATTGTTCTAACTCTTCTCTTTTTGTTTATATTTTGACTTAGTTGCTTTTTGTTATGATTGGTTGACTTAGGAGTAGTTTAATCTTTGAGTTAGATAGGTTAATTTGCATATGAGTCATGAAATTTTGAATGTTTGTATGTTTGGGGTTGAGATTTTTATTGAGTTAAGGTTGAATACCCTAGATTTTGAAGAAATTTTTTTTTTGGAAAACCAGGGCACTATGCGTGCACACACCCTTGTGCGTACGCATACAATGCCTATATTTCGCGACCTGTGCGTGCGCACCCCTCTGTGCGCGTGCACACTAGTCTGCGCGTCCTCTGTTCAGAGTGCTCGCACACCTTGTGCGTGGGCGATCCCCTATTTTTCTTGCACTTTGTGCGCGCGCACCTGCTTGTGCGTACGCACATAAAGCCGTTTTCGCGCACTTTGTGCGAGGACACAACCCTGTGCATTTGCAAACCACCTTGTGCACTCTCTACTGAGAGTGCTGGCAAAGCCTGTGTGTGTGAACCCCTATACATTTTTGTTCCTGTGCATGTGCACGGACCTATGTGCGCACGCACACATGACCCTTTCCTAAAAAAAAAAGTTTTCTGTGCGTGCGCGCACAGGTCTGTGCGCGCGCACAGGTCTGTGCGCGCGCACACATCTTGATTCCCTCTCTGTTCAGAGCATTCGCACACCTTTATGCGAGTGCACACCTTCTATTTTTCACCCTTTGTGCATACGCACACACATGTGTGCGTACGCACAAGTGCTGTTTTTGGCAAAAAAATTTTGATTGCACTTTTCTTTAAGCCCTAACGCACTTCCACCTACCTCCACCATTCTCTTCTCCCCCTTTTACCTTATTTTCTGCTTATCCTAGTTTGTTTTATTCATATCTCATTTTGATTTTAGTAATTTTATTAAGTTTGGTTTAGTTATTTATTAATTGAATAAGTTGCAAGTGTCTGATGGATGTTGAATGGGTTGCTTCTTGTTTGAAATTTGATGAATATGTGCACTAAGCATTAAGTCCTTATTTGATTGCCTAAATGAATTGTGAGTTTGATTCATATGTTGTAGCTACCATAAGCAATAGACTATATCCTTGTTTGGCATCTTAATCATGAATTGTGCACTTTTACTTTAGTGAATTGTATTGAATTACTTGTTCATTATGGTTTTAAAATCAATACAAGCATATTACAAAGCACTTGTTTGTTTTTAATGCTTTGCATTTGTTTGAGTGACTTAGCTTGATTCTTATCAAGCTTATCATTTTTTGCAACAAGTATCTTTACCATGTGACTTTTTCATTATGCTTCATGATGAATAAGTTTTCTGTTCATTATTGGATTGGTTATTATTTATTGTGCTTCTATATCAATTTTTCGCTTTCACATGCACAATTTCAATATCCAATATCAAGTACTAAATTCATTTTAGTTGTGGTTACCTAGGTTTTCTTGTGCCTTATCTTTTGCTTATCTTCAGTTGCAAACTAGGCCACTTAATTGAGGAACACATGCTTTTTCTTTTGATTATGTGCTTGTTGTTCTACCTAGCCAATGTGTTGTGTTCTAAACTGTGCACACTTAGAATACACACATTGTCTTCTATAATACCACACTCATATGAACTCTTCCTCAATTGTTGTTTATTTGTTTTATACAGTAGCCCGAGCCCCGGTGCCCACCAGCTGAAGGTGGAGCCTCACATCTCTTCACCCCCGGATTGTGTGCATGCACGGAGGACCGTGCAACGTTTAAGTGTGGGGGAGGATCCGCAACTTTGGAACGTAAATTTTCTCTTCCTAAACACTTTGCATCATTTTCTTGTTTCGATAGCTATGTTTTTGTGAATATTTGTTTAGTATTTTAGTATATTGCACTTTGCTTAATTGCTTGTAGATATCTTAGCTTTCTTATAGTTTTATTGTAGTAAATATTTGCATTTGCATGGTAGAGTAGAGTAAATAATTTTGGTAAAACAACAAAGAATTTTCAAGAAATCCCTTTTAGGGAATGCCATTGATTGAATTTGAAAATTTATTTTTCAACTTGCTTGAAGAATTCTTTTTATGGAACATAGAAAAGTGCTTGAACAAAACACCTAGTGAGATTTGAGCTTTAATTGGATGGTTGCACATTTTTCAACCATAATTTTTATTCTTGTGTGCTATACTCCTTTCATGATTGTGATCTTAGATTTGCTTTAATCTATATGTCCTATATTTGATGTTTTGAATGCATTTAGTATGATTGAGGCCATTTTTGAAATTGAACTCACTAACCCATATGGCCAACCCTTACATCTACCTTTGTAAACCACTTTTGAGCCTTTAATTACCCTTTGTTCTAATTTTAAGCACATCATTTGCCCTAAGCGAAAAACCAATAATATCCATGAATTGTATCTTTGATTATCTTGGATTGAGTGTGTGTGTTAATCAAGTGTGGGGGGGGGGGATTTGTGGGAAACATTGATAGAAAGTTACTTTGGGTTTTCATTGAGAAATTTTAGAAAAATAGTTAAACACTCATGCATTCATTACTTGAAACATATGCATCTCTTTTTGTTGATAAAAGAAAAAATTTTGATGTACATACTTTGTTTATAAAAAAGAAAAGAAAAGAAAAGAAAAGAAAAGGAATGAATGATAATAATAATAATAATAATAATAATGAAAATAAAGGATGCATATGTTTGTATTTTAGAAAGAAAATGCATGAGTGAATATGAGAAAGGGGATAAATGGGAAGTTAGGTTGTTTTTTATGTATACATAGGGTGATATAGGATTAGGTGGACAATTGAGCTAATCAAAGATCTAATTCACTAAGTCCACTTAACCATATTAATCTTACCAAAACCCTAGCCCCATTATAACCCTTCAAAGACCTTATGATATTTGTGTTCATGCATCAAGTATTTGTTGATTGTTAGATGACTAGCAAATCCTAAAAGAACATGATTAAAGGAAAATTGAGTGGTTAAGCCCTAAACACTGAGCGATTAGAGTGTATACACATTTGGTGAGGGGTTCGATCGCTCAATTCTATGCTTCCGTCTCTTCTCTTGTATCTTCTTGCAAGTTGCTTGTTAGTTTTTGAAAATTTCAAATCAATTCTTTGGATATTGATCACATTGCATTAATTCTTTGCCTTGACCCCTAAGGCTTGCTTTAGACTGATTGGAAGTCCATTGTTTGTTTTTGCCAAATCAATAGAAAACTATAGTATAGGTAGAAGTAGTTAGCATTTAGCATATTCGCATGCATGTAGGTAGTTGCATTGAATAAATTGCTTGCCCTTTTACCCTTCTCCTTTGATTATAATTAGCATGAGGACATGCTATTGTTTAAGTGTGGGGGAATTGATGAATCCATATTTGACAATAAATTTTGGATTGATTCGACTGAATTTTATCATATAAACCCACATTTATTCATCCAAATAGCATACTTTTGCGTTCTCTCCCTAAGTTGAGCTTAATTGTGTAAACATGCTATTTTGCTCTTAATTTAATCAATTTTATCCCACTTTCATGCCATTAGATGCCTTGATGATTTTAATGAATGATTTCACGTATAATAGGTAGGAATGGCTTGATAAGAGTGGAAGAAAAGCATGCAATTAGGAGAAAACATGAAGAAAACAAAGGAGAAGCACACATTGGAGTGTGTGTACGCAGTACGCACAGGCCCCGACACGTGACTCATTTACTGCAAAATGCTAGGGGCGATTTCTGGGCCTCAAAAGCCCAGTTTTGGACTTTCTGAAGCTGATTGAGTGCTATATCAAAGGGGCATCGCTTCATATCAAGTGGAGAGCAATTAGGGTAGATTAGAAACATGCTTTAGATCATATTCTAGAGAGAGAAGCTCTCCCTTCTCTCTAGAATTAGGGTAGATTAAGTTAGATCTCTCTAAGATTTAGGTTTAATTCTTGTTTTCATTTAGTTTTCCTTGCCATTTATTATTGCACCTTTGTTCTTTACTTCTAGTTGTTATTTCCTCTGTTTTATTCTTTTATGTTTATGACACTTTGTTATTTTTAATTTCAATTAATGCAATTCATGTTTTATGTTTCTCATTGTTCAATTTAGTTGTTATTAATTTTTTCTTGCAATTAATAGTTATAGAATTTATTATTTCTCATTATTTTACGATGCTTTCCTTTTATGCCTTCCAAGTATTTGATAAAATGCTTGGTTAAATTTTTGTCTAGTTTTTCACACTCTTGGTTGGAAAATTGGGTAATTAGGTGAACTTGAGTTGTGGATGTCCATTCTACATTGTGTTAGGATTGTCAGTTGATTTGGTTTCCACTAACTCTAAGCCTTCCATTAATAGAGTTGGCTAGGACTTGTGGATTGAAATCAATTATTCCTTTTGACTAATTCTCGATGTTTGGATTGACTAATTGGGATTAATTCTACACAATTGCCATATTTTTGGTCCATAACTAGAACTATCCTTAATTCCCAAATTCTCGCCAAGAGCCTTTTTTGCCATTTAATTTCCATTTTTATTGCTTTTACTTGCTTTCCATTTAATTACTTGCCATTTTAATTTCTTGCCTCTTATAATTAAAACTCCCAAATCCCCATAGCCAATAATTGAGCATTCCATTGTAACTCCTAGGGAAGACGACCCGGGACTTAAAACTCCCGGTTATTTTGTGTTGAATTGTGACATCTTTGAATTTAGAATTTGAGTGATGACCAATTGTTGGGTTCGGACTATACTTGTAAAGGAGAAATTCTATTTTGAGAGAAATTCCAAACCTATGCTTTAGGCCAACTCTATCAATGGTTGAAATTTATCCAACGCTCTATTATCCCTACTAGAAATCGGTCAGAAGTGACCATTGACAGAACCATTGACGAATGGATTTTTGCCAGTAAAGAATTTCACAAAAGTAATCACGTTGTAAGTATATTTTCTAAACTAACAAAGAATCCTTTCATACAAAAATTTGGTTGTCACAAGTAACAAACCCAATAAAAATAATAAACCGAAGTATTCAAACCTCGGGTCGTCTCTCAAGGAATTGCAGGAAGGTGTAGTTATTATTGGTTATGAGATTGTATCTTTTTGGGTTTTTGAATTAGGGGACAAGGAAATAAAATGGCAAGAAATTAAATTAATAACTAAGAAAACTCTTGGTAAGGTATGAGAACTGGACGTCCTATCCTAGTTATCCTTATCAATTGTGATGAGAATTGTTCATTGCTCCCACTTAGTTAACCCCTAACAATGAAGGAAAGTCAAGTGGACTAATCAATTTGATTCCTCAAGTCCTAGTCAAGTCCTAAGGAAAGACTAGCTTTAGAGGGATCCAAATCAACCAGCAAATTCCAATTATCAATCAACAAGGAGTTTGATAACTCAAGTGTCTCCAATTACTCAACCAAAGCCAAGAATATAAAAAGCTAATTTAAAACCCTCCCAAGCATTTTGTCAAAATACTTGGAAGGCATAACACATAAGCATAGAAAAGTAATAAAGGATAATAATTTCCAAATAACCAATTGCAAGCATTAATAACATAAATAGAAGAAAGCAATCATAAATATGAAATACCTCAAATTGCATTAAATAAGAAATCAAGTCTAACATTAGAATTCATGAACCAAATTCGGAAAATAAATAAATTTACAAGAACTAGAGTAGTAGAATAATTAAAAGTAGAAGAGAAACTAAATTAAAGAAACATTGAACCTGGAATTGAGAAGAAATAAACCTAAACTAAGAGAGAGGAGAGAGTCTCTCTCTCTAGAAAACTACATCTAAAACCTAAAATCGTGTGAATTGATGAATGAATGAATGTTGTTGTGATTCCCCATTCTGCAGCCTCTATTCTGTGGTTTTGGGCTTGGACTTGGGCCAAAAAGGAGCCCAGAAATCTCCCCCAACGCTTTCAGCAAATTTTTGCACGTGGCGCATGTCACGCGTACGCGTAGGTCACGCGTGCGCGTCGTTTGGCGAAATTCCTTGTCACACGTACGCGTCAGTTATGCGTACGCGTCGTTCGTCTTTTGCGCTAGGCACGCATACACGTCACCCATGTGTGCGCGTCGCTGCCTGTTTCTCAAAACTTCATTTTTGCACGTTCCTTCCACTTTTGCATGTTTTCTTTCCATCCTCCGAGCCATTCCTGTCCTATAGAGTTTGAAAACACTTAACACACAGATCACGGCATCAAATGGTAATAAAGGATAATTAAAATTGACAGTTTAAAGGCCTAGGAAACATGTTTTCAACTATATCACAAAATTAGGAAGGAATTATAAAATGATGCAAATTATATGAATAAGTGAGCAAAGAATTGAGTTGAGTCAATCAAAAGAGTTCACAAACTTGCAAGACAAGCAATGATCAAACATGGACATATGGAGATGAGCCATTGAACCCTCACGGGATTTGTATATGCACTCTAATCACTCAGTGTTTGGGGTTTAGACACTCAAATCTCCTCTAATCATGCTTTCTAAAAATTTGTTCTTCATTTAACCAATCAACAAATATTTAGTATACCAATGCAAACATCATGAGGTCTTTTCAAGGTTGTAATGGGGCTAAGGTAAAGGTGAGGATATATGTATGGCCAAGTGAGTTAAAATATGAATCTTTGATTAACCTAAGCTTTCACCTAACATACACACACTCTATGTACTTCTAAAATCATGCCTAGCTATCCAAAATTTCCACTTTTGTATCACATACTCATGTACCAAATTATCTTAAATCTTGTCACATATGCATTGATCTTTTATTAAACTTAACACTGGGATAATTTTGTCCCTTTATTTATTTAGTTACTTACATTGTTGACTTTTTTTTGAACGTAAAAGTAAGCATAACATATCAATGCACATGGATTTTTAATTTTTCTGGTCTCACATGAGTATGCATCCAAATTCCCAATATCTTGTCAATTCAACACTTTCTTATCAACCCACGTTCCCACGGTTCCCCACACTTAATTGATACACAATCTCTATCTTAAGCTAACCAAAGAATCAATTTGGGGTAATTAATTTATTTTTCTGCTTAAGGCTAGTGATATGGTAAAATACAGAATAAATGAGGATTAAAAGGCTCAAAGTGGTAAACAAGGTGATTGAAAAGGTAGGCTATTTAGGGTGAGTGAGCTTATAACAAATGATGGCCTCAATCATATGCAAGCATGTGAATACACTAAACAATGGACATATAGAATAAAACAAAGAAAAGATTGCAATCATAGAGAAGAAAACACACAAGAATAAAATATTATGGTTAAATAGTGTAACCATGTAATTAACCTCAAATCTCACGGGTTGTGTGTTCTTTTGGCTTAAAAACTATATTCCAATTATATATAACTTGCAAGTTACCAAAAGGGTTTTAACTCAATTAAATGTGAATCTTAAATGCTTTTCCTAAAAATAAATATATTCCTTGAGGATTTCATCAATTGACCAACATTTATTATAGATATATGTATACTAAATAGATTGTTGTGATTATGAAAAACCCAAAATTTCTAGTTTACTCCCTATTGTCAATCAAATCAATTTCTCATATGCTAAAATGGGTAAAATAAACTTAATAATCCATATTTTTCTATATCACAACTAACAGACTAAGAGTGCAATTCAAGCTAAATATCTAAGATACATACAGCTCAAAGTGCAAAATGTAACAAAGTAGAAATAAACAGAAGTACAGTAAAAATAGAAATGTGCAAGTACTAAAAGAAAAAGGAAAATAAAAGAAAATAAAGCAAAATACAAAATAAAGCAAAATAGGATAAAAATAAAAAGTCTGAAATAGTTCACCAAAATAGAATCCGCCAGAGATGGCGACCTCCCCACACTTATATCATAGCATCGTCCTCGATGCTCTAGTCAAGCCGGGTGTGAAGGGTCATCGCCTATGGAAGTGTGTGTTGCTGGCTCAGTGGGCTCTGGCTGTGTAAGGGCCTGAGGCTCTGCAGGCTGCTCAATTTGAGGCTCTTCCTGCTGTGCCTGCGGCTGGATCTCCTCCTATGCATTCTTCTCCTACTCATCCTCCTCCTCCTCAAAGTGCTCTGATGGTGTGTCAGGCTCGGAGGGGATGTCAGTATGTCCCGACCTAATCATCAGCTTCAGATGCTCATAGCGTCGCTTACTGCAATGCTCAGACCGCTCATAACACCGCTGGTTGCGGCGCTCCATCTGATCCAGGCGCTCAAAGAGGTGGTGCACTAGATGGTAGACTGGCTGGGAAGTGGGAGATGGTGCTGTGGATGCGGGAGGTGCAGCTGGCATTGAAGGTGCTGCGGAGGATGTGGCCGCATCAGTAGAGGTAGTAAGAGAAGGTGGTCTGTGGCCCAGAGCTTCAAACCGCTTGCCATGTGGAATAATCTTTTTGCGGTCGGCAACCGGTGGCTTCTCATCCTCAAGCTCCCAAGACACCTTAGCTTGGCGGGCCATCTCGGTAATCAGATAGGGAAATGGCAGGGTGCCTCAAACATGAACCCTAGCCATGTACATCCTGATGAACCGTGGAAGGTATAGTTCCTTGCCTTCCATAACGCACCAAATGAGGAGGATGATAGCAGCCGGCACCTCTGACTCATGAGTGCTAGGCATAACATAATTACTCAGTATTTGCTGCCATAGCCTAGCCTCATCATTAAGATAGATAATCTTGATGCCCTTTGGAGTTACTGTCGACTTACCCATAGCCCAGGGAACAGTAGGATCAATGGCTATGGTGCGCCTCACAGCATCCCAATCAAAGCTCATAAACCTAAGGGACTCCTCAGCCTTCTGATAACCATCTGGCTCATTTGATTTAGGCTGAAATGGAGGATATCTTCTATGGCCTCCTCAGTAACCAAGATCTATTTTTCTTTTAGCTGTACTGCATCCAGAGTTGTTTTGTAATAGTTGCAGTAGAATTCAAGGACCCAAGATGCGTTCACCTCTGTCAGATTCCTCTCTAGAAAGAACCAACCTTTCTATTAGATTTGCTCTGCAGTGTACTTCTATAATTCAGGTGGTATCTGAGAGTCTTTTCCAAATAGAGGTGCCTGATGAGCGGATATTTTATACGCTTTTTGGGGATAATTTCATATAGTTTAGAGTATGTTCTAGTTAGTTTTTAGTTTATTTCCAGTAGTTTTTAGGAAAAATTCATATTTCTGGACTTTACTATGAGTTGTGTGTTTTTCTGTAATTTCAGGTATTTTTCTGGCTGAAATTGAAGGAGCTGAGCAAAAATCTGATTTAGGCTGAAAAAGGACTGCTGATGCTGTTGGATTCTGACCTCCCTGCACTCAAAGTGGATTTTCTGGAGCTACAGAACTCGAAATGGTGCGCTTCCAATTGCGTTGGAAAGTAGACATCCAGGGATTTCCAGCAATGTATAATAGTCCATACTTTGCACAAGAATAGACGATGTAAACTGGCGTTCAACGCCAGTCCTCTGCCCAATTCTGGCGTCCAGCGCCAGAAAAGGATAAAAAACTGGAGTTGAACGCCCAAACTGGCACAAAAACTGGCGTTCAACTCCACAAATGGCCTC
>NC_029789.2:67270947-67272345 GCF_000816755.2 Arachis ipaensis | reverse complement strand
AATCTTTGTGGCGTAAGCTAGAATGATGGCGGCATTCAAGAGAATCCGGAAAGTCTAAATCTTGTCTGTGGTATTCCGAGTAAGATTCAATGATTGAATGACTGTGACGAGCTTCAAACTCCTGAAGGCTGGGCGTTAGTGACAGATGCAAAAGGATAGTAAATCCTATTCCAACCGGATCGAGAACCAACCGGTGATTAGCCGTGCTGTGACAGAGCGCGTGAGCGTAGTTTTCACAGGAAGGATGGAAGGTAGCCATTGACAACGGTGATCCACCAACACACAGCTTGCCATAGGAGGACGTGCGTGCGTGAATCAGAAGATAGAGGAAAGCAGAGATTCAGAAGACAAAGCATCTCCAAAACTCCAACATATTCTCCATTACTATACAACAAGTAACTTTTAATTTATGCTCCTAATATACATATGGAAGAACAGTTTAAGCAAACAAAGCAGCAGCTATCAAAGCAAATAGCAGAAGAATGCCAAGCAGTTCAATTAAGAAGTGGGAAAACATTAAATACCCCACCTCAAGGCATCAAAAATTCAAGAACTGAGCGACCCACCAAAGATTCCCCTGAGGACAGTAAGAGCCCAGGGAAAAATAATTCTAGCACTAAAACGCCAGAAAATGGGTGGAAGGCTGGCACTGAACGCCCAAACCATGCCCAAAACTGGCGTTCAGCGCCAGAAACAAGGTAGGATTGGCGTTCAGCGCCAGGAACAGGCAGTGAGCTGACGTCTAACGTCACTCCAGCTTCTGACTCTGGCATTCAATTGCCAGTGAGGGATCATTTTGATTTTATCTCCAAGTAAGCTATAGTTTATTTTTCTCATCATCAGCAAACATGAATAAAGTAGTAGATCTTTTGAATAAGAAGCAATAAAATTTCGAGTTTTAATAAGAGAAATTCTAATTAGTTAAATGTGGTGGCAATGCTTTCTGTCTTCTGAATGAATGCTTGAACAGTGCATATATCTTTTGAATTTGTTGTTTAAGACTGTTCAATATGTTGGCTCTTGAAAGAATGATGACTAGGAGATATGTTATTTGATAATCTGAAAAATCATAAAAATGATTCTTGAAGCAAGAAAAAGCAGCAAAGAACAAAGCTTGCAGAAAAAAAAAATAAATAGGCGAAAGAAAAAAAAATTAGAAAGAAAAAGAAAAAGCAAGCAGAAAAAGCCAAAAGCTCTTAAAACCAAGAGGCAAGAGCAAATAAGCCAATAACCCTTAAAACCAAAAGGCAAGGGCAAATAAAAAGGATCCCAAGGCTTTGAGCATCAGTGGATAGAAGGGCCCAAAGGAATAAAATCCTGGTCTAAGCGACTAAACCAAGTTGTCCCTAACCATGTGCTTGTGGCGTGAAGGTGTCAAGTGAAAACTTGAGACTGAGC
>NC_029789.2:67270132-67270931 GCF_000816755.2 Arachis ipaensis | reverse complement strand
AATCACTCTGAGCTTCAATGGATAAAGTGAGATGCCAAAACTGTTCAGAAGCAAAAAGCTACTAGCCCCGCTCATCTAATTAGAATCTGAGCTTCATGCAAAAAAAAAAAAAAAACTCTGAGATATTATTGCTTCTCAACCTACTAGTCTTCTATTTTATTTGTCTAGTTGCTTGAGGACAAGCAACAGTTTAAGTTTGGTGTTGTGATGAGCGGATATTTTATACGCTTTTTGGGGATAATTTCATATAGTTTAGAGTATGTTCTAGTTAGTTTTTAGTCTATTTCTAGTAGTTTTTAGGAAAAATTCATATTTCTGGACTTTACTATGAGTTGTGTGTTTTTCTATAATTTCAGGTATTTTTCTGGCTGAAATTGAAGGAGCTGAGCAAAAATCTGATTTAGGCTGAAAAAGGATTGCTGATGCTGTTGGATTCTGACCTCCCTGCACTCAAAGTGGATTTTCTGGAGCTACAGAACTCGAAATGGCGCGCTTCCAATTGCGTTGGAAAGTAGACATCCAGGCCTTTCCAGCAATGTATAATAGTCCATACTTTGCCCAAGAATAGACGACGTAAACTGGCGTTCAACGCCAGTCCTCTGCCCAATTCTGGCGTCCAGCGCCAGAAAAGGATAAAAAACTGGAGTTGAACGCCCAAACTGGCACAAAAGCTGGCGTTCAACTCCACAAATGGCCTCTTCACGTGAATTGCTTAAAGTCTCAGCCCCAGCACACACCAAATGGGCCCCAGCACACCAAATGGGCCCCAGAAGTGGATCTCTGCATCATCCATCATAGT
>NC_029789.2:67257790-67270063 GCF_000816755.2 Arachis ipaensis | reverse complement strand
GTGCGTGAATCAGAAGACAGAGGAAAGCAGAGATTCAGAAGACAAAGCATCTCCAAAACTCCAACATATTCTCCATTACTATACAACAAGTAACTTTTAATTTATGCTCTACTAGTTATTCATAATTCAACTGATAAACATAATTGACTCCCTGACTAAGATTTACAAGATAACCATAGATTGCTTCAAACCAACAATCTCTGTGGGATTCGACCCTTACTCACGTAAGGTATTACTTGGACGACCCAGTGCACTTGCTGGTTAGTTGTGCGAAGTTGTAAGAGAGTAATGTGAACAGTAACATTACAATTTCGTGCACCAGTGCCTCTTTTCTGCAAAGACCAAAAATTTTAGTTCACATTAGAGGTTTGCAAATTTAACTGGGTCAGAAGCAGGCACTAGTTGATCTTCCTTTTCCTGTGGAGTGAAGCTCTTCTCACGCCAGGATTCATCTCCTAGAATATCTGACAGAGTGACAGATGACTGTCCTCTTTTCCTCTTACCCGTGCTGGCTTTAGCCTTGCCTTTCCCTTTCGGATGAGACATCCTAAAAATTAGAAATTCCAGGATTCAATTTATCAAACTAAAGCAGAGAAACAGAAAGGCAAACAGTATGCAAGAAATATAAGCAGTAGGTGGGCAAAAGAGGAATGAAAGCCAAAGCATGAAGTGAGTCAGAAAGATATAGAATATTGGACTAAATGCAAGGTAGGATTCAAAGAAATCAATCAGAAATCACAATCCAAGAATCTATTAAATGAAATTCAGAATGCTTGTTTGTCGAGAAACAACAATAAACATGCCTTGAAAGGGGTTGAAAAGAGTTAGTGTAAAACTAAGAAAAAAGTTAGAAAGTCAATGAATTCAAGATTTAGAAAGGTAAGTTAAAATTAGTGGCATGGTACTGTAGTTCCTAGCTAAAAGAAATTCACAAGGTGTAAGAACAAGCAAGCTCATGTTCAAGCAAAGAATGCAGATTATTGATGATAAATCAGTTAGTAAAGAAAGCACAAAGAGAAATAAAATCATCAACAATGAAATTCAATTAAGAAGGGAACCAATTGGAATGGAAATGCCAGCCCAGCATCTCATGAAATGGCTTTGGTGTAAACCAAGTTAATTGCAATGTCAAAAGCACTAAAGTCAATTCATGAGCGGAGGTTAAGTAAAACAGTTTTTCAGAAAAATTGGGCAGCATTCCGGCAGTAAAAGGAACATTTCTGAAAAAAAAAACAGCAGAATCAAAAAGCCAGATGAATTCTGTAAGTGTCAGGTAGCATGAAGAACAAGAAATCAAACAAATCAGGCAGCATAAAGCAAAGCAAAGCAGTTGGCTAGTCCTAAACTCAATCAAGCAGTTTGGATTTCCTAAGAATTCATTAAACATTAAAAACACGAAAACTATATGTAAATTCATAAGAATCTAGCAATTGAGTCAATCAAAACAGCAAGAGGCAGTCATATGCAACCAGCCTTGCCTCATCAAATTCAGCAAGTAAGCAATAATAAGGGATATGGATGCAAGGAATTTAGCTCACTGAATCAACAATAAAGAGCAAATTGCAACAAGAATGCATCAGCAATAACAACTCAGATTTGAATTCCATTAAAATCATACATCAAGAATCCAATATCAAGGAACCAAATTGACTCAGATAGGAGCTCAGCAAATTCAGAAAATACTCAGCAACAATAAGAAACCAGCTTAGCACAAAAGCAAACAATGAAATATGAACATAGTAGCACTAACAATTCAGCATAGGGCAGAGCATTAGCACAAACAGAGATGAATTAACCATTTCAGTCAGCAAGAACGGAGCAGTTATCATACCTAAATCCACTAACCACAACCTAACTACCTAACCACCTAAAATCTACTAAAACACGCATCTCTAACTATCCTAAATTGAACAAAATTTAAATTACGCTAACTGACTTAATTGAACGAAAAGGAATGCAGAGGAAGACATGGGAAACCTGGAAGGGGTTTAGGGGTGGTGCAAAGTGCTGTCGGCGTCGAGGTGGTGGCTCACGGTTGTGCAGTGGTACCCGCGGCAGTGCATGGTGAGGCGCGGGAAGGTGAGAGGGAGAAAAAGAGAAGAGGAAGGGAGGGGCAGTGGCGGCGGTTGGGGTCGCCGGACGGAGCAGTGATGGGATGTGGGTGGTGGTGAGGGTGCCAATGGAGGGTGGAGGGAAGAGAAAGGGACGTTGGAGAAGAGAGGAGAAAAGGCACGCGAGGAAGGCTAGGGTTCTCGCGTCAGGGGGGTTATTAAAATTTAAATCCACGCATACGCGTGGATCACGCTTGGGCGTGGACGAGAGAAAAATGCGTCCACGCATACGCGTCGTAGACGTGAACGCGTGAAATGGGATAAATGAAGATGACGCGCACATGTGAAGCACGCGTACGCATCGACCAAAATTACGCTAAACGCACGCTTCCAGCGTCGTTTTGGCGCAACTCTATGTTCAGATTGAAGGGGGCTAAGATTTTGCATGCGACGCGTGCGCATCGCGGACGCCCACGCGTGGTGTGCGAGAGTTGACATTGACGCGTACGTGTCGAGGACACGTACGCGTGACTTGAATTGGGCTTAGAGCACACCGGCCGCATGATTCCATCACAACTTTCTGTTCGTTGGATGGAAACGCCGAAGTGATATCGACGCCACGCGTGGGTTGGCGCAAAAATTTTTTTTTTTTTTGCAAAATGCAGAATGCAAAATACAGATGATTATGCAAATTATATGAATGAAAAAATAAGATAATATAAAACTAAGAATAAAAAGAGATGAGTATACCATGGTGGGTTGTCTCCCACCCAGCACTTTTAGTTCAAGTCCTTAAGTTGGACATTTGGTGAGCCTCTTTGTTATGGTGGCTTGTGCTTGAACTCATCCTGGAATTGCCACCAGCGCTTGGACTTCCAATAAGCTCTATCAATTCCAGGTACATTCCCTAAGCTTTGATGGAGTTCTTCACAAGCTTTGAGCTCCCAAAGTTGATCCTCTTGTATGCCGAATCCCAAATCTTGTTTCTGCACCCGTCTTGAAGTAGATCACCATTTTCCCAACTGGGTGGCAAGCAGTCCAAATTCTCAATGTAGTACCAAACTCTTCTTTTAGATCAAACAAAATTATCACCAGTTGAGCCTTTATATCTAACTCTTGAAATATCAACCTTGATGAGCCTTGATTTGCAACTCCAACCACTAAACGTCCTTCTCTTACGCTTAATGCCACAAAGCCTCCTAAGTTGGCCATCCGTTTCAAGAATACCATATTCAAGTGGGACAGTAAAGCGAATAGAGATAAGTCTTACCCACTCAAATGAAGGAGTAGATGGCCACCTAGGTAGAGAAGTCTCCAACGTTCTTGACAAAGTGTACTCAACTCCCGTCCACCCTTTCCAAAGGATTTTCACTTCCACATCATTCTCAGACTCAATCAGAGGAGGGTCTTCATGTTCAAGGAGTTCAATTGCAGATGTGGATTCACCACCAGGAAGACTTGATTCATGATCCTCATCACCAAGGAAACTTGCTTCTTGGTCTATCTCATCCAAGTCTTCATAGGGAATATGCCATGGAGGTTGTGCACTAGCCTCCTTGACATCAATTTCAATCTTCTTGGAGGAATACTCTGCAACTCTAGATTCCCATGGAGGTTCAGCGTCTCCTAAGTCTTCAACCACTTCTTCCTCTTCAACTAGTATGACTTCCTCCACTTGTTCCAGTACAAAATCACGTTCCTCATTGTCCACCGGAGTTTCTAGTGTCTCCTTCATGCTATGCTCTTCTAATGATCCTCCACATGTAACCATGGGAGTGCTTTGAGTATCGAAGCACAGAGAGGCTAAATTACCTACTACCTCGGTCAAGGTAGCTACGAACTCTTGTGTTGTCCTTTGCATCTCTCTTTGCCCTTGAAGAAGAACACTTAGAGTGTCATTCATTGGAGCTTGGGATGGATATGAGAGTTTATTATTTGGGAGGGAAGGTTCATGATATGAGGGTGGTTCATCATAATAAGGATGTGGTAGCTCAACACTCTCCATCTTTTCTACTTGTTGCACAATACACTTCAATTCCTTGTTCTCAAGTTGAGGTTCTTTAACCACGAGAGCTTTGGGTGCTATTCAGCTTATTGCTCGGTCCAATTGATGAAGGGTTGCTTGAAATCGATCCACTGTTTCCTAGAGACGATCCTTTGATTCTTGTTCTGCTTGGATTGCATGATTAGGATCATATGGCTCTTGGGTTGATGGATATGGACATGGTGTATATGGAGGTGGTGGTTCTTGGGAGTAATTGGGTTGAAATTGGGGTGGTTCTATATATGGTTCATATGGCTCATAAGGTGGTTGATATGGTGGATATGTGTTAGGATTATATGCGGGTGTTTGGTAGTAGGGGGCTTGTGAGTTTGGTGGTTCAAACCTATGTTGAGGAGGGGGGTCATAGGCATATGGTGGGACTTGTTAGTAACTACAAGGGGGTCCACCATATCCATCGTCTTGGTACGCACCCTGGAATGGCTCTTGACCATAGTAAATTGGTGGAGGTTGTTGATTGTCACGAATAGGTCCACCATAGCTATTGTCTTGGTATGCATCATAGAATGGTTGTTGGTTATAGCGCATTGGAGGGGGTTGTTGCCAAGATGGTTGATCAAATCCTTGTGGATCCTCCCATCTTTGATTGTCCCAACCTTGATGCCTGTTCTCATCATAGCGTCCATTCCCTGCAACATAATTTGAACTAAACTCGTAGCCGAATAGGTGAGAATTTATAGTAGCAAATAAAAATAAAAACTAATAAGAATGAGCAACTAAGTCCTAAAACTAACAAAAACTAACAAATAAGCAGAAAGAAAATATTTACAATAACCAATAATAAGGCACACGTTTGCAATTCCCCGGCAACGGCGCCATTTTGACAAACGGATTTTTGCCAGTAAGGAATTTCACAAAAGTAATCATGTTGTAAGTATAGTTTATAAACCAACAAAGAATCCTTTCATACAAAAATTTGGTTGTCACAAGTAAAAAACCCAATAAAAATAATAAACCGAAGTATTCAAACCTCCGGTCGTCTCTCAAGGAATTGCAGGGAGGTGTAGTTATTATTGGTTATGAGATTGTATCTTTTTGGGTTTTTGAATTACGGGACAAGGAAATAAAATGGCAAGAAATTAAATTAATAACTAAGAAAACTCTTGGCAAGGTATGAGAACTGGACGTCCTATCCTCGTTATCCTTATCAATTGTGATGAGAATTGTTCATTGCTCCCACTTAGTTAATGCCTAAAAATGAAGAAAAGTCAAGTGGACTAATCAATTTGATTCCTCAAGTCCTAGTCAACTCCTAAGGAAAGACTAGCTTTAGAGGGATCCAAATCAACCAGCAAATTTCAATTATCAATCAACAAGGAGTTTGATAACTCAAGTGTCTCCAATTACTCAACCAAAGCCAAGAATATAAAAAGCTAATTTAAAACCCTCCCAAGCATTTTGTCAAACACTTGGAAGGCATAACACATAAGCAAAGAAAAGTAATAAAGGATAATAATTTCCAAATAACCAATTGCAAGCATTAATAACATAAATAGAAGAAAGCAATCATAAATATGAAATACCTCAAATTGCATTAAATAAGAAATCAAGTCTAACATTAGAATTCATGAACCAAATTCGAAAAAAAAATAAATCAACAAGAGAAGATAAACTAGAGTAGTAGAATAATTAAAAGTAGAAGAGAAACTAAATGAAAGGAACATTGAACCTGGAATTGAGAAGAAATAAACCTAAACTAAGAGAGAGGAGAGAGCCTCTCTCTAGAAAACTACATCTAAAACCTAAAATTGTGTGAATTGATGAATGAATGAATGTTTTTGTGATTCCCCCATTCTGCAGCATCTATTCTGTGTTTTTGGGCTTGGACTTGGGCCAAAAAGGAGCCCAGAAATCACCCCCAGTGCTTTCAGCAAATTTCTGCACGTGGCGCATGACACGCGTACGCGTAGGTTACGCGTGCACGTCGTTTGGCAAAATTCCTTGTCACGCGTACGCGTCAGTCACGCGTACGCGTCGCTCGTCTTTTGCGCTAGGCACGCGTATGCGTCACCCATGCGTGCGCGTCGCTGCTAGTTTCTCAAAACTTCATTTTCGCACGTTCCTTCCACTTTTTCATGTTTCCTTTCCATCCTCCGAGCCATTCCTTCCCTATAGAGCCTGAAAACACTTAACACGCTGATCACAGCATCAAATGGTAATAAAGGATAATTAAAATTGACAGTTTAAAGGCCTAGGAAACATGTTTTCAACTATATCACAGAATTAGGAAGAAATTGTAAAATCATGCAAATTATATGAATAAGTGAGCAAAGAATTGACAAAAACCACTCAAATTAGCACAAGATAAACCATAAAATGGTGGTTTATCAGCCATCATGATTCATTGCATCATGATTGGAAGTAAGGTGGAGTTACATGAGGTAATACCTCAAGAGTTGTACAAGAAAGCTGAAAAGCCTTCCCCCTTAGAAAGGTTGGCATTCTCCCTCCTTATTTATCTCAATGCAATTTAGCTGAAATTGTCATAGAAGGAGACATTCCTATTGAGGAGGACAAGCCCATCACTAAGAAGAGGATGGAGCAAATTAGAGAGCCAGCAGATGGACCACAGCAAGAGCATATGGAGCTGCCTCAACAAGAAATCCTTGAGATGCCTCAAGGGATGCATTTTCCTTCCCAAGGCTATTAGGACCAATTGGACATTTCTCTAGGAGAATTGAGCTCCAGCATAGATCAACTAAGGATGGGATATCAAGAGAACTCCACCATCCTCTATGACATAAGAGAAGATCAAAGAGCCATGAGGGAAGAATAAAGAGTTATGAGGGAAGAACAACAGAGGCAGGGGATTGACATAGAGGAAATTAAGCACTCCATTGGATCCTCGAGAAGGAGTAGTGGCCGCCATCACTAAGGTGAATTCGTTCCCTTTACTCCCCTGTTGCCTATGTTATTTTTCTGTTTTCCATGTATTTTGTTCTATTGTCTGTTTCTAGTGCATGATCATCTTTATTTATGTCTTAAAAGTATGAAATATTCCATGCATCTCTCACCTTGCTTAAAAGAAAATTTTAATTGAAAAAGAAGAAAGATGCATGAATTTCGAGTTATATATTAAGAATAGTTCAATTATTTGATGTGGTGGCATTGCTTTTATTTTCTGAATGTATGAATGAACAGTGCATGTTTGATATTGGAATAAAAAATGTTGGCACTTGAAAGAATGATGATAAAAGTGAAGTATTATTGGTGATCCAAAAAATCCAAAAATTGATTCTTGAAGCAAGAAAAAGCAGCAAAAAGCCTATATATATATGCGAAAAAAAAGCAAGAAGAAAAAGAAAAAGCCAGTAGCTCTTTAAACCAAAAGGCAAGAGCAAAAAGCCAATAGCTCTTTAAACCAAAAAACAAGAGTAAGGATCCAAGGCTTTGAGCATCAATGATTAGGAGGGCCTAAAAGAAATAAAACCTTGGCCTAAACAGTTCAAGTGAGCTACTTCCCTAACTATATGCTTGTGCTTTGAAGGTGTCAAGTGAAAAACTTGAGACTGAGCAGTTAAAGTCATGGTCTAAAGTAAATAGTGTGCTTAATAACTCTGGACACCACTAGTTGAGGATTCTAGCAAAGCTGAATCACAATCCTAAGGGGTTCACCCAGTTAAAGTGTTTGTGGCATTTATGTATCTGGTGGTAATACTGGAAAACAAAGTGCTTAGGGTCATGACCAAGACTTTAAAAAAGATGTGTTCAAGAATAAAAAAAAACTTAACTAGGAGAATCAATAATATCATCTGGATTCTGATTTCCTAAAGATGCCAATCATTTTGAGCTTCAATGGAAAGTGAGATGCCAAAACTATTCAGAAGCAAAAAGCTACTAGTCCCGCTCATCTAATTGAAACTGAGCTTCATTGAGAACTCTGAGATTTGTTGTATCCTTCTCTTCTTTTTATCCTACTTTGTTTTTCGTTGCTTGGGGACAAGCAATAGTTTAAGTTTAGTGTTCTGATGAGCGGATATTTTATACACTTTTTGGCATTATTTTCATATAGTTTTTATTATGCTTTGTTTAAGTTTTATTAAGTTTTTCATAGATTTTAGTGCAAAATTCACATTTTTGTATTCTACTTTGAGTTTGTGTGTTTTATGGTAATTTCAGGTATTTTATGACTGAAATTGAGGAGCTTGAGCAAAAGTCTGATTCAGAGACAGAGAAAGGACTACAAATGCTGTCAGGATTTGACCTTCGTGCACTCGAAGGAGCTTTTCTAGAGTTACAGAAGTTCAAATAGCGCGATCTCAACGGCTATGGAAAGCTAACATCCAGGGCTTTCAAAAAATATATGATAGTCTATACTTTTCTTTGGAAATGTAGGCCCAAAACTGGCGTTAGCCACCAGCCCCATTCTTGGCATCCAGCGCCCACAGGGGAGCAGCTGGCGTCCAACGCCCAGGATGGAGTCCCTAGCCAGCGTTCAACACAAGAAGTGAATTTTCGCACTACAAGACTAGCTTGTGGGAGATGCTCAAGCTCAACCCAAACACTTTCCAAGTGGGCCCCAAAAGTGCATTTTCGCACTACAAGACTAGTTTATCTTATTTTCTGTAATCCTAAGTTATTAGATTAGTATATATAGGAGAAGATCACCTAAGTTTAGGATTTTCTACCTCATCTTTGCCCATTCGAATCTTTCATTATTATTTTCTGTACAGTATGAGTCACTAACCTCCTAAGATTAAAGTTAGGAGCTCTGCTGAGTTTCATGAATCAACAATATTACTGTTCTAATTCAATATGTCTAATTCTATTCTCCTATAAAACCTCATTCTTCATCTTATGAATTGAGGGTGACCCGTGACAATCACCCTTGTTCTACATGGGTTCCGTGTGATTCCTGACCCAGACAGTGTTGAACTAAAGCTAGAGATTGCATTATGGATTCCAATAGAGCATCTGAGCAACTTTAATATGTGACATGAAATCCCGTTGACTATGGGTGTGTGAGGTCTCTTTGGTGCTAAGGCTAGAGTTAGAGAAGCAGTACTTTTTGATTCGAAAGATCTGCCTTGTCTGTGACACCTTGAGCAGGATCACGAAGGAGAGTGGATTGCTTAGAGCTTCATCTTCTGGTACAGTGAGAAACCTAGAGGTGGCTTGATGAGAGGACATGAGCCACTTCAACATGATGGATTGCTACAGTGGAAGAGGTTAACTTGATGAGAGGAGATGAGTTAACCACTTACGGCTACCATTGAAGGAATCAGAAGGTTATTGAAGAAGACAGTAAGAAAAGTTAATTCAGAAAGACAAAGCATCTCTGAAGCCTCAACCGTTCTCATACCGTTGAATTCCCGTCTATCTAGTGACGTTTTATTTATTTATATATTTTATGCATTTTCCGTGACAAACTATATTTTCTATCCGCCTAACTAAGATCGGCAGGGTGTCCACTGCTTGCTCAAACCAACAATCTCCGTGGGATCGACCCTCACTTACCTGAGGTATTACTTGGACGACCCTGTATACTTGCCGGTCTATCTGTGCGAATTCTGCGGAGCCAGCTTCCTGCACTAATACCCTTCAAAATAAAATTTACTAACTGAATTCTTCTCCTTCTAAAAAATAAAACATTACTTCAATTTTTTTAATCAAAATACTAACTTGAGATTTTATCCGTTTTCGAGTGTTTCTGTCACCAATTTTTCGTAACTTTTAATATAATCACTCGGCCATT
Organism: Arachis ipaensis; assembly: GCF_000816755.2. Taxonomy (NCBI): domain Eukaryota; kingdom Viridiplantae; phylum Streptophyta; class Magnoliopsida; order Fabales; family Fabaceae; genus Arachis; species Arachis ipaensis. The sequence continues at coordinate 67,260,255 of NC_029789.2, read as the reverse complement.
AAGCCTTACCAATTTTGTTCAAAAACTAACACAATGACAGCCCCAAATCAGCCTCATCATCGCGGTTTGGGCAACACCAAAATGACCGAACCACAAGCTTAATCACATACAACAATATATCAACGAAATTCAATATAAATTCAATTAAACTCCATCAATAATCAATCACAACAACCATTCATTTATTCAACACACATTTAATCGGTGAGATTTTACCAAAACTTACCACCGTACAAAATCAAATCAACGAAAACTCCTGAGAAGTTTTTAATCGAGCTGCTGAAGAAGAAAATGTTAGAAATCGTCTGTGCCTCCTAGAACTCTAGTTGGCCGAACTCAAGGGGAAGGGAAGCTACGTCAGCATTAAATTCAACCAAACAAAAGTTACGCCAAGGTGTAGAGGAGGAAGATACGAACACTTTTATCGGATTATATTTTTCATTGGATTTACGGATCACAAGAAATCAAGCTCGGAAAGGTTGAGGTTCCATGGCTTTCTTTCTCTCTTTCTCATGACATTCTCTTTCTTTTCCAAAGAAAAAGGTTCGGTCATGGATGGAGAAGAATGATTAACGGTGGTTAATTAGTGTTAAGGTAACACATGGGGGCTTATGTGTCAAGATTATATATATATGTATATATGCATATGAACCATGTTTCATTTCTTCCTTTTATTCCCCCAATGGCTTTAGCCATTTTTCTTTTCCCTTTATTCCCTTAATGGAAAGTCACACTGACATTACCCAGGCACAAGTCCCAGATATAAGCACATTGATTTGAAAGTCATACTGTATGCGTCTGGAAAGCCATATTTGGGACTTGTGCCTGGTGAATGTCGGGAGCGGGTAGGCAACCGACACATGAGCTCATAGCCTGCTTAGGACAGACATGCATCATATTATTTGTGCATTTGTATTTGATTATGTTTGATTGTTTTATTTCTTTGTGATTGTGCCGTTTGTCTTGTTGTGACTTGCTTGTGTGTTGAACTGAATTTCTTGCTTGTACTATTAGCTTGTGAATGTATTAAAGTGATTAAGAATGGACGTTTTGATTGAGAGTTAATTATGTGGCTGAGATATGGTTAATATGACTATTTTTATATTTAAAATATGTTGTGAGATTAGAGATTTTAAAAGAGGTAATTAATTAGCTAAAGTAAAACCAAGAGTACTTTTCAAATGTTTGATAAAAACATAGATTCCTTGGGTATGTTAATTATTTGCATTTTATTCATTACTTTTACGGCATTCCCATTCCCTACTGAGAACGTGTGGTTTGTTCTCCACCCCAAAATCTTCCACCCTTTCAGTGCCACAGGTCCGAAGACTCAGTTTGAAGTTGCGGGCGATTATTAGTCTTATTCGAGTTAAGTTTATGTGTTGAGTTGCTTTCATAGAATTCCCTTGTCTTTGTTATTTAAGATTTTATTTTATACAGAGAGATATAAATTGTATCTGAGTTTCATTTGAATTATTTTGTATAATATTTATTATTATTAATAATTATGTGATTATTATTACTTGATGATTTTTTATTTATGATTTTAAAAACAAAAACAAAATTTTTCGGCATTTTCTATAAAACTGAAACACGATATCGAACTAAAGACTCAATATTAAATAGTAAATAAAGAAAACAGGTTAGTAACTCCTTACTTTTGGTACGATCATGATGTGCTAAAAGTTAGGGTGTTACACTTCGTACTTGTAGTTGAAAGGAATGGAAATAGGGGATAAGAACTGGGGAGTTCTTAATAGGGTTGTGGGTAGATAATTAAATTCGTATTATCACAGTTTCGTCATTCGCAGCCCGACATTGGAAGCCAGAACAATAACAGTCATAGAAGTTCAAATAAACAAGTAATGAAAATCACAAACACACTCAAGCGATTACAAACAATTCACAATACCAAACCAAATGCAAAATATGCAACCAAGGATGATGCATGTCTATTCTTATTGCAGGTAATAAGTTCATTTTTCAGTTTCAACCCGCACCCGATGCAATCCAATTCGCAAGTCAGATAAGGCATTCCAGCGACATAACCTCTGCAAGTTTCTACTTCATGTAGGCCATGATTCTCCAGCTGAAGTATGTCGAACATGACCTCTACAAGTAGTTGCAAGTGCTGATTCTCCAGCTAAAGCATGCGACCCTTTCTCCTAGAAGCCATTCCATATTTACGGGCATCTCCGCACAATCATTCACATACAAAGCCCACATTTTAACATTTTCACATCGGCACCATAACTATTCACTTTACATCACCCTCTCGTGACCTTTCAATCATTCTCATAATCACACATGCCGATTTATCTTTTCTCTTTCATTAAGGGTCAAGCCTATCTTTATACAACATCCCCTAAGTATTTTATAGAAAGGGAATCAAAAGATTCTTATATTAGTTCTATATTTCTGAAGCTTTTAAGGGTGCTTTTCTTTACTTCTCTCTGTTCTGTTCT
>NC_029789.2:67219026-67257651 GCF_000816755.2 Arachis ipaensis | reverse complement strand
AAAATACTCTTTATCTTTATACATAATTCTAATTGATAAAAAATGTTTTTTAATTTTATATTTAATTTTTAAATATTCTTTAATTTTATTTTTTTAAATTATTAATTTATATTTTTATTATATCCTTTCACTATATCAAACACTATTCTTTCTCTTACTATATATTATTCTCTATACACATATCTGTCATTGTTTCATCGTCACTATTATATTACCTTGTTCTCCTTCCTGGCTTTTTTTTTTCCTTCTCGTTCTACCTTCTCTTCACTCGATCGTTATTAATTATCACCAAGCAAGTATCATTATCATAACTTTTACTCTTGTCTATTACTTTGATTTATAACTATCTATTCTGTTAACTTTTATATGTTGTTGAAGTTTGCTAAAAGAAAAGTATTTAAAACTTTTGCCCAAATTATCAAAATTTGATGTCAGTAATCCAAAAAATAATATCAAAATATATTATTTTCAACTAAAATAATAAAAAAGTATATAATTGTAAATTTTTTAACTAATAATTATAAATTTAAGTTGTAGTTTAATATAGTACCTTGGAACAGAAGATAACATTGCAATCCACATTTGACTGCTACTATATAAGTTTCACATTTATTTTATTGTATACATTAATTAAACTATACTTTATTATTTTATTTTACATTTTTTGAAATAATGTCATCGTATTATAAGGTGAGATTAATTTTCATAATCTAATACGAATCTTCTTATCTTTTCGTTCGTCATTGAATTTTATCCATAAAAAATAGTTACTTAAAGTGAAATACTATATAAAGAGAGACAGAAAACTATTAGATTTATCGTTCTGGTTTGCTTCTTAATCCTCACTTAATACACTCAAATTTAATAGCTTTCATAGCGGTGATTCTTTGTAATTAGTTAGAAAGTTTTAACTTTTTGTTAAATAATATTAGTTCTTTTATTAAGCACAAAAATAAACATTAAGTCTAAATAATATTAATTCTTTTATTAAGGTAGAGAAACTCCATAAAAGGGTAATATTAAGTCTCGTGTTCTAATATATGAGAACATGTACTGTTTATTATATTATATATTATCTTTGTACCACAAATCAAAAGGTGAAAATATATATCTTTCTTTTGTTACATTTTTTTCCTGTCTAAATTTGCTTGTATATTATTAACTTATTTCTATTATTTATACAATATTTTTTCTGGTAGTTGTCCATTAATAAAGATTGAATTAACAATTCTATTTATTGTATTTCAATTAGACTCAATAAATTATCAAAATTTAAATCTTTTCTCTTCAACTACTTCTTGATCATATGTTGGAATCATTTAAGCAGAAGATCTTTAGACCTTAAACTAATTCTCTTCAACTACTTCTTCAACTAATTCTCATTTCTTTCTTTTATTCCCCCAATGGCTTCGGCCAATTTTCTTTTCCCTTTGTTCCCTTAGGGTGTGTGTGGTTAGGGAAATATTAGAGTATTCCTAGGAATGTTTAGATGGGAATATCTTATTTCCATGTTTGTTTTAAAGTTTAAAAAATTATTGCCAGGTAACTTCTATTCCCGGGAATCAAAATCCCACCAATTTTATTCCCATCTCTCCCTGGTTATCTTTAATTTCAATGGGAATGGAATATGTATAACAAAGTAAAAAGACCAAAATACCCTTGTTAGTCCTAACTCTTTTTTTCAGATTTTTCACTTCTCATTTCACAAAAAATCAAACCCTAGCAGAGCTCCACCTCCATGAAAACCAAACCCTAGTGAATTTTTTCCCCAAATTCATGGAGATTCCACTGGCATCAACCCCGCCTCACCGCCGATCTGAATTCGTACGACCACTGCGCTCATTATTCTAGAAGGAAGATTCACTTCGATCGTTCACATTCATATTCATCATCACAACTCACCTCCGTTCGTGTTTGTGTTTGTGTTTGCGTTCGTGTTCGTGCTCGTGCTCGTGCTCGCGTTTAGTCTCTCTCCTCCGTCTGAGCTTGGTTGCTTGTGCATCTCTCGCCTCCGCGTCTGCTCGAGTTATGCTTTCTGTTCATGTCGTTTCCCTCGCCTCTCTCCCTCCTCGCATCTTCCTGTTCCTATTTATCTTTTTCAAGCACAGGGTTTGTTCTAGGTTTGAAATATTATTAATTTAATTTGTTGTTGAAATACAATACAACAACAAATTTAGATTTCAAGAACATTGAAGGAGTTTTTTTATGGGTTCTCAGTTTTTCATTCCAAGTCTAAATTTAAACATGGCATATTAGAGTAGAATTATTATTCAAAGAGTATAAATTATTCTTATTTATTAATTTGATTGTTAAAAAACTAAAACAATTCCTACATTGCATACTCCTTTGGCTTGATTTTGTTCAGATTAAGATGTTTAATCTTGCGTTTTTTTGTTCGGATTATTCCTTTTCAAATTGATGATATATGGATTACGGTTCAATTAGATTATGTAGATTATGGAATTATTATTGATTCATGCTTTCTTGATTATGATTTCTTGGTCTCTGTAAGCTGAAGAAAAAGACATACATTGGTTTGTAATCTCTGATTATGACAAGTTCCAACTAGTTTTCCTGACATATGTTGGTTTGGCTCTGTTTTTGTACTTGATATAAGAACAAAAAGTATTAAAAGTATATAGTGTACCTGTTAGAATCCTCTAAGCTGTTCTCCAAAATTTAAGGGGGAGCCATTGTTGTTGTTAGTTTTAATATGATGTGTCACTGATCTATCACTTGCTTTTGACTCTATCAGTTATATATAACCTATGTATGGCTCAATATAAAGCCAAGATTTCCCTCAAAGACATGATCCCTTTCATTCTTGTCATCTATGACTTGCTCCATTTCCTCTATTAGGTGATGGAGCTTCATTATCCTTATTCTCTTCTCTAAGTAATTGGCAAAGCACCTCTTCATATGGTACCTACTCTGCCTCAATGCATCCGGCATGTTCTCTGTTATGGAATTCGTGCGCTTCAACTTTGGTGCTGAGGAAGAAGCAGCAGCCATTTCTGAAAAGGTTCTTGATCACAAAACAATAGCTTGTCTTCAGGTTCGTGTCAGCTCTTTGTTATTTGCTTTTCATTTACCACTAAAACTCTGCTTGTTGACTATTTGGTATTTATGTTAAAAAAAGTAGAGGGTAGATTCGAGATTCACATGTACATAATTGATAAAGAAGAAAAAGAAAATGGGGGCAGGGAGGGGAAATTACATGTGACAAAAAAAGAGGGACTTAAGAAATAATTAAATCATTGAGAAGAGAGTTGAAGGAGAAGGGTGTGTGAATTGAAATAGGGTTGCATTATGGCCACAATTGGCTTTTACCTCCATTAGCATGCAGACATTACTTATACTTAAAAATTAGCAACTAAAAGGTAGGTTGTGTTGGAAATAAATTTTATGACGATGATTTAATTTATTTTTATGTTATTTTATATGGTTAATTGTTTAAATTTTTTTAGGCTGCATGTTTCTTCAAAACACGTTATCTAACAAATTGATTTCACATTTTTGAAACCAAATTCAGTTGGCAGATGCAAAGGATGTGGTGGAAGGCATTCAAGATGTGGAAGGTGTTAGTTTTCCTATATTAACTCCAAACCTCAAAGTAAGATATATACGATTTAAAAATTGTTATTACCATCATATAATCAGCCATTTGATTGGTTTGAACTCTGTTTATTTTATTTCTCAAATAACTTGCTGAACTTTGTGGTTTGAATTTTGTTTATTTTTTTTTGCAGAACACTATGATTTGATTCTGTTTATTTTATTTCTCAAATAAATTGTTGCTTCAACTTGGTGGGTGCTTTTCTCCATATATATGCATGCTCGATTGATTGTTCTCCAGCATACCATTCATGATGGAGATGTTCCAGTCTATGAGTGACATCAGACTATCAGATATGGAAGTGGATCCATGATGTGAGGGTTATCGTTGGTTAGAAATTTTAACAAAATAATTCCGTTGCAAGTATAGTCCAAACTAACAAACAACCTTCAATCAAAGTTTTAATGTTTTTCATCACAAGTACAAACCCCAATAAAAACCGAGAGTATTTAAACCTCGGGTCGTCTCTCAAGGAATTATAATAAAGTGCTCAATTATTGGCTATGAATGAACAAGGGGGTTTGATTTGGTGATTGACAAAAAAAGTAAATAACAAGAAAGTAAATGACGATTAACTAATAAAGGAAAGGAAAAGAACTCTTGGCTAAGGCATGAAAATTAAGATCACCATCCTTGTCTAACAACCATACATTGACAATTATGAGGGACCAACCCATCAAGTCTACTTCTGTGCTTGAAGTATGTCAAATAGTCTTGATCAACATCAACTATAAGTCCCAACCTAGCCATTAATTAGCTTGATGGTCGGTTAGTGTCAAAAAATATCAAATTGATCAATAAAGGACCCAAATCATCAATTCAATTAGACCCAATGACTCAAGGTCACTCAATTCCCTTAGCCTAGGCCAAGAGTGTAGAAAACTACTCTATAACTAGTGAAAACATTTTATCAAACACCTAGAGTGCAATAAAGGCAAACATCATAAAAATGCAAGAATTAATAAAAACTATAACTAACTCAAGCAAGAAATCAATAATAGCAACTAAGATAAATGTAAAAGGACATGGAAACATAAAATCACATTAGAGAAAATGAAAATCTAACAAGGGTTCATGAAGGTAAAAATGGCAACATAAAGAAATCAACAAAAGAAACTAGGAAGATTAAGACAATAGAACAATAAAATATAAAAAGATTTGATCTAAAAACAAGAATTAAAACTGGTATCTAAGAAAATTTGACCTAAACTACCCTAAATTCTAGAGAGAAGGGAGAGCTTCTCTCTCTAGAATTCTAACCAAAAACATGATAAAAAAACTAAACTATGACTACTTCCCCCCATTCCCTTCCAATTCTTGGATTCAAAAGCATCATAAATGAGTTGGATTTGGGCCTCCTTGAGCTCAGAAATCGCCCCCAGCATATTGCCTTTAATGAGGTCACGTGCTGCTTGTCACGCGTACACATAGGTCACGCGTACGCGTCACTGGCAACTTTCCTTATCACGCGTACGCGTCGCCCTGACGATTTCCTTCTTCACGCGTGTGCGTTGATCATGCGTACGCATTGCTTTGAAGCTTCCAAATCCTCATTTCTTCATGAATTCTCCACTTTGCATGCTTTCCTCTTCATTCCTATAATTCAATCCTTGCCTTCTAGACCTGAGATCACTTAACAAACATATCAAGGCATAAAATAGAATTAAAGTGAATTAAATTTAGCAATTTTAAAGTCTAAAAAGCATGTTTTCACTCTTAAGCACAAATTAGGAGAAATTCACGAAATCATGCTCTTTCATTGAATAAATGTGAGATAAGTTGATAAAATCCCCTAAATTCAACACAAGATAAACCACAAAATTCGGGTTTATCAAACCTCCCCACACTTAAACTAAGCATGTCCTCATGCTAAACCAAGAAAGATAAGAAATGGGGTATGAACATTTATTCAATGCAAATAAACTATATGCACCTATCTGCATGCATGCAACTAAATGCAAAATACTTCTACCTACTTGGTTAAAAGTAAATCAATCTCCAAGAGCATATATGAACAAATAGGGCTAAGGTAATATGATGATTCATGAACTCCACCAATTCAAATATCAAAATGAAGTATATACAAACTTGCAAGAAGAAAGCTCGTGAAAGCAGGGAACAAGGAATTGAGCATCGAACCCTCACTGGAAGTGTATCCGCTCTAGTCGCTCAAGTGTATAGGGTTGATTCACTCAATTCTCCGCTAATCATGTTTTCCAAGATTTGTTTTTCATCTAATAATCAACAATTATTCAATGCATGCATACATTTATTATGAGGTCTTATTCATAGGTTGTAATGGGGTTAGGGTGAAGGTAAGGATATATATAAGTGAGCTTGAAATTTGAATTCTTGATTAACCTAAGCTCTCACCTAACACATATAACAACCTCTACAATTCTAATATAATACTTAGCTACCCATTTTTTCCACTTTTTTTTCACATACTCATGCATTCCCTTCAATTCACATTCCATATGCATTGTTATTATTACTTTACTTTAGGGCATTTTTTTCCCTTTTTTATTGCTTTTCTCTTTCTCTTTTTCTTTTTCTTTTATATTTATTTTTTTCCTTTTTATTTTTTCGTTTTCTTTATCATTTTTTTTCTCAAACTAAAATATATACAAGAACATCAATGCATGAGTTTATACCCAATTCCCATTATTTTCAACAAAAATACAAAAAATACACTTTTATCCCAACCAATGTTCCCAAATTTCCCTTACTTAAATAATACACACTCTCACTAGCCTAAGCTAATCAAAGATCCAAATTAAGGACATTTATTATTTTTCACTTAGTGGTATGATGTGCTAAAATTAAGAACAAAAGGGGTTTAGCATATGCTCAAAGTTGGTTGATAATGGTAGATAAAAGGTAAGGCTCTTTGGGTAAGTGAGCTTTTTGAAATGAAGGCCTCAATCATATAAATGCATGTATACATAGAATAATGGACATAAAGAATCAAATAAATCAAAGATTACAATCATAAAAAGAGAATAATACACACAAGAATGAATATAGTGGTTATATGATGTAACCACACAATTAGGCTCAAAACTCACATGCTTATGTGTTCTTAGCTCAAAAACCATGTTCCAAAATTAATTCCTTCAAGCAAGTTCAACAAATAAAATTTTTTTTATTCAAATTGGTAGGGTGCCCTAAAACAGTTTCTTGGAAAAGAAATCATCACTCTAACCAAGTAGTCCTAACAAGAAAGAAGTGGTAAAATATGTATAAACTCTAACTAACATGCAATCTATCATGTAATGCAACAACTAGCAAAAAAAGAAGATTAAGAATTGGTGTTGGAAAAGGAAGTAGTTACCCACAGAAGACGGTCCTCGACCTCCCCACACTTAAAGATTGCACCGTCCTCGGTGTATTCAAAGATGAGCAAGGAGTGGGTACGAAAAGTTGGACTCCTCCACTACAAGAAAAATTACTTTTAGCGGCCATTTATTTTGCTTTTAGCGGCAATAAAAATAGCCGCTAATACATTTACCGGCAATCAGACATTAGTCGTCTTATGCTTTGTCGCTAAAAGGTTTTAGCGGCAATTATAACATTTGTCGGTAAAGACTTTTTTAATGGCCACAAAAAGTATATAACTATTAGCGGCTATTTTCTTGGCAATTTATATGGCCACCAAAAGTAATTCCAAAATTGCAATGTTATTCATTTTTATCGGCAATTACTATTGCCTCCAAAACCCATTTTACCGGCAATTTATATGGCTATTAAAAGTAATTCTAAAATTGTAATGTTATTTACTTTTAGTTGCCATTACTATTTCCGCTAAAATCTTAAGACTTGTTTTAGTTATATTATACTCATTTTCTTAGAAGTAATGACCTAACTTTTTTTTTCTCTAAAATCTCAATTATTTGTGCCAACAATTATTATTACTATGCATAATATAAATATAGTGAAATTAATTATTACAAAATAGATATTTCATTAAACTCAAAATATTGATACACAAATTTCTCTTGAAAAGAAATAAATCATGTTACAAATCGAAATAACAAAAAATACTACAAGCCTATAACTATGTTACATTAAGTTAGGCTATAAACCAATCCCAATGACAGGCTAAATATTAGTGAAAATCACAGGGGATGAAACTCGATTTTAAAAGCAATCACAGGCTCGAGTTTGTGACAATCGATTCACTATACACAAGTCAGCTAAATATTTACATCTGGCATAGGGGAGATACAATGAGAATGCGAGGGGTGATGTCCAAGCCTTGTTTCTTGATGCGGTTGAGCATCTCATTCTCCAATGCACGAACTTGATCCAAGATGTAAACAACCTGATTATAGAATCAAGAACAATTTATGCCAATTAACATTATTGAGGAATAAAATGTTAACACGAACATAGAATTATAAATTTTATCATGTGATCTGGAGTTCTCAACTAACCTGGCCACCAGTATTAGGGTATCCCAAGACATTGTCTTGAGCAAAGTAACCATGGGGAGAAAGGATCACCACATTGAAGACCATAGGGATCCTTCCAAAGAATGTCTCCCCAGGTAGTTACAGATCATTGCCCCACCTAAGTGATCATCACTTCAGCAAAGGGAATCAAACTCGCGTCTTTTAGGATACAAGGTCATTTCATTGCTTTACCAACTGTGCTAATCATCTTTTATTGTTAAAAAATTTGTGAATTTACTGCCAGAAGTGCACAGAGTATACCTTTTCATTGTAACTATGAAGCCTTACGAACTCCAGCAATGGTTGCATACTCTCCTTGCCATGGAAAAGCTTAGCGGAAAGGTGGCCGTTAAGGAACTCAACGCCATTCCCAATTGACTTTTTCAGTGTTGGGCGGGGGAAGGATGTGTTAAAAGGCTCAAAGTCCAACTCAAGCACAAAGTTTCCATTGGAACTACATCAACACAAACCAAAAATATAAAATTAGTCTTTTTTAGAAACTCTTATAATATGTAACAATAATTTTACTATGATTGAATAATTTGATTTTTTAAAAAGTGATTGGTATTAATTTTCAATTCTTTTAATAATCATCAAATTTTTTTATTATTAGTTTTCCATCAATGGACTTTTCTTAAATTTCCATAATCGATCGGTAGTATTAATCTTGAAAACTCTATCAGCTTTGTTGACTGAAATTATTCATTCATAAAAGCATCTGATTGAATTATTGCCAAGTGTCTCTAGTAAGTAGCAAAATGATAGACACAAAGAACATTTAGGTTCTCTTCACTTTTAATATTATTCCAATACAATATATTCTACGTACTATACAAAGGGAACTTTTTCTTGCTTTTCCTACTGAATTAATTAACAAGATAAGTGCCATGTTCTAAAAATTCTTTTAAGTTCTTAGGGTGTTCAACTTAATAATAAAAATAAGTCAAATTGTTGTAGACATAACTTAGAGCTAAGGTAAGACTTAAGAGTCCTACCTTTCTCTTTCATTCTATATAGAAAGAAAAAAAGCAGTGAGATACTCTGCATAATAATAATAATAATAATAATATCATGAAGTTAGAAGTTAGAACTACTAGTAGTAGCTAGAGTTGCTAGAATATTTCCAAATATGATGTTAAAACTAAAATAGAAACATTCACCAAGTGGAATTGTCTTTTAACTAAGAGAAGAGAATGCATGTGGCATCACATGCTCATTGAAGAAGGCCACATGGAAAAATTGTTAAAACCTTGAGCAAGTTTGAAAAAAATTTCTTGCTCTCTCTTCTGGAAGTTTGAAAACTGAAACATCATCATTTCTTCTTTGCACTCAAATATAAAACATGAGCACAAGTCACAGACATTGCTGAATTTTTAAGTAATATTGAAGGAGAGTTTAGACCAATACTTGAGTTGTCTCTGTGTAATCTCAAGGTCACAGATTTAAATCGTGAAAATTTTATAATATTAGATTAGGTTGCATATATTATATTCTTTGGGTGCGACCATTTTTCGAATTATATGTTAACGTAGAATATTTATGCACCGGACTATTTTTTTTATTTTTTGGACACTTATATTATTAAAATAAATAGAAAAAATTCAGTTAAAACTTTAATAGATTAAGCACAGCTAGTAATCACAGTAAATTAATTTTGCTCATGAAGTGGTGAAAGTTGCTTTGTTATATCTTACCCTAATCATAGGCAACTAACTTTGATTTTTCAAGAAGTGTATACCCATTTCTATGCAACTGTTCTGCAATACATACATTGCTAATGTATACCCTTGTGATATCTGGTTCATTTAACTGACAATGAAACAAATTGATGGACACAGCATCCAAGTCAAGCTAACACAGAAAAACATGCGTATACATTGATTTATAAATCTAGGAGAAGAAATAAATACCTCTGGCTTTGTCCCTGCAATTTCATCTGGAAGGCTGATTAAGGTCAAAAGTGCCAACCACAACCTGGTCTTCTCCACCATCAGAAAACTACAAATTCAACTAAAACATCACTGATTTTTATCATGAAATAAGTTGCATAAAACCAATAAATTGATCTACAAGGACATAAATGGAGAGATATTTTTACATGCAGGCATGTGGGCGATGTGGCAATTTACTTGGTGTGGTTAAGATTGACACCTCTATACATATACTTAACTATAACTATAATAATAACAAAAAATAGCATAAAACTTAGTTGTTCATCAAGAAAAACAATCTCAAATCTCCCCCTAAGCATCAGAACCTCACTATTGCACAACTTTGAATGATAATGGAAGAAGAAATACATGAAGTGCAGAAGAAAACAAGAAATAAATAGCCTAAACTCAATCCTTCCATAGAAGACAAACCTGCAATATATAGGATGGATATTCCAAAATGGAGAACCTAAGAAGGTTAAATTCGAGATGAGAACGTCCACTAAGTACAATGTCTCAATTCCACCACCTCCAACATATCACTGGAATACTTACAGCATTAGAAAACTAACTAACATGTACTTTATTATAATAATATCGGTAAAATTTGGTCCATAAATGATCCTCTTGTGCCTTCTACCCGGCAACTTCCTTCCTCGTCCATATGACAGTAGTGGATCAACAGCTGTCTAATCACCAAGGTTCTGTAATAAGTAGCATGGCATGGCATTAAGATAATAAGTTATAGATTGATTAGACCCTAAATTTAGAATTTGAAATACAATCCTTGCATGATAAATTGGTAGATATCTTAGAAATCCCCAACCACTCTATCAGCTACTAATTAAGACAAACTTCTGCTAAAATTGGCTTACTATATAGATTTTGGACTATCCTACTCCAATATTTTAGCCAATTATTAGAAACAATAATATCTTACCATGGATCATAAAAAAATAGATGCTGTATAAACAAACCTATCTACCTTCCAACAATGCCATCATATAATAAACCATAGGTAGCTTCGTTCTACCTATTAGCTCTATGATGATTTTGTTTGATAAACCACCACTTCTTGAACTAACAATGACAATATTCCAAATTTCAGTGAAAAATCTAGCATGGAAAAAAAGGAGCATTAATTTAGTTACCTCCATTACTCCATAGTAGTTACATTATACAAAGGCAGAGTCACCAGAAACTGGTGTTGTTTTTGAACCACGGGAATTATAGCCACTGCACACACATGACACACACAAAAGAAAGACGCAAAAATCACAAAGTATTCAAAATCTCATAATCAGAGAAATTGAAGATCAAAACCTAAATCAAGAACAATCAAGAGCGGGTAAAGTGACATCGAGACTGAAATCGAGATCTGAAGATTGTATGCACACGCAAGACCTATGATGGTGCAAGCAGCGGAAGTGTGTCGGTTACAATCGACGATGAAGAAGATCGAGTGAGAGTGGTGATTGAGATATTGCAGTGTGTTTGAGAGATTGGATTGAGATTGAGATTTGAAGAGTATAGTGTGCGTGAAATTAGTGACAGTGCATGTGGCGGAAGTGAGAATCTGATCAAGAACCTCCTCAACCTCCACGTCGTACTTCCCTGCCAACATTAACGATGGTTTTGAAGATGAAAGTGCTGCAGGTTCTGCCATATTTTTGTTTCTTTCTTGGCGAACGACATTGGCGATAGGAACCAAACCTAGCAATGGAGATCTGAGACACAAACGAACAAAAATAGCGATGCGGATCTGAGAGGGAAGATAAAAAGATGAAGAATGATCAAATTGAATGAGTGAATGATTGAAGGATGATGGACGGCCTTCGGCGGTGATCGGCGACAGAGGGAAGAGCTTGAGGAGTTTCTTTCTTTAGGTTACTTGGGCTAAGGAACAGAGTTTCTGAGTCAACTGAATTAAGATGAGACAAAAAATATAATAAAGAATTAGCGGCAATAGTAATAATGGCCAGTATAATATATAGTAATAACGGAAATTATATAATTGCCACAATAACATAGCTTAAACAAAAGAAATAGTGGCTATTATATTATGGCCGCTAAAAATTTGTCGGTAAAATTAATTTTTCTTGTAGTGCTCCAAGGTGGGTTTTCACAACTGATGAGATTCTACAAAGGATTGTATGGAGGAACTTGTTTAGAAGCCTTTTTCTTTCCATTCTAGGTGGCCGGCCTGAAAGGAGAGAAAAAGAAAGAAGATTAAGCCCACAAACAAAGATATCAAAACAAATAGAACACAGGTGGGGGCTAATGCCAAATAAGAGTAGGGTTCTCAACTACATGGTAGCTACAACATGTAAGTGAGTAAGCGAAGGGCATATCAACTAACACTTGATGTAAGATTGATAAACCACTATTTTATGGTTTATCTTGTGCTCAATTGAGTGATTTTTATCAACTCTTTACCCACTTATTCATACTATTTGCATGGTTTTACATTCTCCTTCCTGATTTTGTGCTATGATTGAAAACATGCTTTTTTGGCCTTTAAATTGCTTATTATTAATCCTCTCTTATTTCCATTAGATGCCTTGATATGTGTGTTAAGTGATTTCAGAGATTACAGAGCAAGAATGGCTCAGAGGATGGAAAGGAAGCATACAAAAATGGGAGGAATACAAGAAGCTGGAGAAATTGCTAAGCTATCCAGCCTGACCTCTTCGAACTCAAACGGCTATAACTTTAGCTACAGAGGTCGAAATGACGCAGTTTTAGTTGTGTTGGAAAGCTAACGTCCGGGGCTTCGATTTGATATATAATATACCATAGTTGCCCTGATGATACGCAACGCGAATGCGTGCTCCACGCAGACGCATCGCAGTGACGAAAAATCAGCGTGTTTGAATTCGCAACCAGCGAATTCTGGGCTATTTCCGACCCAGTTTGCGGCCCAAAAAACACAGATTAGAGGCTATAAAGTGGGGAAATGCATCCATTCACAATCATAAGCTCATAATACACTTTTCATAATTTAGATGTAGTTTTAGAGAGAGGTTCTCTCCTCTCTCTTAGGATTTAGGATTAGAATTCCTCTTAAAGGATTTAGGATTTTCAACTTCCTCTCAGGTTCAATATTCCTTTTACTTTGTATTTCTCTTTTACTTTCAGATACTTTAATGCTTTCCTTTAATTATTTATGTTGCCAAATTAGCTTATGAACCTTTCATGTTAGGATTTTCTATTATTAATGCAATTGAGATATTTCAGATTTTTATTTAGATTTTTATATTCTTGGTTTTAATTGATGAATTGATAAATTGGAGACACTTGAGTTATCAAACTCCTTGTTGATTGAAAATTGGAATTCTTCAAGAATTAATTCGAGTTCCAATAACTCTAGCCTTTCCCAAGGAAAGACTAGGACCTGAGGAATCAAAATTAATTCATCCACTTAACTTACCTTCATAGTTAGAGGTTAACAAGGTGGGGGAAAAATCCAATTCTCATTACAATCGATAAGGATAACTAGGATAGGACTTCCAAAGTTCTCATACCTTGCCAAGAGTTTATTTTATAGTTATTTATTTATTTTATTCTTCTTATCATTTAACATACTGGTTCCTTACTTTCAAAACCCCAATTTACAAAACTCATAACCAATAATAAAAACATACTTCCCTGCAATTCCTTGAGAAGACGACCCGAGGTTTAAATACTCGGTTATCAATTTCAAAGGGGTTTGTTACTTGTGACAACCAAAATTTTTGTAAGAAAGGTTGATTGCTTGGTTTAGTAACTATACTTGCAACGAGAATTTATTATAACTTTTAAACCATCAATCTTCAGTTCTTCAAAATGGCGCCGTTGCCGGAGAATTGCAAACGTGTGCCTTATTATTGGTTATTGTAAATATTTGCTTTTTACTTGTTTATTTATTTTTATTTTTGTTTTTATTTTTGCTTTTTCATAAATTAAGAGGTTATTGGTTTTTATTTAGTTATTAAAATTTTTTTTTTCAAAAATTTGTTCTTCGTGTTCATCTTGACCTTCAAGTTGTTCTTCGTTGTTTTCTTCATTTTGATCTAAAAATTTTAAGTTTGGTGTCATTTTATTATTTTTCTCTTTCCTCATTAAATTCAAAAAATTCAAAATTTAAAACTCAAATTTCAAAATTTCAAAATTTAATTTTCAAATTCAAAATTTCAATGACCTTTTAATTTAAAATTTGTTTTTATTTTTGTTTTTAATTTTTATTTGCTACTATGAACTCTCACCCCTTTGGCTATGAGTCTGTTTACAATTATGTTGTAGGAAGAGGAAATTACAATGAGAACAGGCATCAGGGTTGGAACAATCAAAGATGGGAGGAGCCACAAGGATTTGATCAACCCTCATGGCAACAACCACCTCCAATGGACTATCAACAACCACCACCATATGCCTATGAACCCTTTCCTCAACATGACTTTGGACCACCATACTCACAAGATTCACCTCCATATGACCTTAACCCGTATCCATCATACCAACCACCTTATGAGCCAAATAAACCCTCCTATCCACCCCAAACCTCCATGGAGAAAGTACTTACCGATCTAAACTCTATTATACAAGCTCTCGTCGCCCAAATCAGACCACCAAATACCTTCAACAATCAACCCTCAAGCTCTAGTGCACTTCCTTTTCAACCACAGAATGATCTCCCCATCCCATCACCACTATCCATGGAAGAGCACCCACATCCATCAATCCAAGAGCAACATGATCCCAATGATGCTATTGACATGGAACAAGAGAGAAGGGATCATCTTCGCGAATCCATACTTCATAAGGAGCTAGAGGAGGCCCTAAAGGTGAAGGTAGTAAAGAACCTTGAAGATGAAAGAATAGTTGAAAGGAGTTGTCATGGAAAGAAAATCATCAAGGATGAGTACGATTTTATATTAAAACTACTGGACAAAGCAGTAATTATTAAAGAGGAAAAAGTGGTTGAAGACTTGCGAGATGCTGAACCTCCATGGGAAAGTGAAGACATAGAGCCTCCTTCCAAGACGGTTGCAATTAATGTTGAGGAGGGTGTACAACCTCCATGGCAGATCATGGTTGAAGACTTTGTAGAGGTTGATCAAGAGATGGAGATCAAAGAAGAAAAAGCACAGCCTCCCATGCCCTTGGTAAGTAATGAAGAAGAGATTGAATTGGAAGAAAGCTACCAAGAGGAAGAGGTTGAAATTAAAGAAGTTTGCAAAGAGGTGGAAGTTGTCAAAGAGCACAAGGGAATGGAGCTTGAAATCACCTTGCCAAATTTATTGGAGACCCCTTCCCCTAAGTTGCCATCATCCTCCACAACATTCAAGTGGGTAAAATTCATATCCCTTAGCTTTCTAATCTCACTTGAATATGGTCTACTGGAGACGGATGGTCAACTTAGAGCTCTTTGTGGCATTAAGAGTAAGAGAAAGATGGCCAGTGGTAAGAATTGTCCTGCAAGGTTCATTATGGTTGGAAGCTTTATGTTTAAATGCAAAGGTTGGTGTAGAGCTCAATTGAATGGGTCTAGGAAGTTGTTTGGACGCTTCACTGAGAATTCTAAAGCTGAACCACCCGGATGGAATCATGATAATCAACTTGAAGACGGGTGTAGAAACAAGATTTGGGATCCCAGAGGCCATTGGAATTACAAACATTGGTGGAGATTCCTGGATGAGTTCAAGCACAAGCCACCATAACAGGAAGCTCACCAAATGTCCAACTTAAGGACTTTAACTAAAAGTGCTAGGTGGGAGACAACCCACCGTGGTATGATCATTCCTTTTTCATTTTTATTTAGTTTTATTTGTTTTCGAGTTTTATTTTATTTTATTGTATTGAACCTGGAGTTTTTCATAACATTCATATTAGCATTGCATTATGCATTTTTCATGCATATCAAAAAAAAATAATCGCACGCGACGCGACAGCGTCGCCGACGCGCCCGTGTCACCAGTGTGTTGTGAAAAAAAGAGAATTAAACAGAGAGTCACGCGAGAGCGTGGCTGGAGGCATGCCCCTGGCACAAATCACCTCACGCGACCGCGTCGCCGACACGTCCGCATCACATGGGAAAAATGCCTCCCACGCGTCCACGTCACTCACACGGCCGCGTGACCTGGAAATCGACGTAAAAAAGGGTGCACGACCGAAAGTTGTGCAAGAGTAGTACTGGACTAGTGCTGAACGCACAAACCCTACCACGCGAACGCATGGCTCACGCATCCGCGTCATATTCCAATGATGGCCACTCACGCGATCGCGTCAACCACGCGATCGCGTCACCCTGGATTTTGGCAATACTAAATTTTGAACAGAGAGTTGTGCGAGCGCGAGGCTGCCCTATGCGCCAATAGCACAAAACGAGTCACGCGTCCGCGTGACCGACGCGACCACGTCGACCCCTCTAAGCGCCATCTGCGCGAACGCGTACCCCACGCGTCCGCGTCGCTTGCGCCGCACAGCTTAACCTAATCTGCCAAAAATCTTATCTTTTCTTCCCCAATCCTAATTTTTCCTCCCTCCTTTCTTCCTTACTTCTTCTTCCCTTCTTTCCCTTCTCATTCTTCTTATCTTTCATTTTATTTTACTTAATTTAATTGCATACTTTGATTCATTGCATTATTTTCATTGGTGTTAAAAATTTATTTGGGTCATTATTTTCTATATTTTTGTGGATTATTAAAATGGTTTGACAATTATATATTACTTTTTAAAGGGTTGCTTGCATGTTCAATTTCATACATTCAATAACTTATTTACCGTGTATGCTATGTGTTTGTGAAAAAGCCCGTATGGCATTGTGTACTATTTTTAGATTTCTTTTATTCTACTACTCTAAATGCTTGCTTTTCACAAAACCCTTTTTCATATCATATTCATTCAATATAATTGTCATTACAAACAGGTTGTTAGTTTGAAAGACTTGGTAATCTAACTTGGACATTGAATGCTTGATCTATGCTACTCATGCCTTTGCCAGCATGCCAATAAACATCTTGCATTTAATTGTCATTACATGCACTTCCTATATTTCCATTGATGAAATTTTCACATGTAGTCATGACCATGTGTTAACGTCATTCTTCTTTATTGTGCATTGATTACCACATTTCCCGCTCTCTTTCTTGCTCTAACCCTTAGCTTTAAAAGTTACTTTCTTTTTCCCTTTTCAGGATGGCCACCAAGAAGAGTAAAGAGAAAGCTACTCCCAAACCACCGGCAAGGAAAGGAACAAAAGGAACCCCAGCTGAGGAACCACAACCCCCATCCACTTGCACATCTTAGCATGCACCGAGGACGATGCAATCTTTAAGTGTGGGGAGGTCGATACCAACTTTCGTGGGTTAGTATCTTCTATCTCAACACCAATGATTTATTTTCCTTGTTAGTTGTTGCATTTGCATGTTTGATTGCATGATTATTTGATTTTGTGCATATTTTACCACTTGGTTGAAGTAATATTTTCTTTTTCAAAGAAACCTTTTAGAGCATTTCACTAATTTGAATAAAATTTAATGTTACACTTGTTTGAAGAAATATTATATTGAAACATAGTTTAGAGATCGAACACACAAAACCTGTGAGATTTTTGAGCCTATTTGAATTGGTTGCATTTTACCAACCAATATTTTATTTTTGGTGTGTCTTTCTCTCTAAAATTGTGATCTTTGTCTTGCTTAATTCTATATTTCCATGGTTTGATGTATGCATACACCTACATGATTGAGGCCTTTGTTTCACTGAGCTTACATACCCATATGGCCTTACCCTTTCATTATTCTTTGCAAACCAATGTTGAGCCTATTATACCCCTTTGTTCTTTACTCTAGCACATCATTAACTCTAAGCGGAAAACAATAATGTCCTTAATTTGAATCCTTGGTTAGCTTAAACTAGTGAGAGTGCTCATGAATTAAGTATGGGGAAAGTTGAATTTAGAAACATTTGGTTTGAGAATTGAGTATGTTAGAATTTTCTGAAAATGTGAAAAAAAAATTGTTTAGGACATAATTCATGCATCCAATAATTTAATCATATCCATTGAAAAAAATAAAAAGAAAAGAAAAAAA
Source organism: Arachis ipaensis (assembly GCF_000816755.2). Taxonomy (NCBI): domain Eukaryota; kingdom Viridiplantae; phylum Streptophyta; class Magnoliopsida; order Fabales; family Fabaceae; genus Arachis; species Arachis ipaensis. Next base: position 67,239,578 of record NC_029789.2, on the reverse strand, counting down.
AAAAATATATATATATATATATATAAGTGAGAAAAAGAAAAGAAAAAAAAAGAGCAATTAAGCAAAAAGGGGACAAAATGCCCCAAAGTAAGTGGTGAAAGCAATGCATATGTACTGTACTTGAAATTAGAATGCATGAATATGTGGAAAACATGGTTAATGGATAGTTAGATGTGGTATTATGATTACATGGATTGTCTAAAGTTAGGTGGAAAGTTTAAGTTAATTAAGGATTCAGATTTTAGTCCACTTGGCCAAATACAATCCTACCTTAACCCTAACTCCATTACAACCCTTAAAAGACCTCTTGATATGTGTATATGTACATTAAATTTCTGTTGATTGTTAGATGAAGAGCAAGCCTTAGAAAGCAAGGTTAGTGGAGAATTGAGAGAATCGAACCTAAAACACTTGAGTGATTAGAGTGCATACACTTCCAGTGAGGGTTCGATGCTCAATTCTTTGTTCCTGGCTTTCATGAGCTATTTTCTTCTACAAGTCTATTTGTACTTCATTTTTATGATTTGAATTAGTGAAATCCAGTTCATATTTATTCTTGGAGAACTTATTTACTCTTAACCAAGTAAGTAAAAGCATTTAGCATGTAGTTGCATTCATAGGTTGCATTTCATACATTCTACCATTCCCCTTCACTCTTATAGTTTCTCTTGAGCTTAGCATGAGGACATGCTAATGTTTAAGTGCGGGGAGGTTGATAAACCACTATTTTATGGTTTATTTTGTGCTCAATTGAGTGATTTTTATCAACTCTTTACCCACTTATTCATACTATTTGCATGGTTTTACATTCTCCTTCCTGATTTTGTGCTATGATTGAAAACATGCTTCTTTGGCCTTTAAATTGCTTATTATTAATCCTCTCTTATTTCCATTAGATACCTTGATATGTGTGTCAAGTGATTTCAGAGATTTCAGGGCAAGAATGGCTCAGAGGATGGAAAGGAAGCATGCAAAAGTGGAAGGTATAAGAAGTTGGAGAAATTGCTAAGCTGTCCAGCCTGACCTCTTCGCACTCAAACGGCTATAACTTTAGCTACAGAGGTCCAAATGATGCGGTTTCAGTTGCGTTGGAAAGCTAACATTCGGGGCTTCGATTTGATAATATGCCATAGTTGCTTTGAAGATAGACAACGCGAAAGCATGCTCCACGTAGACGTGTCACAGTGACGAAAAATCAGCGTGTTTGAATTCGCAACCAGCGAATTCTGGGCTGTTTCTGACCCATTTTGCGGCCCAGAAAACACAGATTAGAGGCTATAAAGTGGAGGAATGCATCCATTCATAATTATAAGCTTATAATACACTTTTCATAATTTAGATGTAGTTTTAGAGAGAGAGGTTCTCTCCTCTCTCTTAAGATTTAGGATTAGAATTCCTCTTAGAGGATTTAGGATTTTCAACTTCCTCTCAGGTTCAATATTCCTTTTACTTTGTATTTCTCTTTTACTTTCAGATACTTTAATGCTTTCCTTTAATTACTTATGTTGCCAAATTGGCTTATGAACCTTTCATGTTAGGATTTTCTATTATTAATGCAATTGAGATATTTCAGATTTTTATTTAGATTTTTATATTCTTGGTTTTAATTGATGAATTGATAAATTGGAGAAACTTGAGTTATCAAACTCCTTGTTGATTGAAAATTGGAATTCTTCAAGAATTAATTCGAGTTCCAATAACTCTAGCCTTTCCCAAGGAAAGACTAGGACCTGAGGAATCAAAATTAATTCATCCACTTAACTTACCTTCATAGTTAGAGGTTAACAAGGTGGGGGAAAAATCTAATTCTCATCACAATCGATAAGGATAACTAGGATAGGACTTCCAAAGTTCTCATACCTTGCCAAGAGTTTATTTTATAGTTATTTATTTATTTTATTCTTCTTATCATTTAACATACTGGTTCCTTACTTTCAAAACCCCAATTTACAAAACTCATAACCAATAATAAGAACATACTTCCCTGCAATTCCTTGAGAAGACGACTTGAGGTTTAAATACTCGGTTATCAATTTCAAAGGGGTTTGTTACTTGTGACAATGAAAACTTTTGTAAGAAAGGTTGATTGCTTGGTTTAGTAACTATACTTGCAACGAGAATTTATTATAACTTCTAAACCATCAATCTTCAGTTCTTCAAAGATCAAAGTCAAATCATAAGTAAATGGCAGGAAGAGCAGTTAGAGCATCAAGTTCAAAATGTTCCCAAACAAGATTAGTTATAAGCTTGAGAGATTTCGGTCTCATCCTAACTCAATGATAATTAAGTACAAAAACAAACAAATATGAGTTAGAATGGACTAAAGCACTAATCTTGTGTGTGGGACAAAAATTATAATTATTGCTAAATAGGCCTAGGTCACGAAGCACCAAAATAATCCAAGAAGTTTTCAACAGTAGTAGGAAAATTTAACACCAATAGTAAAATAGCAAACTTAAGAAGAAAATTAAAAATAAGCTACAAAAACAAAGTTAAAATTTAATGAATGAAAGTATGCAAATGCGATGAACAAAAGAAAATGAAAGATGAGAAAAATGAGAAGTAAAACTTGGAAAAGAGGGAGAAGAAAGAGTGGAAAAATATAAGTGAGAAATTATGAGAGAAGTGAGAAGAAGAAATAGGAAGGGAAGAAAGAAATGGGAGATGGGAGTAAGGAAGAAGAAGAAAGAAGTAAGAAAGAAATAAAGAACGGAGTAGAGGGAAATCAAGCGACGCGTACGCGTCAGACACGTGTACACGTGGGAGGCAGAAAAGGGAAGGTGATGCGTAAGCATCGGACACGCGTGCGCGTGGCATTTTTTCGTGCTCGAAGCATGATGCCTGCATGGTTCTATCACAACTCTCTAGTTTTTGTACGAGGGAGCAGCATCAGCATTGTGATGCGTATGCGTCGCTCACGCACACGTGTGGACTACGAAAAACACCGGGTGACGCGTACGCGTAAGAGGCCTCCTTTTTTTTTGTTTTAAAACATAAAAACAGAAACAGGGCACTCCCATCTACTATATATATACTTAAAACCAATCAAAATGCAAAATTAACAAAATCTCTAACTCTTTTTGAAAAATTTTCCAAATACTATACTAGGTAATTCAAATAAAATTTTAATTCAAACAACTAACCTACAACTTAAGGCATAAATCTAATAAAACAAACTAACAGCCAAAACACTAAAACAAGAATATGCAAAGAAAAAAACTACCTAACAATGGCAATTCAATTCATTCATTGATTATATATACAAGAGAATGGAAAGAGTTTACCATGGTGGGTGTCTCCCACCTAGTACTTTTATTTATTGTCCTTAAGTTGGGCACTTTGGAGAGCTCTAATCAAGGAGGCTTGTGCTTGAATTCATCTTTGAACTTCCACCAATGCTTGAATCTCCAATAAGCTCCATCATTCCAAATCATTTGCATCAAGCCTTGATGGATTTCCACACAAGCTAAGGGCTCCTAAAGTTGATATTCATATATTCCCGGATCCCAAATCTTGTTTCTATACCCATCTTCAAGTTGATCAAGACAATTTCATTTGGGTGGCAAGTGATCCAAATTCTCAAGTAAACAGCAAAGCATCTTCCTAGACCCATTTAATTGAGAACTATACCAACCATTGCACTTAGACTTTGAGTTTCCAACCATAAGGAACCTTGATTGGCATTTCCACCCACTAATCAATTCTCTCTTGCTGTTAACTCCATAAAGAGCTCTAAGTTCCCCATCCATCTCAAGCAAACCATATTCAAGTGAGAAAGTAAAGCTTAGGGATAAGAATTTTACCCACTTGAATGTTGTGTTGGATGGTGACTTAGGTAGGGATGGTCCCAATGATCTTGCAAGTTCGACTCCCTTGTGCTCTTTTTTGACTACCTCCACCTCTTGGCAAGCTTCTTCAATTTCAATTCCTTGTTCACCAACTTCTTCTATACATTCCTCATTGTTCAAGTTATATGTTGGAGGTTGTGCTCTAGCCTCCTCAACATCAATTTCACACCACAATGAGGAAGGTTCAACAATCTCAAATAGCATATTAGTTGGTGTGGAATTATCTTCAACGGTATGACTTGTCGCTTGCTCAACCTCTTCTAATCTTCCATCTTCCATAATATGCCTGGGAGGTTGTACATCATCCTCCTCAACATCGAATTTATGCTCAATGGAAGAATGTTCAACAACTTCCATAAAATCATCAACAACATTACTTGGTGTGGGAGTGTTCTCAAGCTTGGAATCCACCTCTTGTTCATCTTCACCTAGGTCTTCAACCACTTCTTCTTCATCAACAATTTCCATCCTTTCCACTTGTTGCACAACACACTCCATTTCATTGTTCTCATGTTGAGATTCTAAAATCTCCTTCATGCTACACTCTTCGGTTAATTTTTCACATTCATCCGTGGAGATACTTTGTCTATGGTATGAATTCTATGAGTCCAAGTTGGCTTTAATTTTGGCAAGGTTAGCCTTAATAGCTTTGTGCATATTTTGGACTTCCTCTTTCTCCTTTCGATGGATGATTACTTGAAGCCGATCCATTGATTCCTTGAGACGATCCCTTGGCTCTTGTTCCACTTGACAAACATAAGTAGGATCATATTGCTCTTGTATTAATGGACATAGACACTCTTCAATGGAAGGTTGTGGTAGAAAGGATAATTCATGTTGTGATTGAAAGTTCTCATACATTGGAGATGGTTCAAGGAGGTATTGAGGTTGAAATTGTTGTGGTTCTATGTATGGTGTGTATGGCTCATATGGTTGTTGGTATGGTGGATATGGATTGGGATCATATGGAGGTGTTTGGTGGTATGAGACTCATGAGTATGGTGGTTGAGGGCTATACTAAGGAGGGGGCTCATAGGCACATGGTGGTTGTGGTTGATAACCACAAGGAGGTCCACCATAGCTATTTGATTGGTATGCATCATGGTATGGTTCTTGCTCATAATACATTTGGGAAGGTTATTGCCAAGAAGGGTGACCAAATCCTTGAGGCTCCTCCCATCTTTGATTCTTCCATCCTTGATGCATGTTGTCATTGTAATTCCCATCTCCTACAATATAGTTAGAACCAAACTTATAGCCACATTGATGATAATTTATGGTGACAAGAGAAAACAAAGATAAAAATAATAAGGAATAAAGAAAACAAACTCCTAACTACTAGCAAAACCAAGAAATAACCAAAAGAGGAATATTCACAATATGGACATATTAACAATAGCCAATAATATAACACCATTGCAATTCCCTGGCAACAGCGCAAAAAACTTGATGTGAGGGTATCGTCGATTAGGAATTTTCACAAAATAATTCCGTTGCAAGTATAGTCCAAACGAACAAACAACCTTCAATCAAAGTTTTAATTTTGTTTGTCATAAGTACAAACTCCAATAAAAACTGAGATTATTTAAACCTCAGTTCGTCTCTCAAGGAATTGCAATGAAGTGCTCAATTATTGGCTATGAAGGAACAAGGGGGTTTGATTTAGTGATTGACAAGAAAAGTAAATAACAAGAAAGTAAATGACAATTAACTAATAAAGGAAAGGAAAAGAACTCTTGGCTAAGGCATGGAAATTGAGATCACCATCCTTGTCTAACAAATCATACATTGACAATTATGAGGGACCAACCCATCAAGTCTACTTCTATGCTTGAAGTATGTCAAATAGGCTTGATCAACATCAACCATAAGCCCCAACCTAGCCATTAATTAGCTTGATGGTCGGTTAGTGTCAATGGACATCAAATTGATCAACAAGGGACCCAAATCATCAATTCAATTAGACCCAATGACTCAAGGTCACTCAATTCCCTTAGCCTAGGCCAAGAGTGTAGAAAACTACTCTACAACTAGTGAAAATATTTTATCAAACACCTATGAAAACATCATAAAAATGCAAGAATTAATAAAAACTATAACTAACCTAAGCAAGAAATCAATAATACAAACCAACATAAACATAAAAAGACATGGAAACATAAAATTGTATTAGAGAAAATAAAAATCCAACAAGAGATCATGAAGGTAAAAATGGCAACATAAAGAAATTAACAAAAGAAATTAGGAAGATTAAGACAATAGAACAATAATATATAAAGATAGTTGATCTAAAAACAAGAAGTAAAACTGGGATCTAAGAAAATTTGACGTAAACTACCCTAAATTCTAGAGAGAAGGGAGAGCTTCTCTCTCTAGAATTCTAACCTAAAACATGATAAAAAAAACTAAACTATGACTACTTCCTCCCTTCTAATTCTTGGGTTCAAAAGCATCAGAAATGAGTGGGATTTGGGCCTCCTTCAGCTCAGAAATCGCCCCCAGTATATTGCCTTCAATGAGGTCACGTGCCGCTTGTCACGCGTACGCATGAGTCACGCGTACACATCACTGGAAACTTTCCTTATCACGCGTATTCGTCGGTCACGCACGCGTCGCCCTGACAATTTTCTTCTTCACGCGTGCGTGTCGATCACGCGTACGCGTCGCTTTGAATCTTCCAAATCCTCTTTTCTTCATGAATTCTTCACTTTGCATGCTTTCGTCTTCATTCCTTCAATTCAATCCTTGCCTTCCAGACCTGAGATTACTTAACAAACATATCAAGGCATCGAATGGAATTAAAGTGAATTAAATTTAGCAATTTTAAAGCCTAAAAAGCATGTTTTCACTCTTAAGCACAAATTAGGAGAAATTCATAAAATCATGCTATTTCATTGAATAAATGTGAGATAAGTTGATAAAATCCCCTAAATTCAACACAAGATAAACCACAAAATTGGGGTTTATCAATCCACCACCAATCTTTAGTCAAAGGTCTGATTTCCAATTCTTGCTGCAACACATTGAAAGCGATTCTTAGTAACCTAGCAAAACTTTAGTGTTCATACACAGTTATTCTTTCTGATTTCTATTGATTTGATTTGAGTTTGGTGTGAGGAGTGTAAATTAAGTAAAGAAGTGAGGGATTGTAATTGTATTTTTTTATCTATTCCTTTTCATTTGTTTTTTGGAAGTTCCCTATTTTTTATTCTTCTAGGGCTTCTTTTCAAGAAGAAGGAATGCTACAGTGAAATTTGATATTGTTGTACAGTATAACTTTTGAAAGGAATGAAATGAATGAAAGCTTGAGTTTTGTTATGTATATTTGATATTATTTTTAATACATATGTGTTTAGAAAGGTAGAAATTTTGTTTTTGTATAAGTTTAATTATGAATTATGAGACAAATAATTGATTACGTGATTTTTTGAAATTTAGATAAGTATTTGTGCTAATTTTAGTTGTAATATTTGTAAACTAAAATTATTTGTTGATTTGAGTCTATTAAAAATATTTTATTTTATTTATATTTTATTATATATATTTACTAAATTTAATCATTAATATTCTAATTGAAAATTTTAAGGGCATTTTGGACAAAGTATTCACAATTTTCAAATGCACTAAATATGAACCAAACAAAAATTAACACATTCCTAGGCATATTATTAATATTCCATGGTTTTTACTTTTACAAACCAAACGTAGGAATATTATATACATGGTAATACTATTCCATGAAATTATATTCCTAGTAATGATATTTCTACAAATAAAACTAATCCTTCAACCAAACACATCCTTAATAGCTTGGGCCACTGGAAAAAGAACTAATGGTAATGATAATGATTAAGAATGATTAATATCTAGGTATCAAGTTTTGGAGCTGCTAAATCGGTGGCTCAAGTTATAATATATATATATAGGGTTAAATATATATGAATTACTAATGTAAATGACATTAATAACTTAAGGATTAAAGATATTTGATGGAGCATTAGCAAGTCTAAGCTCATAAAAAAATACTGATAATTACTTATATCGGCAAATATCAGCCTTGATAATAATATGAATTTTATTATCTAGGCTCTATTATAATTATAGCATGTAAAATAAATTAATAACATTATAATAAAATTATATTATCATTTATTTTACTTAGAAACTCGAAATTAACTCATCGAAATAAAACTAATTGTTGAAAATAACATTTTTCGAAAAACCTTATGTTGACATAAAAATTTGGGTTCTTACACCAGGTACTCTTATTTTTTGAATAAAAAAATTTTATTTTCATACATAATTCTAATAAATATAAAAATTCTATTTTTTCTTTTTAATATTATGTTCAACATATTAAACTATCTTTAATTTTATTATTCTTTCAAAATTATTAATTTAAGATTTTCATCATACCCTCTTTTAGTGTTATACTATCTTTTTTAATTTTCTAACCTTTTTTTTAGTCAAAAAATAAATTAAATAGTCTCCAATCATATATATTTCACAACTATTCTTTGTACTTATTGTTCATACTTTAGCCCATTACAATATCCTACAAATCAATGTTCAGACCTACATTACGACCTACCCGGCCTCAAAAGAGGTCGGACTCAACGACGCATGTCTAGCCCTAGTTATCTAGATGAGTAACCAACTCATACAATCTCTCCTGTTAATTTAGAAAGGAGATCTTAACAACCTATCTAATAAAAGGGAACAACTATCCACCATCAAAGGTGGAACCACTTCATAAAGTGGTTATTAGCTTAGATATTTTTTGAACCCCAATTTACTAAAAACTTGTCCAAAATCCTTGCTAACATAAGCATCAGAGTCCCTTGCAGGTACCCCCACCATCCTCTCCAAAGAGCTCAGACAACATCACCTTACTGATGAGACAAAGGAGCATCTCATTCCAAAAGGCATCTGGACATCACGTTCAACCCCAAATCATATTGGTTCTAGGTAAGCCTCAGAATATTGTGCCATTTCGGGTGACCTGAAAGTCTACACCGAACCACGGCAAACGACCAGATCAACATAATGATGATCATGCATTCATAACACCCCTGCACCCTGGGAGAACGGAAGAACACAATAAAGGGAGGAATCCACAAAACCCAGGAATGCGAAGAATCAACTCTGAAGCCCACCAACCAGTGAGTTAGAGGATTAAAACCCTACGGAACTCATGGGATAGTACATAGACACCATGATTGATTGAAACATCTTGAGATCGAGTTAGAACGACAACGCAAATCTAAATAGACCATACGAAGAAAAGTTTGACGACATAAAAAATTGGAGAAAAATATGGAAAGATTAGAATCTGATTTTAAAGGGAGACAAACTTGAACCAAATGTGAAACTACACTCCTGGAAAGTAATGATCCATTTGTAGAGTAAATCATGAGGACCAAAGTCCCAAGGAATTTTAAAATCCCACCACTTGAGCAATTTTAAAAGTCGAATGTATTTGGCTAATGCCTCCGATGTGACTCGATACAAAGTCTTCCCAACCACACTGACTAAGAAAGCCATGAAGTGGTTCGACAATACCCCTAAGGTCAGTCACTTGTTTCGAAAACTTAGCCAAAGGCTTCCTCACAAGATTTTCAACATAAAAGGATAAAACCAAGCATGTATCGAGCCTCTTGGGTGTCAAACAAAAGGGTGGCAAGTCTTTAAGGACCTACATGAAAAGATTCAACAAGGCATGCTTGGAAATCCAAAACTTACCTACAGAGGAGGCGATCATGAGGCTAGTCAATGACCTCAAGGAAGGCCCCTTCTCACAATCCATCTCAAAGAGGCATCCAACCTCTCTGTATGAAATCCAGGAGCGAGCTAAAAAATACATTAACATGGAATAAACTGCACAGTTAAAAAGACCAACTTCTCGACAATGTTCTGAAAATCGTTTTGAACGGGCCGGTTGAATCGTGAACCGGTCACCAAAACAATTCGGGCAATTAGCAAAACCGCGAAATCTAAAAACCGGTGTTGAACTGGTGAACCGGTCGATAACCGGTCGGTCGAACCGAACCGTGACCCGACCGATTTTTTGGCTGGGCAGCAAAATGCTGCCATTTTGTCCCTCTGAAACCCTAAATAAATGTTCTGATCCCTAATTGCCTTCACAATTCTCATCGAGCTTCAGAATCAGAGAACACCATCACAGTCTCTCACGGCCACACGGGTTCGTTGTCGAGCAGTCACCTCCGTCGAGCAGTCACCTCCGTCGTGCAGTCACCTCCTTCGACCAGTCACCTCCGTCGCGCAGCAGCCGTCATTCGTGCTCCACCACTGCTTGGTTCACTCGGCGTCGCTGTCTCCCACTCTCCCTATTGCATGTTCTGTTAAAGCCTTGAAGGTGCCTTCGAGCTTCCAGAGTTCCAGGTAATTTTTTTTAGTTATGAACTTATGATTATTTGATTGAATCATTGAATAACTGTTGCATGTCTCTGTCTCCTGATGAGTTTGATTGAGTAGCTCTTTGATTTTGTAACATGATGAACTCTGAAACTGTGAACTCTGAACTGATCCTACTAAACTGAACTGGATTTTGTGACATGATAAACTAACATGATGAACTGCTAAGCTGTGAACTCTTTGATTGAGTAGCTCTTTGATTTTGCTTTGTTTACTGAACTGAATTTTGTTGTTTGTTGAATAATTGGGAATAATTTTGAATAATTTTGCTTTGTTTACTGAAACTGAACTGATCCTGATGAGTTTGATTGAGTATTTTTTTTAGTTATTTTATTTTTCTTTGAACTGATTACTGAAACTAAACTGATTTTGCTTTGTTTACTGATTACTAAAACTGAACTGATTTTGCTTTGTTTACTGAACTGGATTTTATTGTTTGCTGAATAATTGTGAATAATTTTGAATAATTTTGGATGTTGTTTGTTGTGAACTTGAGAGTTGAGATTATTGGGTTAGATTGCTAGTAATGTTTAGGTATGGATGAAAGTATCAACCAAGAACTACCTGGGAATAATAATGCTGAAACTAATTCTGCTTCGAATAAATGTTCTCTTCTTTCCGCGACTAATGAAAGTCAATCACAAACTTTTAATGTTCGGGGGAAAACTGATCCTGTTTGGAGATATGTTGCTTTACAAAATATAAATGGAAAATATAATTATAAGGTTTATATAGTACTTTTAATTTGAATAATATTTTAAGGTTTACATTAGACTATAATTATATTTTCATGTGTTTATTTATATTTTATTTATTATTTTATTATAAAATGGTTTTTTCGGTTCAACCACGGTCGAACCGGTTGAACCTATGAACCAGTGAACCAGTAAACCAGTAGCTAGAGTAGTTCGATGACCGATTTGGTTTTCAGAATATTGCTTCTAGGTAATGTTAATATCATCCTCGGGAGAAAAATAAGGAGACCAAGAAAAAAGAAAAGTACAACTCAGACAAGTCCAGAAGATACTACACCTACACTCCTCTACAGGCCTCACTAGTTGATGTCTATCAAGAGATCTTCATACTGAAAAGATACCACCTCCCAGACCTATCAAAAGTAAGAAAGGAGGGAATCGATAAGAATACTATAAATATCATATATGGCCATTCTACGAATAATTGTTACGACCGCAAGAATGTAATTAAAAAGTTGACTAGAAATGGTCGTTGGATAAATATCTTACGGGTAGGCCGGACGACAATAGCAAAAGGAAGAGAAATGAAGACCGACCACAACAAACCCCCAAGAGACACATCCACATGATTGCTGGAAGATTTATAGGAGGAGGGATTACAAAATCTTCTCACAAAAGACACCTGAAAGAGGTCTATCAGGTCAGAGAGGAGACTGAAATATCCGACTTGCCTACAATAACCTTCACAAAAGAAGATGCAAAGAGTGTTGTTCTTGGACAAAATGACCCAATAGTAATCACCATGATTCTTGCTAGCGTAAACCTACACAAAACCTTGGTGGACCAAGGGAGCTCGGCCGATATTCTACTTAAACCATCTTTCTATAAGTTGGGCTTGGAAGAAAAGGATTTGTAAGCATACCTCGACACACTTTTTGATCTAGGGATTCCCCTATTTGACCTTTGGGGTTCATATCCCACTACACTACCTTTGGTAAAGGGATAAAATCAAGAACCCTAAGAATATATTACATTGTAGTGGGTGTAGCTTCAACTTATAATGCCTTCATAGGTTGGTCAACACTAATCTGACTTGCAGTATTAGTATCAAACCCCATCTCTGCATGAAATTTCTTACCCCTGAGAGAATAACAACATTAAAGAAAGATTAGAAGTTGTCTAAAAGATGCTACAATGAAAGTCTGAAATTAAGAGGCTACACAAAGGGGAAAGAGGTAAATTCAATAGTGTAAGAACCGGAGTTTTCATGAATAAAATCATTTAAATGCCCAAATTAGATTCCGGAAAGTTAGGATGAGAATTTGGAGATTTAAATATGATTTTTCGACTCAGTAGGTTTTTCTGAGTTAGAAAATGTGTTTTCTACAAAAACCGTGAAAAACTACGAACCGGTAGTTGAACCGGTTGAACCGATTCAGGTCTGCCCGGTACTGCGCGAGAAAAAGTAAAAATAGTGGAAAGCCTTAGAAAAGTATTAGAAATGGAAAGCCGGGTGTTAGTGTTTAAGGTTTCGACCAAAGTTGGACTGAACGGGCTAAAAACACTAACGAGTTTGATCGGGCCCAAGTTGGGCCCAAGTCCAACATATATAAGGGTTCATTAATGAACCCTTCAGCCATAACACACACACACACACACACACACACACCAGATTTGAGAGAGAAGAGAGGTGAGGGTGGGGTTTCACTATTCACCTCCACCTTCTGGGAGCCATAACTTGAGCTACGGAGCTCCCATTGACGAGCCGTTTGCAGCCACGTGAAGCTCTTGTCGAGCTCTATGTTTCTATCTAAGCAAACCTGGTAAAAACTTAAAGCTAAAGTCCCAATTTCATGCCCTAGATTTATGCATTTTTGAGGTTATGGTTTTGAGTAGATTTTGTGGTTTTGCTTGTTTGGGTGATCTCTAGTAGCGGGTAATTGATGGATTTTACCCCTAATCTCATTGGATAAGGTAAGGAACCTCTTTATCCTTGTGGTTTGGTATAGTATGAGATTTAGTTATTGATGTATGGTTATGTTGTATGTTATGAAGCTTGTTTTTGGAATTGGTAGTGGCTTTCGGTTTGGCTTTGATGGCATGGAGCTTGGTGGAAGCTTGATTGGAATCAAGTTTGGTGTTTGAGCATATTGGGAATCGGCTAAGGTATGGTTTCGGTTTCCTTTATGTAATATGTAATGTTTATGGACACTTAGGCTAGTGGCCCATAGGATAGAATTGAATTGGATATGTGGTTTTTTGTGGTATATGTATGATGATGGTGATTGTTGAGGATTATTGGTGCTAATGATGTATTATGATGTTGGTTAATGTTAGTTATTGTTTGGTGATAAATTGTTGGGATTGATGAGGATTTGTAGTGGTTGTTGATGTTGGTTGGTTGATGATGCTTGAGGAATTGATTTTGTAAATGTTGTTAAATAATGATGTTGAGGTATGATGTATATTGAATTTGAATGAATGTATATTGTTGATTGTGGTATAAAGCATGAATGAGGTTGTTAATGAAGATTGATAGTGAAAGAATGATGATTGGTGAAGGTGTTGGTGGAGGATTGATTATAGTGTTTTATATGTGATGTTTGGATTGATGAGTGTTGAAGGGGTTGATAAATTGAGACATTAAATGTTGGATGTGGTATAGTTGGATAATGATGGAAATGGTGAGAAGTTATATTGATGTTAATAAGGTTAATGGAAATTTGTAAAATGTGAATTAAGTTGGATTTAGACTTGTTGATTGGTTTAGAAGGCTGTGTGATTAAGAAAATGGTTGAACCAGTGTTGGTATGAATTTTGGGTAGTTTTAGTATGGTTGAAAAGTGATTGAGTTTGTTTTGGATTGAGAGTTGGTTAAATTTGAGTTTTTGGTGTTTTTGGTAAAAACTGGTTTTTTAGTGAACTTTGACGGATCATAACTTGTGCCTCAGTTTTCAAAATGTGTTGTAACTGGTCTAGAATTAAATTTTATTGAAAACTCTTCGAATTGATATAAAGTTTGTAAAATTTAGAATTTTGTAGAGGAAGTTATGATCTTTCAAAGATTGGTGTCAAAATATAAAATTCTACAGAGTTGCAGAATTTTGTGATTTCTGGTATGTGCGCACGCATAGCCTTGTGCGCTCGCACATACCAATGGAGTTTTACAACCTGTGCGTACACACAGCCCTGTGCGCATGCACAAGTTGGGAAGGATCGCCTGTTGGGGGCGCTAGCACAGGATGTGCGAGTGAACAGACAGTATGAATTTCGGCACCTGTGCGTACCTACATGTTTTGAACACTTCCTGGGCGTGCGCACGCACACCTCTGTGCATACGCACACGCCCTGCTTCTCAAATTTAAAATTTGTTTTCAACTATTTCACCTTCCTAACAAGATTGTAAGCTTCTGTGACACCATTTTTAGACTTTTGGGCTTAATTTTGGGTATGAGAACTTGCGAAAGAACTTTAGAGATTTGGTTGATGTCATTTTGAAAAGTTAGCAAATGGAAGTTTAGGTTTCTGGTGTACTGAGGATGAGTTAGGTTGAGAGAGGAGAAGAGTAGTGCCCCGGGTGATTGCAGATAATAAATTAAGACATTGATGAAATGATAAGTTTGGGATGGAAAGTATTTATTGATGACGGATGTGATGAGTTGAGGACTCAAAAAGGATTGGATGATCCTGATGGATGTTGAGAGTGTACCAGGCACTATATCCTTGGAATGTTGAGAGTTGATAATTGGAAGTGATTTGAGAAGAGAAATGATGATGATTTGAGATTGGTGGACTTGTGAATGTGGATAGTGAGCCAGGCACTATATCATTGGAATGATAGTGAACCAGGCACTATATCCTTGGAATGATTTGTGATGAATTATATGTTGTTGTTGTTTTCCTGCTCTGCCTAAAGAGTGTGCCAGGCACTATATCCTTGGATTGAGCATGCAAGTGTGCCAAGCACTATATCCTCGAAACGATAGTGTGCCAGGCACTATATCCTTGGAACAAAAGCGTGCCAGGCGCTATATCCTCGGAAGTGGCAGAAAGGCGACATCCGAAAGGGTGTGTCGGATTAGCATTTATAGACCGACAAGCGATATCACGAGCCAATAGGATAGACATT
The DNA here is from genome assembly GCF_000816755.2 of Arachis ipaensis. Taxonomy (NCBI): domain Eukaryota; kingdom Viridiplantae; phylum Streptophyta; class Magnoliopsida; order Fabales; family Fabaceae; genus Arachis; species Arachis ipaensis. Next base: position 67,224,471 of record NC_029789.2, on the reverse strand, counting down.
CATCATATGCACCTCTTATGTGCTTGTTTGCTTTGACTACTTGGGTTTGACTAATTGTATAATATGCCTATTTGCTTCTTGAATTACTTGCCATATATGATTATTACCTGTGTATTAGTTGCTTGCATTAATTGTGTTTGTCTGGTGCTAAGGAGGTTAGTTTGACGATGGTGATGGGATCGCACGGAGGTTAGGGTGGTGAAGGCTGTGGGATACAGCAGTGAAATTAGTATTAGCTAGAACTCCTCTAAGTTTAGATAACCCGGTTTATGGTTTAAGTTCCTGATTTATTTATTTTATTCTAAGCTTGAATATCCGTATGTGATGTGAAGTTCTAGGATTGCCTTCAGCATCCCGGAGCCTTACATCTTACATCATTGGGCACTGTTACCATACTGAGAACCTCCGGTTCTCATTCCATATGTTGTTGTTATTTTTCAGATGTAGGTCGTAACCCACCTCAGTGAGTTGCCTGGATGGTGACAGATGCGGAGGATCTGGATACCTTTTGAGTCCCTTGATTTATTTTGGTATACATCTCTCACTTTTGTATTTTGTTTAGCCTAGAGGCATGTATTGAGAGAACAAAACTTGTATATGCTATTTTTTTTACTATCTGGTTTCATGTATGGTATGTATATGACTAGCCGGCTTAAACTCCGCGAGCCGCGGCTAGATCCTTATGATATTATACTATGATATTTTGATATAAATTGTATCTATTTCTTGTGCTTTAAGTTAGTTGCTCCGTTTATGCGTTTTGCGCTTTTCATATCCTGACTTTGAGCTATATCCTTCATCGGGCTTCTAGATTATATTAATTCTTTCTTTATATTATATATGAGCTTAGAACTGCCGTAATCTCTGATTATCCTCTGCTTTACGATGCGAGGTAAAGCCTAGGCTAATTAGGGTGTTACATTTAGTGGTATTAAAGTGATTCGTCCTTGTGAGCCTGAGGGATGGACCGATTGTGCTTCATTGCACACTCTGGGTCATTTTTCTTTCATGCTATTTAGTTTATCTACTTGATGATTTTGCATAGCATGCTTGTTTGTGAGTGCTTGTTTGGGATAATCGAAGCACTTGGCTTTTGATATTGAGACTGATCACCTTGATATCGATTGTTTGGTGTAGACAGGAACCCTAATGGCCACTCACAGACGAGGTCGTACACGTTCACAAGAGAGTAGGAATGAACAACCGGCCAACAACCATGCCGAATTCATGGTGGCCATGGCTAATCTTGCGAACACCATGGGGGCTACCGCTGCTGCGACTCTGCAAGCTGTGCAGAGGTTAGGTCAACCGGCGGGAAATGAAAACGGAAATGGTAAAGGAGATGCAAATGACAATGCTGAAGGGAACGGCGATAGAATGGGAGGTGCTTCGATGACCTTGGCAACATTTCTCAAGGTTCATCCGCCAAGTTTCAGAGGATCGAATAATCCTACGGAAGCGGATAGTTGGTTCCAAGCTATGGAGCGCGCACTGCAAGCACAGCATGTCCCGAACAACCAATACGTGGAGTTTGGTGCTTATCAGCTTTAGGAAGAGGCCCAGCATTGGTGGCAGGCAAAATGCCACTTGCTATAGCTACAGAACACAGATGTTCCTTGGGATGTATTTTAAACGGCCTTCTACAAGAAGTACTTTCCTGAGTCTGCAAGGGAGGCGAAGGAGATGGAACTTATGTAGCTGAAGCAAGGTTCTTTGTCTGTGACGGACTACACCAACAAATTTGAGGAGCTCTGTAGGTTCTCTAGGGCGTGTCAGGGTACCCTGGAGACCTATGAAAGTTGGAAGTGTATCAAGTATCAAAGGGGCTTAAAGGACGACATCGTGACTGCTGTGGCTCTTGTGGAGATTCGTATTTTCTCCGATCTGGTGAACAAGGCAAGAGTGGTTGAAGAATATGCAAAGACGGTAGCCTCGTCAAGGGACACTCATAGAAGCAACCCTAGTAGGGAAGGTGACGATTACCTTGGACCAAAGGGACAGAACTTCAAGAGAGATGGACACGCTCCCCTCTGCTAAGTCAAGGAATTTTTAGGAGGGACAACAATGCCCAGTTTCACTACATAAAAGGGAGTCACCTGTGTTATGCTTGTGGACTACCTGGACACCTAGCCAAGAACTGCCATCGTAAGAAAAACTAGAACATGGGTCAGAATCAACAGTTAGACCGTGTGGTTGCCTTGGATGCACGTGATGCGACAGGGTCGGATCCTCCGACAAGAGGTAAGCGTATGCGTTGAGTATTATATTGCTTGGACCTGACAGTAGCTTAGTTCTATCTTTCCAAAGTTGCCGTTAGGATTACCAGAGCTTAGAGTTATGCTGGGAGTGAACCATGGGAAAGGAGAATTCTAGTGGCGGTAGCCGAGGATTTCGGACTTGTGGTGATGAACGATCAGAGTGGACGTGCCGGAATGGTTACCAAGCTTGACTGGAAGTCTTGTCGGTACCCTGTATGGGTGATGGGTGCCGTTCAGCACTAGTGGCAACGGCAGTACCAATTGACACCTTTGCGGTTTTTAACTATGATTTTTATGGTTTTAAGGTTTAGAAGTTCAAATCTGGTTTGGAGCTTTGTTTTAAATGATTTGGTTTTGAAAACTAGGATTGGAACTTTTTATCAAATGATACGATTTAAAAAGGAAAGTGAGTTGTATGATTTTGTTAACTCGTGATTTTGGGTTTGTAATTTCACTTATCAAAAGGGATTCAAATGGAAAGGTTTTGATTTATGGGTTTGATAAACCTCAATTTTGTGGTTTATCTTGTGCTTAATTTGGGGGATTTTGTCACTTTTTCTCGCATTTACTCAATGAAATAGCATGGTTTTGTAATTCTCCCTTGAATTTTGCTTAAGTGTAAAAACATGCTTTTTAGGCCCTAAATTGGTGATTTTAATTCACTTTAATTCCATTCGATGCCTTGATGTGTTTGATGAGTGATTTCAGGTCCAGAAGGCAAGTATTGGATGGAAAAAATGAGGAGAAAAGCATACAAAAAGGGAGAATGCATGGAGAAACAAAGATTGGGAATGCACCAAAGGACGCGCACGCGCACCAGGCGCGCACGCGCAAAAGTGATTTCGCCTATGGACGCGCACGCGTACATGCCGCGTCCGCCCGGGTTGAGAATTTGCCAGCGACGCGCACGCGCACATGGCGCGCACGCGCCGATACTCTCACGTGCCCCACTTGAAGGCAAAATGCTGGGGGCGATTTCTGAGCTGCCGAGGCCCAAATCTAACTTATTTCTGAGTGTATTTCATGCAGAATTGAAGTCCAAGCAAGCGGGGAGCAATTGTTTGGTAGTATAGCATCATGAAGGTTAGTTTCTAGAGAGAGAAGCTCACTTTTCTCTCTAGAATTAGGTTAGGTTAATCTCTCTTAGATTTAGGTTCAATTACATGTTTTCATCTTGTTTCTTTTATGAATTATTGCTTCTACTCTTTCATTCTCTTGATTTGTAATGTTAATTTCCCTTTTTGCTCTCTTTTATGTTCATGGATGCTTATGTTGGATTCAGATCTCTTTTAATGAAATTTAATGTTTGATGTTCTTTTAATTGTTGATTGAGTTGTGAATTTACTTTTCTTGCAATTGATAGTTGGTAGATTTTACTATTTCTTGCTCATTTATTATGCTTTCTTTTTATGCCTTCCAAGTGTTTGACAAAATGCTTGGTTGGATGTTAGAGTAGATTTTGAGCATTCTTGGCTTGGAAAGAGTAATTAGGCAATCTTGAGTCATGAAAACCCAACTCATGTTGGTGATCTAGAGTTGTTAGCTAATATTGTTTCCATTGACGCTAATCTTTTGCTAATTTAATTAGTAAGTTGATTAGGACTTTTGGATTGAGATTAGCTAGTCTTATTAGACTTTCTCTCATGGAAGATAATATGATACCTTCTTCCAATGTTGGAGATCACATAATAAGATAAATTCTTGTTTATATTTGTGACATGATTAATTAGTCTTGGTTGACTTTCTCCCTATGTGAAGATGACATGATACCTTCTTCCATTTGTTGGAGTTGACTAAATAAGATGAATTGATCATTGTATGACTAGGATAGAAAGCCTATGATCTCAATCTTTGCCATGAATGTCTCTCTTTATTAATTGCTTTCTTTAATCGCTCTCTTTACTTTTCTTGTCATTTATTTTATTGCCCCTCTTATAAACCAAAATCCCCTTACCCCACTTCATAGCCAATAATTGACCACTTCATTGCAATTCCTTGTGAGACGACCCAGAGTCTAAATACTCTGGTTAATTTTCATTTGGGGTTTGTTAACTGTGACAACCAAAATTTTGTATAAAAGGATTCTTGATTGGTTTGGAAACTATACTTTACAACGAGAATTCATTCATTTGAGGAAATTCTAAACCGTCAAAAATCCCTTCATCAGGGTTTCAATGAATTTAGGAAAATCATGCTTTAAAATGATTGATTTACAAATAAATGATTTTTGACTCTTTTGAAAAAGTTTTAACAATGAACTCAGTTATATGGAACTTGTTTTAAAGGTTTTGAACAGTATTACAAAATCGGTATTTGGTTTAAAGGAAAGAATTTAGGATTCTTAACAACGATAATCAGAGTAACGCAGCGGAAGGCGAGAGAGGACATCGGCATGGTGGGGTGATGGCAAACGAGATGCTTTGGCAACTTGTTGGGTTGGTAAGTTGGAAGTAGGATGCTTCGTGGAGAATATATATATATACATATATATTACATCGCGTGGATCAGATTTTTGAGAGCGAAAATCTTTCTATGGAGGGGAGGATGTAAGAACCGGAGTTTTCACGAATAAAATAATTTAAATACCCAAATTAAGTTATGAAAAGTTGGAATTAGAATTTGGGGATTTAAATATGATTTTTGGACTCAGTAGGTCTTTCCGAGTCAGAAAATGTGTTTTCTGCGAAAAAACATGAAAAAATGTGAACTGGCAGTTGAACCAGTTTAAATCTGCCCAGTACTATGTGAGAAAAAGTGAGGACAGTCGAACATCGCATGATTCGGATTTTCGAGGGCGAAAATATTTTAAGGAAGGGAGGATGTCAGAACCGAAGTTTTCACGAATAAAATCATTTAAATGCCGAAATTAGATTCTGGAAAGTTAGGATGAGAATTTGGGGATTTAAATATGATTTTTGGACTCAATAGGTTTTTCTGAGTCAGAAAATGTGTTTTCTGCGAAAAATCGTAAAAAACTGCGAACCGGCAGTTGAACCAGTTGAACTGGTTCAAGTCTGCCCGATACTGCGCAAGAAAAAGGGAAAATAGTGGAAAGCCTTAGAAAAGTATTAGAAATGGAAAGCCGTGTGTTAGTGTTTAAGGTTTGGCCCAAAGTTGTACCGAACGGGCTAAAAACGCTAACGGGTTGGACCGAGCCCAAGTTGGGCCCATGTCCAACATATATTAA
>NC_029789.2:67214598-67218717 GCF_000816755.2 Arachis ipaensis | reverse complement strand
ACCGAACGGGCTAAAAACGCTAACGGATTGGATCGGGCCCAAGTTGGGCCCAAGTCCAACATATATAAGGGTTCATTAATGAACCCTTCAACCATAACACACACACACACACCAGATTTGAGAGAGAAGAGAGGTGAGGGTGGGGTTCCACTATTCACCACATTCCGGGAGCCATAACTTGAGCTACGGAGCTCCGATTGACGAGCCTTTTATGGCCATGGGAAGCTTTCGTTGAGCTCTACGTTTCTATCCAAGCAAACCTGGTAAGAACTTGAAGCTCAAGTCCCAGTTTTGTGCCCTAGATTTCTGTGGTTTTGAGGTTATGGTTTTGAGTAGATTTTATGGTTTTTCTTGTTTAGGTAATCTCTAGTGGCGGGTAATTGATGGATTTTATCCCTAATCTCGTTGGATAAGGTAAGGAACCTCTTTATCCTTGTTGTTTGGTATAGTATGAGCTTTAGTTGTTGATGCATGGTTATGTTGTATGTATGAAGCTTATTTTTGGAGTTGGTGGTGGCTTTTAGTTTGGCATTGATGGCTTGGAGCTTGGTGGAAGTTTGATTAGAATTAAGTTTGGTGTTTGAGCATATTGGGAATCGGCCAAGGTATGGTTTCGGTTTCCTTTATGTAATATGTAAAGTTTATGGACACTTAGGCTAGTGGCCCATAGGATAGAATTGAATTGGATATGTGGTTGTTTGTGGTATATGTATGATGATGGTGATTGTTGAGGATTATTGGTGCTAATAATGTATTATGATGTTGGTTAATGTTAGTTATTGTTTGGTGATAAATTGTTGGGATTGATGAGGATTTGTAGTGGTTGTTGATGTTGGTTGGTTGATGATGCTTGACAAATTGATTTTGAAAATGTTGTTAAATAATGATGTTGAGGTATGATGTATATTGAATTTGAATGAATGTATATTGTTGATTGTGGTATAAAGCATGAATGAGGTTGTTAATGAAGATTGATAGTGAAAGAATGATGATTGGTGAAGGTGTTAGTGGAGGATTGATTATAGTATTTTATATGTGATGTTTGGATTGATGAGTGTTGAAGGGGTTGATAAATTGAAACATTAAATGTTGGATATGGTATAGTTGGATAATGATGGAAATGGTGAGAAGTTATATTGATGTTAATAAGGTTAATGGAAATTTGGAAAATGTGAATTAAGTTGGATTTAGACTTGTTGATTGGTTTAGAAGGTTGTGTGATTAAGAAAATGGTTAAACCAGTGTTGGTATGAATTTTGGGTTGTTTTAGTATGGTTGAAAAGTGATTGAGTTTGTTTCGGATTGAGAGTTGGTTAAATTTGAGTTTTTGGTGTTTTTGGTAAAAATTGGTTTTTTAGTAAACTTTGACGGATCATAACTTGTGCCTCAGTTTTCAAAATGTGTTGAAACTGGTCTAGAATTAAAGTTTATTGAAAACTCTTCGAATTGATATAACGTTTGTAAAATTTAGAATTTTGTAGAGGAAGTTATGATCATTCAAAGATTGGTGTCAAAATCTGAAATTCTACAGAGTTGCAGAATTTTGTGATTTCTGGTATGTGCGCACGCATAGCCTTGTGCGCATGCACATACCAATGAAGTTTTACAACCTGTGCGTTTGCACAGCCCTGTGCGCACGCACAAGTTGGGAAGGATCATCTGTTGGGGGCGCTAGCATAGGTTGTGCAAGTGAACAGACAGTATGAATTTCGGCACTTGTGCGTACGCACACGCCCTGCTTCTCAAATTTAAAATTTCAACTATTTCACCTTTCCAACAAGATTGTAAGCTTCTGTGACACCATTTTTAGACTTTTGGGCTTAATTTTGGGTATGAGAACTTGGGAAAGAACTTTAGAGATTTGGTTGATGTCATTTTGAAAAGTTAGCAAACGGAGGTTTAGGTTTCTGGTGTACCAAGGATGAGTTGGGTTGAGAGAGGAGAAGAGTAGTGCCCCGGGTGATTGCAGATAATAAATTGAGACATTGATGAAATGATGAGTTTGGGATGAAAAGTATGAATTGATGACAGATGTGATGAGTTGAGGACTCAAAAAGGATTGGATGATCCTGATGGATGTTGAGAGTGTGCCAGGCACTATATCCTTGGAATGTTGAGAGTTGATAATTGGAAGTGATTTGAGATTGATGGACTTGTGGATGTGGATAGTGAGCCAGGCACTATATCCTTGGAATGATTTGTGATGAATTATATGTTGTTGTTGTTTTCCTTCTCTGCCGTAAGAGTGTGCCAGGCACTATATCCTCGAATTGAGCATGCAAGTGTGCCAAGCACTATATCCTCGAAACGATAGTGTGCCAGGCACTATATCCTCAGAACAAAAGCATGCCAGGCACTATATCCTCGGAAGTGGCAGAAAGGCGACATCCAAAAGGGTGTGTCGGGTTTGCATTTATAGAACAACAAATGATATCACGAGCCAATAGGACAGGCATTCATCATATGCATCTCTTTTGTGCTTGTTTGCTTTGACTACTTGGGTTTGACTAATTGTATAATGTGCCTATTTGCTTCTTGAATTACTTGCCATATATGATTGTTACCTTTGTATTACTTGCTTGTATTAATTGTGTTTGTCTGGTGCTAAGGATGTTAGGTAGGCGATGGCGATGGGATCGCACGGAGGTTAAGGTGGCAAAGGCTGTGGGATACAGCGGTAAAATTAGTATTAGTTAGAACTCCCCTAAGTTTAGATAAACCGGTTTATGGTTTAAGTTCTTGATTTATTTATTTTATTCTAAGCTTGAATATCCGTATGTGATGTGAAGTTCTAGGATTGCCTTCGGCGTCCCGGAGCGTTACATCTTGCATCATTGGGCACTGTTACTATACTGAGAACCTCTGGTTCTCATTCCATACGTTGTTGTTGTTTTTTAGATGCAGGTTGCAACCCACCTCAGTGAGTTGCCTGGATGGTGACAGAATCAGAGGATCCGGATACCTTTTGAGTCCCTTAATTCATTTTGCTACACATCTCTCACTTTTGTATTTTGTTTAGCCTAGAGGCATGTATTGAGAGAACAAAACTTGTATAAGCTATTTTTTTACTGTCTGGTTTCATGTATGGTGTGTATATGACTAGCCGGCTTAAACTCCACGAGCCGTGGCTAGATCCTTATGATATTATACTATGATATTTTGATATAAATTGTATCTATTTCTTGTGCTTTAAGTTAGTTGCTCCATTTATATATTTTGCACTTTTCATATCCTAACTTTGAGTTATATCCTTCATCGGGCTTCTAGATTATATTAATTCTTTCTTTATATTATATATATGAACTTAGAACTGTCGTAATCTTCGATTATCCTTTGCTTTACGATGCGAGGTAAAGCTTAGGCTAATTAGGGTGTTACAAATAGAGCTTGAAGGGCTTTGAGTTTGTGAAGAGTTACGACCTCAATCCAAAGGAAAAATAGAAGAAGTACAAATAGGAGAAGAAGTTGGAAAAACTACAAGCGTAGAGGCAAATCTAGACCCCAAGTTAAAATAGGAGCTCGTCCAACTCCTACAAGAAAATTCTAACCTCTTTACATAGAAAGATACTGATATGCCTAGCATCCACCCCGACCTCATGAGTCACAAGCTGGTTGTGTATCTAAAATCCTGACCTGTTGGTGGACGAAATTGTGATCCTCAAAGTTAGTCTTTTTGTATTTGTATGAAATCAAAAATACCCCAAAGAGATCATGGTGTGATGAATTGGGATCTTAATAATCCCTGGTAATGGCACGTGTGATCACAACTCCATTCAACTAACCAGCAAGTGTACTGGGTCGTCCAAGTAATAAACCTTACGCGAGTAAGGGTCGAATCCCACGGAGATTGTTGGCTTGAAGCAAGCTATGGTAGGGCATAAGGAGGTTCAATGGAATCTCTATGGTCTCTAGATGAGCCTCAGAGTCCTTTGGTTCCCCAGAGGGAAGCTCCTGATTGATCACTGGACGTCCCAGGAGGTCCTACTCCTTGGGATTCACGTCCTCTCCTCTCCTCAGAGGTTCGGCCATGGCGCTTATGTCAATGGCCTTGCACTCTCCTTTTGGGTTCTCTTCTGTATTGCTTGGGAGAGTACTAGGAGGGATTTCAGTGATCCTTTT
>NC_029789.2:67198996-67214580 GCF_000816755.2 Arachis ipaensis | reverse complement strand
CTAAGAAATTTGAAAAAGATTTGATTTTTGAAAAAGATAAGATTTTCAAATTGAAAATTTGATTTGACTCATGAGAAACAATTTGATTTTTTTTTTTAAAAAATTTTTGAAAAAGTCAACTCAATTTTCGAATTTGATGAGAGAAAAAAGGAAAGATATTTTTTTTGATTTTTTTTGAATTTTTATGATGCAAGGGAAAAACGAGAAAGATGATGCAATGCATGAAATTTTTAGATCAAAACAATGAATGCATGCATGAATGATATGAGTGTCAAGATGAACACCAAGAACACTTTGAATGTCAAGATGAACATCAAGAACATAATTTTGAAAAAAATTTTAATGCAAAGAAAACATGCAAGACACCAAACTTAGAATTCTTTAATGCTTAGACACTAAGAATTCAAGAATGCATATGAAAAACATGAAAAGACACAAAACAAAAAATCATCAAGATCAAACAAGAAGACTTACCAAGAACAACTTGAAGATCATGAAGAACACCATGAATGCATGAGAATTTTCGAAAAATGCAAGATGCATATGCAAGTGACACCAAACTTATAATGTGACTCAAGACTCAAACAAGAACAAAAAATATTTTTGATTTTTATGATTTTCTAATTTTTTTGGATTTTTATTTTTATTTTTTTTTATTTTTTATTTTTCTTTCTTTTTTCGAAAATAGTTTTGAAAAAAAAGAAAACTAAGGATTCCAAAATTTTCAATATGAATTCCAGGAATCTTATGCTCTAAAGCTCCAATCAAAGGGTCAGGCATGGCTTAATAGCCAGCCAAGCTTTAGTATGTAACTCAGACATGACACGCCTGACATTCCTTACATTCAACAGCCAATTGGCTAAGAAAGATAAAGAAGCTCTTCTCTTGGGTATAAGGATTGAGACATGGCTTTACAGCCAGCCAGGCTTCAACATGTTTCATGAAACACTAGAATTCATTCTTAAAAATTTTGAAGCCATAGAATAATTTATTTTTGAAAACATTTTATTTTATTTTATTTTTTTTTTCGAAAACAAAGGAAGAGTTTTTGAAAGATTTTTGAAAAATTTTTGAAAACAAAACAAAAAGAAAATTACCTAATCTGAGCAACAAGATGAACCGTCAGTTGTTGTTAGGAGATCTAAGAGATACTCATTCTAGCTTAATTCATGTAGAACGGAAGTGTTTGTCAGGCACGCGTTCATAAGGGAGAAGGATGATGAGCGTCACACATAATCATCACCTTCATCACGTTCTTGGGTGTGAATGGATATCTTAGAAGCGAAATAAGAAGAATTGAACAGAAAACAGTAGTACTTTGCATTAATCTTTGAGGAACAGCAGAGCTCCACACCTTAATCTATGGAGTGTAGAAACTCTACCGTTTGAAAATACATAAGTGAAGGTCCAGGCATGGCCGAGATGGCCAGCCCCTCTGATCTAAGAACCAGGCGACCAAAGATACCTAATACAATAGTAAGAGGTCCTATTTATAATAAACTAGCTACTAGGGTTTACATGAGTAAGTATTTGATGTATAAATCCACTTCCGGGGCCCACTTGGTGTGTGTTTGGGCTGAGCTTAAGTGTAGCACGTGAAGAGGCCATTTGTGGAGTTGAACGCCAGCTTCTGTGCCAGTTTGGGCGTTCAACTCTGGTTTTGGATCCTTTTCTGGCGCTGGACGCCAGATTTGGGCAGAAGGCTGGCGTTGAACGCCAGTTTACGTCGTCTATTCTTGGCCAAAGTATGGACTATTATATATTTCTGGAAAGCCCTGGATGTCTACTTTCCAACTCAATTGGAAGCGCGCCATTTCAAGTTCTGTAGCTCTAGAAAATCCATTTTGAGTGCAGGGAGGTCAGAATCCAACAGCATCAGCAGTCCTTTTTCAACCCCTGAATCTGATTTCTGCTCAAGTCCCTTAATTTCAGCCAGAAAATACCTGAAATCACAGAAAAACACAAAAACTCATAGTAAAGTCCAGAAATGTGAATTTTAACACAAAATCTATTAAAAACATCCCTAAAAGTAACTAGATCCTACTAAAAACATACTAAAAACAATGTCAAAAAGCGTACAAATTATCCGCTCATCACCTGTGCAGCAAAAGCAATGAAAGCTCAGTCTTGAAAGAACATAAGTCATAGAAGAACAACATAACGGATTCATAAAGGAAGTTAAATACCCTTTATGATGGCAAACATCGTGCTTGTGAAAAAGTAAAATAGAAAGTGGAGGATGTGTGTTGATCTCAATAAAGCATGTCTAAAGGATCTTTATCCTCTATCCAGCATTGATGCCCTGGTAGAGTTTGCTTCAGGGTACAGGTACCTTTCCTTCATAGATGTCTATTCGGGATATAATCAAATCCTGATGTGTGAAGCAAACCAAGAAAAGACATTATTCATCACCCAAAGGCTAACTATTGTTATGCAGTTGTGTCCTTTGGATTGAAAAATGCTGGGGCAACGTATCAGCAGCTGATGAACAAGGTGTTTTCATCACACTTTGGAAAAGTAATGGAAGTCTATGTGGATAACCTGCTTGTGAAAACCAAGTATGAATTTAGTCTATCGTCCGACTTGTTAGAAGTGTTCAACACAATAAGACAGCACCAGATGAGACTAAATCCCACAAAGTGCACCTTTACAATAGAAGCCAAAAAATTCCTAAGATTCTTGCTCACTCGAAGAGGCATTGAAGCTAACCCGGACAAATGTAGGGCCATCTTGGAGATGCAAAGCTCGACCCACTTAAAAGAAGTCCAATAATTAAATAGTAGATTGGCAGCCTTATTCTGATTCCTAGCTGGTTCAGCTTTGAAGTCTCTATAATTGTTCGCAATACTTAAGAAGGAGCATGATTTCTATTGTACTTAAGAATGCGAACATGCCTTTCAAGAGTTCAAGAAGTTCTTGAGTAAGCCTCCATTATTGACCCAACCTGAAGTGGAAGAAGATCTCGTACTATATCTGGCTATCACTAACAAGGCTATAACCTCAATTCTCATCTGAGAAAACAAAGAAGGGTAGAAAGTTGTCTATTTCACCAGCAAAGCATTACAAAGGGCAAAATTAAACTATCAAAGGATAGAAAAATTTTCCTATTCTCTTGTTTTAGCTTATAGAAGATTACGACCTTATTTTCAAGCATGCGCCATTAAAATGTGAACAAATCAACACATAAAGCATATCCTAAAAAAACGAATATTGTAGGGTGGATGCTACAATGGGCTGTGGAACTGTCTGAGTTCGAGTTAAAGTACAAAGCTCGGAGGGCCATTAAATTGTAATACATGGCTGAGTACATTAGAGAACAAGGAAGCCCCACGACTTGGAACTTATATGTAGATGGCTCTTCAAAAAATGCTAGTATTAAGGCTGGGATCATCCTTGAGAATGAAGAAAAAACACGGATAAAACTCTCTCTAAAGTTTGATTTCCCTACCTTCAGCAACCAAGCTAAGAATAAAGCCATGCTTGTAGGCCTGCAAATGGTCAAAGAGGTCAGCACCTTGAAAGTTGGAGTGTTAAGTGACTCCCAAGTAATAACCTCAAAAGTAAATGGTGATTATCAAGCAAAAGATCCTAATATGAAGAGATATTTGGAGGAAACACTAATACAACTAGCCAGGTTCCAAAAAGATAAAGTCAGACACATAACTTTGGAACAAAAATACCCGAGTTGATGCTCTCTCCAAGCTAGCCAGCACAATGCCAGGAGGCAATAATAGAAGCCTAATTCAGGAAACTCTATAATCACCCACAGTGGCAAAGGGAGTTGACATGTTGGACATGTAGACAATCTCCAACATGAACTTGGGATAGATAACCCCCTCGAATGAAAAATTCTAAGGGATCAACTACAATATAAGCTAACTAAGCCAACTTGCTTCTATTTCTAACTTTGAAATTCAAACAATTAGGGTAATCGGGGTTTTTTTCCCTTTTATAATAAATCTATTTTTTAACTAGCTAGTTGGAGTTGGCTTCGCTCCTAGTTGGTTCCCTAGTAGAACTCATATCCAATATTTAAACTTTCGATATCCTTTCCAAAGAAGAAAAGGAAGCTAGGAGGTTAATTAGGAAAGCTCAAAATTACACCCTAGTTCATAATGTCTTCTACAGAAGAGGGATATCCACCCCTTGCTTTAAATGTGTCCCGACCTCAAAGACAGGAGAAGTCTTAGATGAAGTCCATAGTGGCATATGTGGAAATCTTTTAAGGGCAAAGTCATTGGCAAAGAAAGTGTTATGAGTTGGCTTCTACTGGCCGACCTTAAGGCAAGATACGACTGACTACGTCATGAAATGCCCACCTTATCAGATGCATGCTAATTTTCATGTGGCACCACTAGAAGAGCTCATCAGTGTCACTTCTCCCTGGCCTTTTTCAAAATAGGGATTAGACTTACTTGGGCCGTTTTCACAAGTGCCCAGACGAGTAAATAACTCATAGTAAGGATCGACTACTTTACTAAATGGATTGAGGCAGAGCTCCTAACATCCATCACCGATCAATGAAGTCGGATTTTTCTCTGCAAGAATATTGTCACAAGGTTTGGAGTTCCATTCTCCAATACCACGGGCAATGGTACTCAATTAACTAATTCAACATTTTGAAGCTTGATAGCGAGCCTAAAAATTAAGTATCAATTCATATTAGTAGAGCATTCCCAAGCCAATGGACAAGCAGAAGCTGCAAACAAAGTCATATTGGAAGGGCTTAAGAAAAGACTACAAGACGCAAAGAGAACATGAGTTGAATAGCTCCCTCAGGTTCTATGGGCATATCGAACAACTCCTTGATCTACGATAGGTGAGAGTCCATTTCCAAATTGCATATGGAATTGAAACCATAATTCCTATTGAGGTCAACGAAGAAAGCCCAATGGTAAGATTCTACAATGAAGTCGGCAACATTTAGGCCTATATAGAAGAACTTGATCTTCTCCCAGAATTTCGAGAACAAGCTCGGATAAGAGAGGAGGCACTAAAGCAAAGAATGGCAACCAGGTATAACAAGAAAGTCATAAGAAGGAATTTTGCCATGAATAACCCCATCCTAATCTGAAATGACATTGGAGTACAAAAGTCGAATGAAGAAAAACTGGCAGCCAACTAGAAAGGACCCTACAAGATTGTCAGACTTTAGGAAAAGGTTACTACAAAGTGTCTGACCTTAAGGGTAACGAGTTGTCTAAGTCATGGCATGCTTGTAATATGAAAAGATACTGCAGCGAGAAAGAAAATCTTGCTCCCTAATATAATCTTTTTCCTTATTTCATGGTTTTTTCCAAAAGGGTTTTCTTGGAAAAGGGACTTAACGAGGCATTATAACAAGAGCTAAGGGTTAACTAAAAACTCTTGGTAGCAACTAGCAAATCTTTGTAAATCATTCGAATAAATGACATATTCTCTTTTCACAATTTTATAATTCCTTTTATAAACAATCTCTCAAGGTCAGGAAAATCAAGATAAATAGGCTTCGGGATATGCCTACGAAAAAGTCCTTCAAAACAGCTTGGGTAGAACGAGCTGTATCATACACAAGGATGACAACCTTGTAAAAATTAGAAAGGGGCGAATAAACATATGATCCCTTCACTTAAGGCGCCAATTTATACTCGACAAAGTACAAAAATCACGAGCCGGCCTTCTAATGGTCACTCGGATAAAGTAACAAGGCTCAAATTGGTGCCCAATGGTTATAATATGACTGATAACTTAAAAACAATTCGAACTCATATAATTGAGCAAAATCAAGTTAAAAATAATCATATGTCTGAAGTGATTTGTGTTAAAAACAACTCGTATAAACTTCTATAAAAATAACTTGAGTCGAACAAGTTGAACAAATCATCGAAAGGATACAAAAATTTAGCATTAACGAGTTGTGTTTAAAACAAGTCGTAGAACAACTCAGGCATAAAACGAGTTGTATAAGAAAAATTACAACATACAACTTAAAACTCCTCATATCAAATGAGTCAGACAAGGTTGCACAACTAAAGTAAAGTTTCAGAGAAAATGATTTGTACCAAAATAAAGCATATTCAATCAAAACAATTCTAAGAATGATTTATACTAAAATAAACCATCAAACGGACCAAGTACGCAAGTCAGACTTAAAGAATATGACTTGAACAACGAACAAGTCGTGCAATGCATGCAAGTCGTACAAAAATGACATATAAACTACCATTCTAAAAGGAAAATATGCTACATTATAAAAATGATACAAGAATCATAAAAATAATATGGATGGAAAGGAAAAGCAATAGAAGCAAAGTACCACAACATAAAAGCTCAAAAAGTACGGGCACAGTATTCAACATTACAAAATAAAAATGTTCATATAAAGACCTACAAATCGGGCCATCATAATGAAAGATGAAAATTATTAAGAGACAGCTTCAGCGCTAGCAGAAAGTAACCTCTTTCTCAGGCCTGAGAGCTACCACTTCATCATCCGGAGTGACCTCTTCGCCGGGAATAACTTCAGTGACCCCCTCAACAGAAGTCAGATGAGAGATATATTTGGCAGACGAGGCTGAAGCTTTCAAACTCTGAGGAGCTGGGGATATTTTATCATCCTCAGGAATTAAGACGATCTCACCATTGACCACTGTCTTATTAGGATCACTGGCAGAAGATCGACCCTAGGAGCAATTATCTAAAATTGGGTTTTTAGATTATCTACGAGCTCATCCATGGCCTTTACAATAGATCCCTCCAACTCGTTATGTTGAAACTTCAACTCCCCCAACTTGGACATATACTAAAGTTTCTCCCCATAGACCCGAGTGTAGCTCTCTTCTGCTTTCTTCTTCAAGGCATATGCCTTATCAAGCTTGACATCAGAGTTCTCCACCATTTCTCTTAGCATTGCAGCATCCAACTTGAAAGCATTCCTTTCAGCCTTCTATTTAGCTTTGACCTTTTTTAACTCGTCCACCTCCTTGCAAATATCAGACAATTCTTTTTAGGTAGTGTTGAAAGTTGTTTAGCAAAGCTTTTTTAGAAGAGTAGTACAAACCCTAGCAGTATGAATGCCCCCTTTGCCACCATCTCAATGTTTTTTTCCAAAGAGAAATCATCCATAGAAATGAAACTGTCAGGAAGAATATATTCCTTGCTAAAAGGAATAACGTCAAAGTCCTTATTATGTATGTTGTCATACTTGTTGGAAGGTGCTTTGGAGTTACGAGAAATCCTCGCATTCGACTCCTCTACAGAATCAGGGAAAGGGGAACGGGTGGAACAACTCGAGCACTCGAGCCCTTGGGAGGAGGAGAAGCTTAAGCAAGCTGCCCTATTTGGGAAGAAGTCAGACCGTGTTTAGGAGAGGAAGTTGGAGGATCAGCCGACTTTCGAGTCTTTTTGAGTTGGACCTGGCGAACCATAACACTCTTCTTTGCTTGTCAAAGTCTGTTGTAATAAGCTAAACCACTGGTCATTTTTTCTACAAAAGAATGAAAGATTTATTAATAAGATAAGCACGTCAAAAGCTATCTAAAAATTAAATATATCTACCTTGCTCAGTTTGGACATAGCCCGGTTTTGAAATTGGAAAATTTTCCTATCTAGATTAAGAGCTCGACCCCAACTCTCCTAGAAGAAGGTCACACTATACATTGTTCCAGCCAAGTCAGATCCTCAAAATTATATTTCACAATTATAGAGACTTCCTCTGTGTACAAGCAAAACATGTACTGCCCTCTCTCATTCCTATAAAAAGATCGAGCTCCAACAGCTGGGTAGACTTTAAAGTAATCCATTTTGAAGTCATGAAAAGAATCCTCAAAAATGGAAAAGACCTTCCTACCTTGAATTGCTCTAAAAGAAGTCTATTTTTGCTTTTTAGAGCTGAAAGGTTTGGTCAATTGAAAGAGGGAAAAGAAGACCTTCAGAGATATAAGAAGATCAAACTCACAACAAATCAACTGATAGACTTTTATGAAGACCCAAGAATTCAAGTGAAGCTGGGTAGGGTAAGTTTAGAAGTTAACAACACATCCATCTCAAACTCTATAAAGGGAATCTTTACTCCTCGCCTAGTGAAAAGACATTCATACCTGAACAAAAAATGTTCATTCGACGTGTTATATCGGCGTACCATACCCTCCCCTCAAGGTCGGGGGTCTCTACAAAATAATTCTCCTCTTCCTTTTGATTATTACACATCATATGCTTAAGTCAAAACTCCTCTAACATCTTCCTATCCACTACAGACATGGCGGCCAAGACCGTGTCGTCTACCCATTCTAGGTCGGCTAGAATCTTAGAAGGCATGATTTGAACGACAGATCGAGAAATAAAAAGTATATCTACAAAAGAAAAAATACCCATGTTAAAACAAATCGGGAAAGCAACATATCGATCCTGAGTCTATCAAAGTTTACAAGGATAAAAAAAATGTTCAAGAAATAGGTCAGGCATGCTCATAAAGAACTCGGGCATTCCAGAGCATCAAATCTACACATCTCATCATCAACTAGCACTAGAGAATAGAATGCATGGCCACAAATGCATAGGAATCTCAAAAGGCACCATTTTCAAAAGTAACAATGGCACTATTTGGGGGCACACTACATTGTAGTATACTTTAAATTCACAAAGCCACAAAGAAATGCATTTACATTCAACAAAATGGAATTTTTACAAGTAAAGACACTAAGATTCAACCAAGAAACAAATTGTCTTTACTACATTCTTTGGAAACAAAATGAAACCCTACAAGTACAACATATAAGTTATGCTAACGACTGTAAAATCTTACACCCAGGTCACGGGAATGTTCAAAATTTCAAATAATCTATCTTTATACCAGTGCCAACAAAAATTGAAAAGAAACAAAAAAGAAAGCAATTAATACCAACATTGGTAAAGGAGGAGTACTAAATTAATGCGAATAGTAACTATAATGAAGCAACCACGAGAGAATGCAAGAAGCACCAAAGATAGGAAGAAATGGTTATAGAGATTTTAAAAGAGAATACAATTTTTGTAGAGAAAACTGAGTTTTTTCGAAGAAGGAAGAAGAAACGAAAAAGAGGAATATATTTATATAATAATAAGGGTAAAAGAGTAAAAGCTACCCCACTTTAAATGATTGTACATATTTCCTGAAATAAGTGCTCAAACAGTTAGAAAGCAAAAATGTTATAAAATGTTATAACTGCTCGAAACCACATCGAGTACCCAACCTCGACAGATGCCAACCGCATCAAAATAAGGTCGACTTGATAAAGCGAGGAAGTTAACATAAATGAACTTCTCAAACGACCTTGACAGAACTTCACGACTAACTTGATTAAAAGCATGAGTATGGCTTGTCGAAATTCGACTTCAAACAGAGACACTGTTCATACCCTGGCCCATTACAAGAGCCAAGCAAAAAATGACTAAATCCCAACCAACGTTCTACAAATCAATGTTTAGACCTACATTACGACCTACCCGACCTCAAAAGAGGATGGACACAGCGACGCAGGTCTAGCTCTACTTATCTATGTGAGTAATAAACTCCTACAATCTCTACTATTAATCTAGAAAGGAGATTGATGCCAAGGCATATTAGGCTAGTTTCACTAGCATTTTTCTGTTAGTTTTAGTTGTTTTATGCATTTTCTTGAGCTTAAAGTAACCAAGAATGGTTAAATGAATAACAAAGCAATGAACCATCCAAACAGTATGATTTTGATGCAAATTCCATGAGTTTTTAGTTATATTACTTGAACGCTATGAATGGAAGATTTCTCATGAAATTTTGCAAGACTTTGATGCAATTGTTTGGATGATTTCAGGGAAGAAGAGGCTAGGCAAGGAAGCAACAAAATCAATAAAGGAAGCTTGAATATCACATGTAGAGTTTAAGTTCCAGTTTCAGCTTAAACTGGAGCTTAAACGCCAGAATCATGAAGGCTAAGAAATGCTGGAACTGGCGTTTAACCTCCAGTTTAACCTTAATTTGGAAGTTAAACGCCAGAATGAGAATTTCACCAAGGGAGCATTTCCACGTTTAAGCTCCAGTTTAACCTTAAACTGGAGCTTAAACGTGTTCGACACAATTCTCACCAGGAAGCATTTCCACGTTCGAATTTGCATCAAAATCATACTGTTTGGATGGTTCATTGCTTTGTTATTCATTTAACCATTCTTGGTTACTTTAAGCTCAAGAAAATGCATAAAACAACTAAAACTAACAGAAAAATGCTAGTGAAACTAGCCTAATATGCCTTGGCATCAGAGATCTTACCAATCTTCTTAATAAAAGGAAGCAATTGTCCACCATCAAAGGTGGAACCGCTTCAGAAATTGGTTATTAGCTTACTCACAACTATAAATATCCTAACACTTTTAGGTATTCTTCGAACCCCAATCTACTAAAAATCTACCTAAAACTCTTGCTAAATTAAGCATCAGAGTCCCTTGTAGGTACCCTTACCATCCTCTCCAAAGAGCTCATACAGTATTGTAACACCCTTACTATTAGAATGTCACGCTTCCGGCTAAGCCACTCTGATAGCGAGGATATTACGACGACTTCTGTATACTTAATAATAAAATAGGAGCCTTTAACTCGAAACTGTATCGCAATTTTCTTTGAAATACCGAAAGTTCTATATATATATATATATATACATAAACATACGAGACTTCTCACACAAGTAACTTACAAATATTATAAACATATATATCATTAAAAATCCTATCCCTCTTTACTGAAATATAATAACAAAGGCGAGAAAAAAGCTATAACTAATATATAAATATTCAACACAACCAGAGGCGCAGAAGAAACTCCATAAAATCCTTGTAAAACTCGGATAATTTTTTTCGTGACTATAAAACTCGGATAATTAATATATATAATTAACTCAGAAATTAATATTTATTATAGAAAACTAGAAAATTGAATTTCATAGTTTAATGTGATAGAGCTAATTAAAACATAAATTTTGACACTAATTTTAAAGGATTTGGCCCATGATTGGGCCGAACGGGCCAAATCGAGCCCGTATTCGGCCTTAGGCCCAACCCAAGCCTCATTAAACAAAAGAGCTCAGTTCTTCTTCCCCTTCCCATAAGCTAAGCATGCTAGGGAAACATTTGGGGCTGGAGGAACAAGAATCAAACCCTTGGTTTGATTTCAATCCAAGATAAGGTGAGGAATTCTCCATCTCACTTTCATTTTTTCCTTTCCTTAATTTTCAAAATTCTAAGACTTGGAGGTTGAGATTTTGATTAATTTGATGTTCTAGGGTCAATCTAACTTGATGAACTAGCGGGATTTGGTTTGGTTCAAGGAACGTACGGTAAGAATCCTCAAACGATAGTGAATTCATTGAGTATATGTGATTAGGTATTAAGTTTATATGTACGGATGTTAATGATGTGTATTAGGTAATATATACATAAGTGGTTTGGAGCTTAATTGAGGTCTTGGAAGATTGGAGTGGAATTGTATGCTGAAAAATCTGTTGGTGAGGGTGTTGAGGCCTTGAAAGCTTGAGAAAAGGTGAATTGGAGGTGTTCCAGGTTTATCGGGGAATCGACCAATGTATGGTTTCAGTTTCTTGTATCTAAAATATAATGTATCGTGTAAACTTAGTCTAGTTGACCATAGAATAAGGTTGAATTAATTGTTGTGTTGATGATTATGCATGATGTTGTTTGGATATGAATTATTATGTGAAGTGATATAATTGTGAATTGGTTTGTTGGGGAATAATTGAGGGGTGTTGATTTGATTGGGGAACATATGAGTATTTGTTGTTAGTATTGTTGATTTGAGTGGTTGGATTGTATGTGAATGATTAATGATAATTGTGTCGAGTGAAGAAGTTGATGAGACTATATGGTGTTTGATGATGATATGAATAATGTTTGATGTTTATGATGAAAATGGAATGCTAAATGATGATTTTAATGATGATAGATAAGGTGATGTGAATGTACATGCATGAGGTGGTATATTGATGCATTTATTTGGATAGTTGAAAAATTTGTATACGAGATTATTTAGAATTGAAGTAAGATTGGTTACGGTAGGATGTGGGGTTGTGCTGCAGTGTTATAGTATGTGTTAGTGTTGATTATGAGTATAGAAAGTTGGTATTGAATAGTGAATTGATGAAAATAGAGATTAGAGTATTTTTGTGAAAATCTGATTTTTGGCCAAACTTCGGCGAGCCATAACCTGGCTTCCGGAGCCCCAAATTTTTTCAAATTTATTTCATATGAAAATTGAATCTGGGAAGTTCACGCCGTTCAAAGAACTGATGAAAAATATTTTCAAACGAAAAATTTATGCGCGTCGGAAGTTCGTAGTGCAAAATTGAAATTCTGCAGCATTCATCATTTTTGCCACTTCGCATATCTTGCATACGCGACCGCCGCACGCGACGCGACCATTCTATTCGGGTTGGGCATCTTGCGTACGCAGGCTGGTGCATGCATACGCGAGCAAAGGATTTTAAGGGGTTCCGTACACGACCACTTGCACGCGACACGACCAACCCTTTCGGGTTTGGTATTTCACGTACGCGAGCAATAGGATGCGTATAAGAGTAAGGTTAAAACAAGCCTTTGCGTACGCGACGCCCATGTTTTTAGCAAACGAAGTTTTGTGTTTTAAAACTTAATTTTGAACCTCTAAACCTCTATTTTAACTCTTTTAGCCTTAGACCTTAGTGGTGTGCCTAGTAATGAGATGAAGCTAGGAAAAGGTAGTAACTTGGAGATAAAAAAAGATTGAAAACTAAATGAATGTTTGGTAAAATGAAAGAAAAATTATTACTAAAATCTGATTGATGAATAAATGATTATGATTAATTGAGGAATTTTGAAAATTTGGCGAATATGCTGGAGATGCATGTGATTAATGAATGAACGTGGTAAATGAACCATGATGGAAAAAGTTGAATGTGAGTATGTGATAAACCATTATTTTATGGTTTATATTGTGTTTAATTGTGTGGTTTTATCAAATCTTTACCCACTTATTCATTAAATTAGCATGTATTCACAATTCCTTCCCAAAATTACTCCATGGTTGAAAACCTGCTTCCTAGAGACTTTTAATTATGTATTTTAATTCTCCTTTATTCCATTCGATGTCGTGATCTGTGTGTTAAGTGTTTCAGGCTTTATAGGGCATGAATGACTTGGGGATTGGAAAGGAGGCTTGCAAAAATGGAAGGAACACAAGAAATTAAGGAGATGACCAGCGAGAAGTGACGCAGGCGCATGGCTCACGCGACCGCGCGAAATAGAGGAAATTGCAGTGACGCGATCACGTGCCTAACGCGAACGCATGGATTAGAAACTGCACAAGTGACGCGAATGCGTGGACGACGCGAACGCATGGATGACACAATCGTGTGATGTGCGCAATCTGCAGAATCTGCAGAATTTGCTGGGGGCAATTTTGGGCCCTGTTTTGACCCAGTTTTCGGCCCAGAAAAGCAGATTAGAGCCAGGGAACATGGAGAGACCAGAAAACATTCATTTCGCATAATTTTTGGATCTGATTTTACTCCTCCTCTAGGTTTTCTCTCTACACATTCATAGTTCTTAGGATTTTGTTTTTATTGCTTTTTGGATTGGGATATTGAGAAGAGTTATTACCTCCGCCAAGACTTCATCATTCTAGTTTGTTTCCTTACTTGTCACTTACTCTTTCATATCCTTAATTTTTTCAGAATTACTATTGGATTATTTTTAGAATTTATTAATACAAGAACTATTTTTATTTTTAATTGGTCTCTTTGATTATTATTATTTATCATGTCTTTCTTTATTTCCCTTTCTTATTTTATGAAGTTTACAATCATAATGAGCGAGTAGTTCCATAACTTGATTGGGAGTTGGTTGAAAGGAGAACCTTGAGTTGGAATGCTCAAGAGTAAAATTATAATTGGGTTTATCATTGGGTCGCCCTCTAGTCACTGACACTTGTCCTTCCTAAGGGAGAGGATTAGAACTTGTGAATAGAAACTGACTTCCAACTTGCTTAACTTTCCTTTATCTGGTAAGGGATAACTGAGTAGAACAACCTTCAATTATCAATTGATCTTGGGAGAGCTCCAACAAGGATAGGACTTCCGACTAATCTACTCCCGGTCAAGGTTTTTATTTAAATTACATAAATTCTCTGATTTAACTTCATGTTTATCAACTCAAACCATTTTTGAAAATATCTGATTAATAAAATAGCACATCTTTCTGCAACTCGTTGGGAGACGACCTGGGATTCATACTCCCAGCATTTTAATTCTAATTTTGTGACAACCCTTCTAAATTGATAAGCGGATTTTTGTTGGTTAAGGACTGTACTTGCAATGTTCCTCTTACATCAATTTCTTAATCTGCCAATTTCCGCCACGTCAATTTTTGGCGCCGTTGCCGGAGAGATGCAATAGAGTGCTAAGTTATTGATTGGAATTTATTTATTTGTTACTTTGAGCTGCATGTTTCTTTCGTTAAATGACGCGTTCACTTCCTGATCCAAGCTTGCCAGTATTTGATCCTAAGATTGAAAGAACTATTTCACGTATAAGGCAAGCTCGGCGTCGTTTAGTCCTCCCCGAGGGCGAATCTGAAACGTCACGTAAGGAAGAAACAAGCTCCCTTTCTACTGATTCGGTTGATTTACGTGCAGGTGACATGGCAGGACCTAGGAGAGTTACTATCAAGGAGGCTGGACCCCCTGATTTTACAATGCAACCGTTTCAAGCGTATCATCTAGCGGTGGCTACAGATTTTGAAATAAAGACTGCACTACTCAACTTGATGCCTAAGTTTCATGGCTTACCTGCTCAAGAGCCTATCAAGCACCTTAGGGATTTCCAAGCAGCCTGTTCTACTGTCAGGCGTAATGGTGCAGATGAAACTTCTATTCTGTTAAAAGCCTTCCCATTCTCTCTTGAGGGAAAGGCGAGAGAGTGGTACTACACTCAACCCGCAGCAACTGTTTTTGACTGGGATACGTTTAGAAGAGAATTTTTGGAAAAATTCTTTCCAGCTGAATTTACTGATAAACTAAGGAAAGACATTTCCATGATTGTTCAGGACGAATCCGAGACTCTCTACGAATACTGGGAGCGCTTCAACAATCTTCTGGAAGTATGCCCCCACCATATGATTGACAAGATAGTGTTGCTCGGCTACGTCACACAGGGTTTGAGGCCCCAAGATAAGATCACATTGGAAAGTGCTAGCAATGGGTCTATGAAAAAGTACAAGACCACTAATGAGGCATGGCAATTGATCAGCGACTTAGGTGAATCTGCTCAGAATCACAGGCAGAAACAAAGCCGGTCAAAAGCTGTTGGAGAGGTATCTTCTATCAGAGAGACTACTGCTCTAACTCAGAGTATATGTGAAATGACCAACTTACTGAAGCAGATGCAGTTGAGTCAACAACAAGCACAACAAAGCCAACAGTTAGTCCCACAAAGAGTGTGCGGAATCTGTGCTGATTATAACCATTATACTGATGAATGTCCGCAGCTCCAACAGGAATACAACACTGTGGCAGCCACTCATAACTTCTATGACCGCCCCCATCAAGGATA
>NC_029789.2:67194749-67198617 GCF_000816755.2 Arachis ipaensis | reverse complement strand
TTCAAAAGCCGTTGTAGAAGTATCCTCTAGCAGAGAGACTGCTGCTCTAACTCAGAGTATCTGTGAAATGACCAACTTGCTGAAGCAGATGCAATTGAATCAACAGCAAGTTCAGCAAGCTTAACCTTCTCCACCACAGCAAAACCAACAGTTAGTCCCACAGAGAGTTTGTGGAGTCTGTGCTGATTATAGCCATTATCCTGATGAATGTCCGCAGCTCCAGCAGGAAGACAACCCTGTGGCAGCCACTCATAACTTCTATGACCGCCCCAATCAAGGATACAATCAAGGTGGCAGCTACAACCATGGATGGCAGGACAATTCCAACCAAGGTTGGAGAGATAATTCTAACCAGAGTTGGAGGGACAACAATAACAGAGGAGGCAGAGACAATCAAGGAAATCAGAGGTGGAATAATAACAACAACAGGCAGCAGAACCAGAACCAGCCTTATAGAGCACCTCACCTAAGGCAATCCCAAGGAGCACAGCACAACCAACAACAAGTTCCGCAGATCACTCAATCTAATTCCTCTCCGAGTGACGAGGCAATTCAATCCATTGCGCAAGGACAAAGAAACATGGAAAGTTCACTTAACGGTCTAACATCCGCTATACAAGCTCTCATCTCTCAGCTGGGATCATCCAATACTTCAAATACTCAATATGCAAGCTCCAGTGGAATTCTTTCTCAACCCTTACCCAATCCAAAGGGTGAGATCAATGCCATCACCCTAAGGTCTGGAACCACACTGCAAGAGAAGAATCAGGAGGAGCCAATCCCATCAGAACACACCTCAGCTGAAGAGGTGGTGGAAGTAGAGGATGCTGAAGAGGAAGAGGACATATAAGACATGGTTAAAGAAGAAGAAGCTCAACCACAGAAGGAAGCACCAAAGGATGCAGACGCTGCAGAAAACATCCTTCCTATTCCATTTCCACAAATTGCAAGGAAGCCCAGGAAGCAGATGGAACTTGATCCCAAAATGGTAGACATATTCAAAAAGGTTGAGGTAACTGTTCCCCTTTTTTATGTTATTCAGCAGGTACCTAAATACGCAAAGTTTCTAAAAGATTTATGTATACATAAAGACAAAATTAATGAATTAGAAACTATTCCTTTAAGTAGTTCTATATCTGCTTTAATGGGAGGTATACCTGAGAAGTGTAGTGATCCAGGTCCATGTATGGTTAACTGTACTATTAGAGGTGTATATTTTCTGACTGCATGTGTGATCTAGGAGCATGTGTTAGTATAATGCCTTTGTCTATATATGATACTTTGAGGCTCCCTCCCTTAAAAAGGTCGGCAGCTCGTTTTGTGTTAGCAGATAAAAGCATTATTACAGTGGTTGGAATTGCTGAAGATGTATTAGTGAGTATTAAGGGGCTCAAATTTCCCATTGACTTCTATATCCTGGAAATGCCCCCTAATGACTCAGGAAGGCCATCATCAATCCTGCTTGGAAGACCATTCCTGAAGACTTCAAAGTTCAAGCTGGACGCATTTTCCAGAACTTATTCTTTTGAAATAGATGGCAGAATAGTGAAGTTCAGTTTAAATGGAGCTGTGAAGCACCCTCCAGATGATCTTTCTATCTCCCAGTGTGACATCATAGATGAAACCGTAGCTGAAGTTCACCAGGAGGAATTAGAAGAGAAGTACACAAGACAAGGTCCAAGTGTGGGGACACTTTCAGAGGACAATGAGGGTACTTTGTCATTATCACCAGCTCCGGATGATCCAGAGCCTGGACATGAGCAGAAATTAGAATTAAAGCCCCTCCCTCCACACCTCAAGTATACTTACCTTGAGGACAAGCAGAAGTTTCCAGTTATTATTGCAAGGGAACTCACTTCTCAATAAGAAGAACAGCTACTCAGTATGCTGAGGAAACACAAGAAAGCAATTGGATGGAGCCTGGCGGATATAGTAGGCATCAGCCCTCAAGTTTGTGAGCACAGAATATTCCTAGAAGAGGGAGAAAAGCCCGTCCGTCAACCTCAGAGAAGACTAAATCCCACCATCTTAGAAGTTGTCAAGAAAGAGGTGACCAGGCTACTTGAAGCAGATATCATTTACCCCATCTCAGATAGCGAATGGGTCAGTCCAATACAAGTGGTGTCCAAGAAGTCTGGAATCACAACAGTAAGAAATGAGCATGGAGAGCTTCTGACAACTAAAGTGCAGAATTCATGGAGAGTTTGCATTGACTATAGGCGTCTCAACCAAGCCACTCGCAAGGATCATTACCCCTTGCCATTCATTGATCAGATGCTTGATCGCCTGTCAGGTAAATCCCATTATTGCTTTTTAGATGGTTATACAGGCTATTTTTAAATCCATATAGCTCCTGAAGATAAAGAAAATACTACTTTTACATGTCCTTTTGGCATTTATGCTTATAAGAGAATGCCCTTTGGCTTGTGCAATGCACCAGCTACTTTCCACAGGTGCATGATGAGTCTTTTCTCTGACCTTATTGAGAACTGTATGGAGTTTTTTATGGATGATTTTAGCGTTTATGGTGATTCATTTAGCCTTTGCTTGGATAGTTTATCTAGAGTATTAGATGGATGTGTCAGTACAAACCTTGTATTGAATTTTGAAAAATGTCACTTTATGGTAAAACAAGGGATTATACTAGGACAGGTTGTGTCTAATACTGGCATTTCTGTAGATCCAGCAAAGGTGGATGTTATTTCTAGTTTACCTTACCCCTCCTCTGTGAGGGAAGTCCGTTCGTTCCTTGGCCATGCAGGTTTTTACCGGAGATTCATTAAGGACTTCAGTAAGGTAGCACTACCCTTATCCAGACTACTGCAGAAAGATATTTAGTTCGAGTTCAGTGAGGATTGCAAACAAGCGTTTGATAAGCTGAAGACCGCCCTGACTCAAGCTCCAATTGTGAGAGGACTAGATTGGAGCCAGCCATTTGAAATCATGTGCGATGCTTTCAACCATGCAGTAGGAGCAGCGCTGGCTCAGCGTGAAAGTAAGGACCCTTTTGTAATTGCTTATGTGTCTAAGAATTTAGACGCCGCTCAGTCTAATTACACTACCACTGAGAAAGAGCTTCTTGCTATTTTTTTTGCTCTGGATGAATTCCGAGCCTATTTACTCAGACCACGCAGCTCTAAAGTATTTATTAGCTAAAAAGGAGTCCAAACTAAGGCTTATACATTGGATACTGCTACTACAAGAATTTGATTTAGAAATTAAGGATATGAGTGGTAACCAGAATCTAGTGGCAGACCACTTGAGTCGTCCTGAGCACATTAGGGATGACTCCACCCCTATAGATGATAATTTCCCATTTGACAACTTATAAGCAGTATCTGAAGTAGTCCCTTGGTATGCACCTGTAGCTAATTATCTAGTTAGCTGCACTTTTCCTCCAAACTTTACTAAGCATCAAAGAGACAAGCTGAAAAGCGAGTCCAAATATTATATATGGGATAACCCATATTTATGGAGATGTGGCACTGACCAGGTAATTAGACGGTGTGTGCCTCAATCAGAATTCCAGTCCATTTTAGAGGCCTGCTACTCATCTGAGAGTGGAGGACATTTTGGCCCTCAAAGAACAGCTAGAAAAATTTTAGACTGTGGATTCTGGTGGCCTACTCTTTTTAAAGACGCTGCTGAATTTTGTAAATCTTGTTCCCCATGCCAAAGGTTTGGTAATATATCTAAGAGGGATGAGATGCCTCAACAGACTATGCTTTTCTTTGAAATTTTTTATGTTTGGGGCATTGACTTCATGGGTCCATTTCTACATTCTAATGGTTATTTTTATATATTGTTAGCTGTAGATTACGTTTCTAAATGGGTGGAAGCAATTTCTACCCGCACTGATGATGCTAAT
>NC_029789.2:67184779-67194724 GCF_000816755.2 Arachis ipaensis | reverse complement strand
CAGGAGAATAACAGGATTACTGAAGAAGCATGGGATAGTTCATAAAGTGGCAACAGCCTACCATCCCCAGACTAATGGGCAAGCTGAGGTGTCTAACAGAGAGATAAAGAGTATATTGCAGAAGATAGTCAAACCTCATAGAAGAGACTGGAGCACCAGGCTACAAGATGCACTCTGGGCATACAGAACAGCATACAAGACACCCATTGGGATGAGTCCCTTCCGCTTAGTTTATGGAAAAGCCTGTCACCTCCCAGTTGAGGTAGAGCACAAAGCCTTTTGGGCAGTAAAGGAGTGCAATATGGAATTTGAGAAAGCCGGAGTTGAAAGGAAGTTGCAACTGCAAGAATTACAAAGCCTTCGCCTAGAAGCTTATGAGAACTCAAGGCTGTACAAGGAAAAGATGAAGGCTGTGCATGATAAGCACATCAAGAGGAGAGAGTTCCAACCTGGGGACTTTGTCCTCCTTTACAACTCTAGACTGAGGCTCATGCCAGGCAAGTTAAGATCAAGATGGGAAGGTCCATATAGAGTAGAGAAGGCTGAGCCATACAGAGTTTTCCACCTGAGCCATCCTTCAAGCTCTGAATTCATCAAAGTTAATGGACATCGCTTAAAGCTATATCATGGTGAGAATGCGACGAAAACCAAGGAGCTAGAGATCTTCCTCTTGGAGGATCCACAACCAGTAGAAGACTGAGCTAGTGGAGCATCCAACTTAAGGACGTTAAAGCAAAGTGCTGGGTGGGAGACAACCCACCATGGTATGATCGTTCCTTTCTTTCTTCTTAGTTTTCTTTTTCAATAACTCTTCTCATTATTAGCACATTTAGTTTACATCTTCATTTTCACAATTGCATATAAAAAAAAGCGAAAGGAGGAAAGCGGCATGTGATGCGACAGCGTCACCGACGCATCCGCGTCGTATTGGCCCTGGGAAGCAAACGCAAACTTAACAGAAAGTCACACGAGAGCATGGCTGGAGGAGTGCCTTAGGCACAAATTGATCCACGCTGACGCGTCCGCGTCATGTGGGAAAAATGCCTCCCACGCGTCTGTGTCACCCACGCAAACGCGTGACCTGAAAATCGACGTAAGAAAGGGTGCATGGCCGAAAGTTGTGCTGGACTAGCGCTAGACACACAAGCCTTACCACGCGAACGCTTGCCCCACGCGTCCGCGTCGTCTTCCAATATTGGCCACCCACGCGATCACATCCACCACGCGAACGCGTCACCCTAGAATTTGGCAACAATAAGTTTCGAACAGAGAGTTGTGCGAGCGCGAGGCTGCCCTCGCGCCAGTAGCACCAAACGAGTCACGCGTCCGCGTGACCGACGCGACCGTGTCAATTCATATAAGCACCATCCGTGCGAACGCGTACCTTACGCGTCCGCGTCGATTGCGCCGTACAGCTTATCCTAATCTGCCAAAATATCTTATCTTTCTCTTCCCTAAATCCTACTTTTTCTTTTCCCTTCTTATTTCTTTCTTCTCCTTTCTTCCTTCTTCCTTCTTTCTCACCTTCTACTTTCTCTCTCTCTCACCACCATTATCATGGTTTTTCTTTTCTTCTTTCCTCCTTACTTTTCTATTTTTCTTCTTATTCTTATGTTTTCTTCTTCTTTTCTTTTTCTTTTCACCTTCATTATCCATGTTTTCTTTTTCTTTCTTTTTCTTATTATTGGTGTTGGAAATTTGTTAGGGTCATTATTATTCCTTATAATTTGCTTGTGGATTGTTAAATAATTGTTTGGCAATTATATCTAAATTTTTAAGGGTTGCTTGCATGTTCAATTCAATACTTTCAATAGCTTATTCACCATGCATGCTATGTGTTTGTGAAAACGCCCATATGGCATTGTGCACCATTTTGAGATTTCTTTTAATCTACTACTCTAATTGCTTGCTTTTCACAAAAACCCTTCTTTTATTTTATTATTTAAATATAATTATTATTACAAACAGGTTATTAGTTTGAAAGGCTCGGTAATCTAACTTGGACATTGAATGCTTGATCTATGCTACTCATGCCTTTGCCGGCATGCCAATAAACACCTTGCATTTATTTGTCATCTTATGCACTTGTTATTTGTCATCTCATGACCATGTGTTAACATCATTCATCTTTTAATGTGCATTGATTACCACCTTTCCCGCCTTCTTTCTCGCTCTAACCCTTGACATTTTAACATACTTTCTCTTTTCTTTCTTTTAGGATGGCCACCAAGAAAGGCAAAGAGAAAGCTACTCCCAAACCACCAGCAAGAAGAGGAACAAAAAGAGCATTAGTGGCAAAGCCATCTTCAACTGCAGTTAAGCCCTCAACAAAAAGAATTAAGAGGATTATAAAGGTTGATGAAAAAGAGAAAGCCTTCCCAGCAAAGGACAATGCACGATTTACCAACCGCTACTGTGAGCAGATGTTCCCCATCCTGGCAGAAAGGAGTTACAACAATGAATACCTTCTTATCCTTCCGACCCGTATTGCTGAATTTGTTAAGCTACAAATTGAACGAAGACAATGAGGTTTCCTACAGAGACAGCCACGGCAGGTTAATCTTTCCTGGGTAGTCAAGTTCTACTCTAACTTCCACTTGCCAACCCTGTAATCTGTCTATGTCCGTCAGAAGCAAGTCCCCATTACAGAAGAGGCCATTCAACGAGCTTTAGGTCTTTCCCCTACTCCAGAAGGACTGGACGCATTTCAAGAGGCCACACTCAAGCGCCAGATGTACCAATTTGACCGGGACGCTGTTCTCAGAGTTATCGCACTACCTGGCAGCAGATGGATTTATGAATACCATCGTTCCCGTCCTAAGGGAATATCGGCTTCCGCACTTACCTTGGAGGCTCGCGTATGGGCACAGATTATGTCTCATTACGTATTTCTGAGCACTCATGAGTCCTCCTTCACTGCGGACATGGCCGTTCTACTATGGTGCATCCTTACAGACCAACCTCTAAACCTACCAAGACACATCCGGAATGCCATGGGACACGTACAAATTGTGGGCAACTTACCTTTTCCTGCCTTGGTCTCTGATCTTGTCTCAGCAGTCAGAGTCTCCTACAGAGCTGGAGACACCAAAGCCATGCTCCCTCGGGATGATCAGTACGTCCCTAACGGGAAATATATCAGATCCCCAGCAGCCACTACAAGCCAACCTACTGAACCGGCTGAAGACATTCCACCTTCAACACCACAAGCACCTACAACAAACCAACTGCTCCATCAGATACTTGAGAGGTTGGATCGGCAGGAACACAAAGCAAAGCTAAGAGAGCGCCGTAACAAGCGCCGATTCACATACCTTAAGGAGCTACTCATAGGAAAATACAAAGACCCAGACACCCCGGACTCCACTTCATTTACTAGTACAGGGAGCCATGACGGTTCCGACTGTAGAGATACTGCTACCAACCCACCTTTGTTCGTGACAGATGGCACCGAGGACGGTGCAAAGCCTTAAGTGTGGGGAGGTCGGTCAGTACCTGACTTTCGGAGGTAATTTCTCTTCCCTAACACCAATAAAATAGGACATTTAGTTAGTTTTTCTTTTGTAGAATAGGATAAATTGCATAGTAATAGGTTAGTTGCATGCATGTTCTACTTGATTGAAAAGATAATAAGTTTCTTCTAAGACTCTATTTTTAGAACAAAATTTCACTAATTTTAATCAAAATTTTTATGTTAAATTTGCTTGAAGTTGTATTTGGAACATGGTTTTTGAGCTAAAGAACACACAACCTGTGAGATTTGAGCTTAGTTACATGGTTACATTATTTAACCATAATTATTTTATTCTTGTGTGTTTACTTCTCTATGATTGTAATCTATATTTTGTTTCATCCTATATGTCCAATGTTTAATATATTTATATGCTTGCATATGATTGAGGCCATTATTTGTTTAGCTCACTTACCCAAATAAGCCTACCCTTTCAATTACCTTTGTTAGCCACTTTGAACCTTTAAATCCTATTTGTTCTGTATTTTACCACATCACTAGCCTTAAGCGGAAAAATAATTATATATCCCAATTGAATCTTTGGTTAGCTTAAGATAGAATTGTGTGTTAATTAAGTATGGGAAAATTGTGGGAACAAAAGATAATAAGAGAATGTGTCATGATAATATAATGAGAATTTGGGTACCTACTCATGTGAAACTATAAAAGAAAATTGAAAATTCTATGTGCATTGATAAGCTATGTTTATTTTTATTCTTAAAAAAAATAAATAAATCCAAAAATATTCAATAAATAAATAAGGGGACAAAATTACCCCAATGCTAAGTTAAAATTCATGGATCAATGCATATATGATAAAATTAAAATAGAAGTTGATACATGAGTATGGAATGTGAAAGAAAAATTTTGGGTAGCTAGGTGTGAAATTTAAGTTATATAGAATATATATGTGTGTTAGGTGAAAGCTTGGGTTAATTAAAGATTCAATTTATAAGCTTACTTAGCCATATATGTACCCTTACCCTTACCTTGGCCCCATTACAACCTTGAAAAGACCTCATGATGTTTGCATTGGTACATTAAATGTTGTTGATTGGTTAGGTGAAGAACAAAAAAATAAGAAAGCATGATTAGAGAATGATAGAGTGATTATCCTATACACTAGAGAGACTAGAGTGTACATACATCATCAGTGAGGGTTCAATGCCTAATTTCTATGTTCCCTGCTTTCATGAGCTACCTTCTTGCATTTTTATCTGTTCTTACTGTATAAGAATTGAATTAGTGGGATTTGATTTGTGATTGTCTTGAAGAGCTTATTTACTTTTGACCAAGTGGACAAGAATCATATAGTTGCATTCACATATATAGGTTTCATTGCATTGCATGAGTTTTACATGTTCCTACTCATTTATTTTATCTCCTTCAACTAAGCATGAGGACATGCTAAGGTCTAAGTGTGGGGAGGTCGATAAACCATTATTTTATGGTTTATATTGTGTTTAATTGTGTGGTTTTATCAAATCTTTACCCACTTTATTCATTAAATTAGCATGTATTTACAATTTCTTCCCAAAATTACTCCATGGTTGAAAACTTACTTCCTAGAGACTTTTAATTATGTATTTTAATTCTCCTTTATTCCATTCAATGTCGTGATCCGTGTGTTAAGCATTTCAGGCTTTATAGGGCATGAATGACTTGGGGATTGGAAAGGAGGCTTGCAAAAATGGAAGGAACACAAGAAATTAAGGATATGACCAGCGAGAAGTGACGCGGGCGCATGGCTCACGCGACCGCACGAAATAGAGGAAATTGCAGTGACGTGATCGCGTGCCTGACGCGATTGCGTACTTGACGTGAACGCATGGATTGGAAACTGCACAAGTGACGCGAATGCGTGGACGACGCGCACGCGTGGCAAGGCAAAACGCTGGATGACGTGAACGCATGGATGACGCGATCGCGTGACGTGCGCGATTTGCAGAATCTGTAGAATTCGCTGGGGGCAATTTTGGGCCATGTTTTGACCCAGTTTTTAGCCTAGAAAAGCAGATTAGAGCCAGAGAACATGCAGAGACCAGAAAACATTCATTCCGCATAATTTTTAGATCTGATTTTACTCCTTCTCTAGGTTTTCTCTCTACACATTCATAGTTCTTAGGATTTTGTTTTTATTGCTTTTTGGATTGGGATATTGAGAAGAGTTATTACCTCTGCCAAGACTTCATCATTCTAGTTTGTTTTCCTACTTGTCACTTACTCTTTCATATCCTTAATTTGTTCAGAATTACTATTGGATTATTTTTAGAATTTATTAATACAAGAACTATTTTTATTTTTAATTGGTCTCTTTGATTATTATTATTTATCATGTCTTTCTTTATTTCCCTTTCTTATTTTGTGAAGTTTACAATCATAATGAGCGAGTAGTTCCATAACTTGATTGGGAGTTGGTTGAAAGGAGAACCTTGAGTTGGAATGCTCAAGAGTAAAATTATAATTGGGTTTATCGTTGGGTCGCCCTCTAGTCACTGACACTAGTCCTTCCTAAGGGAGAGGATTAGAACTTGTGAATAGAAATTGACTTCCAACTTGCTTAACTTTCCTTTATCTGATAAGGGATAACTGAGCAGAACAACCTTCAATTATCAATTGATCTTGGGAGAACTCCAACAAGAATAGGACTTCTGACTAATCTACTCCCGGTCAAGGTTTTTATTTAAATTACATAAATTCTCTGATTTAATTTCATGTTTATCAACTCAAACCATTTTTGAAAACATCTGATTAATAAAATAGCACATCTTTCTGCAACTCGTTGGGAGACGACCTGGGATTCATACTCCCAGCATTTTAATTCTAATTTTGTGATAACCTTTCTAAATTGATAAGCGAA
Source organism: Arachis ipaensis (assembly GCF_000816755.2). Taxonomy (NCBI): domain Eukaryota; kingdom Viridiplantae; phylum Streptophyta; class Magnoliopsida; order Fabales; family Fabaceae; genus Arachis; species Arachis ipaensis. The sequence continues at coordinate 67,188,353 of NC_029789.2, read as the reverse complement.
TTTTTGTTGGTTAAGGACTGTACTTGCAACGTTCCTCTTACATCAATTTCTTAATCCGCCAATTTTCGCCACGTCAGTATGCTTGTAATTTATCTCTCTGGTTTTAAGGGTGATAGGGCACTGATACCCTCTAATGGTGACAGGGCACAGATACACTCTAATGGTGACAGGGCACATATACCTTCTAATGGTGGCAGGTCATAGATTCCCTCTAATGGTATTAAGGCATAATAGAGAGACTGTGTCTAGGTTAGCTACCGAACACGTTGGCTATATAACTGACAAATGACCTCATTAGCCATAGGACATGCATGCATCATATGCATCTATGTGTTTATTTGGTGTATTTTGTTTGGAATGCCTAACTGATTGTATAAATTACTTGCTACCTATTTATCTGCTATATTTGAATCCTAACTATGATTTCCTTAGATGTAATAATTGTGTTTGAACCAAACGATTCTAGTGGCAGTTGGGAGGTTCAGAGGAGTTGGAAAGGGGAGTGTTAGATAGCATGAGGATCCTTAGTTAGTGGCTTATTTTACTTTTGGTTTAGCTATGTTTTATAAGTTTAATTCATACGTCAGAAGTTCTAGGATTGCCTTTGGCTTTCCCGGGACAATATATGTTAGATATGTGGGCGCTGTTACCATGCTGAGAACCTCTGGTTCTCACGCCATACATATTTTGTGATTTTCAGATGCAGGACGTGAGGCACCTCGCTGAGGCATGCTGGAAGCTTCTTACAGTGGAGATCTTTTGCATTTTGGGACTTACTTTTGGTTATGTTGTTTATATGTAGATACTTATTATCTCCACCGCTTATGTATATGATGTATTATTTCCTCTTAGAGGTTATTTTGGAGAATCAAGTTCTGAAAACTACATTTGGGCTCTTTTAGCAATTCTCATATGTGTGTGTGTGTGTGTGTGTGTGTGTGTGCGTGCGTGCGTGCGTGCGTGCGTGCGTGCGTGCGTGCGTGCGTGTGTGTGTGTGTGTGTGTGTGTATACTTATGTGCTCTGGCTGGTTTATCTTCACGAACCGAGTTAGAAGCTTTGTTATTTGTATCTTGGAACTCTTTAGTATATAACCATGTTTAGCTTACTCTTATTTTACTTCGGTTACACTAACATTAACATGAGTGTTGTGCTTTTCGATTTAACGCTTTTGCTTTAACTTTTCTTCTAACGCTCCTAGATAAAACTTCTTTCAACTATATTATAATAATTTTACTTTTAGAGATCGTAATACCTCACCACCTCTGTCTTATGACTTAAGTATAAGATTTTGTATGTTAAGGTGTTACAATCCTCGTCTGTCCCGAAAAGAGAAGTTTGTAAGGGGTGATAACCTAACCATATAGTCTCACTAGAGAAGTTCAGAATTGTTATAAGAGGATACATATAAAGAAGAGTATGGATGTCAACCATAGTGATTATTGTTTGTCTTATGAATCTATTCCAACATCAACATATAAATAATCCAAAAATACAACTTCATATCTTTATTTATAAAAAGTTCCAATCTCGATAAATCACATAGCATTTCAACACATACCAAAGGACCAATCAATCCAAACTTACTAATCACGGCCTCGGGCCCAAGCATGACAAATCACGGCCATTGGCCTAACATATAATCGAATCTCGGCCTCCGACCCAACATATCCAACCAACACTTAGTCCCAAAAAAGAATCAATCACTAGCACAAATAATGCAACACAAATATAATTAGAGAGTAGTTACAACAAATACCACAATTAACAGTTAGATAGAATTCATCAGATAAACAAACCAAAATACTAAAGCACACCCAAACAATAGTAAACAAATGCAGTATGATGCATGCATGTCCTACTGGCCATGAGCTCATTCCTCGGTTAAAGTGCCAGATTCTGACACATCTGGTAGCTAACCATAATCCTTGTGTCTATCCAGGCAGGTATTACTCATCAAATTTCGAAGCAAATGGGACAAACCACAGTCCTTGCGTCTACCCATGCCAATGCTTCACCACAACCCATAATAAGTGGGATGAACCACAACCTTTGCATCTACCCAGGCATGTGTTTAAAATCTCAATCCGGAGTAAGTGGGACAAACCACGATCCTTGTGTTTACCTAGGTGTCTCAAACCTCAACCTAGAGCAAGTAGGAGTAAGTGTAAGAACCACAATTAATTAACCGCTTAATTAAAATATTTTAATTGCTTGAAATTGGTTCAAAAAATTAGAATGTTAATTAGAAAATTTAAATATGATATTTGGACTCAATAGATTTTTCTGAGTTAGAAAATATAATTTTCTGCAAAAAATTACGTAAAAATGCGTACCGATAAATTAGCCGGTAGTACTGTCTTAAGTCTGTCCAGTACTGTGTGAGAATGATAAAAACAGTACAAAAACTTAGAAAACATTTAGAATTAAAAATCGGGCGCTAATTCTAAAAGTTTGGCCCAAAATTGGGTCAAACGGGGCAAAAATGCTAATGGGTTGGACCAGGTCCAAGTTGGGCCTAAGCCTAACATATATAAGTTCACAAATGAACCCAATTCAGCTTCATAACACACTTGACCATAACCCTAGCAGCTGCATTGAAAAAGAGAGAATACACTATTCATCATCTTCTTTAATTGCTTGTAACTTGAGCTACAATGCTCTGATTCGTGTCCCGTTTTCAGCTACGCGAAGCTCTTGCTGATCCCGTTAGTTCCATCTGACTTTTGTTCGTAAGATTTTGAAACTTACTTCCCATTCTGCAGCTCTATAAATTTTGAATTTTGAGGTTTGGTTTTGAGTGAGTTCATGTGATTTTGGGTGTTTAGGTAAACTCTAGCACTTGATCACTATTAGGTTTTGTCGTAAGCATCGTTGGGTAAGGTCAGGGACGGATTCATGGAGAAGGGAGTGGGGGCAAGTGCCCCCAGTGAAATTTAAAAATTTGTTAACTAATACATAATAATAAAATTTATTTGCCCCCACTATATAATTAAATTTGACCCATTATAATTGAACTTCACTTATCAATTTCAATAATCTAAAAATAAATAGTAATTCAAGATTCAAATAAATTTGTTATAATAACCTTTAAAAAGGAGTAAAATAATTATAGATTTGTTTTTTTATAATTGCAACTAAAAAATAAATTAAAAATTTAAAAAAATATATTTATATACTTAGTGAATATCACTACTATTGTGCCGTGTATATATATATTATATATATTTGATTATTTGTTCAAAATAGAGGTAACTACTAATTTGATATCCAAAAGATTTAGGCACAGACAAAATAATCGTTGAATGATTTGAAAATTGCGATAAAAATAACTAATAAATATTATATTTATTAAAAGTGACAAAAAAACTTTTGTATTTGACAAATGACATATTCATTTAATCTAAATTGTTTTGTCAACATTTGAATAAATATTTAGAAGATGCACACAAAAATTAGAGCAAGTTTGATCTCTAGATTTATTTTTCTATTTATCAAAAAAAAAATAGTTATTCACAATTAAAAAAGAATTCACTTGACATAAGAGTATAAAATTTTGAGAATAAAAAAATCTAA
>NC_029789.2:67176662-67183802 GCF_000816755.2 Arachis ipaensis | reverse complement strand
AGATGAATTTTTAAATGATTATTTAACAACATATATAAAAAAAAGACATTTGATTGTATTGACAATGAAAAAATTATTTAATTTTTTAAAATATAAAACCTAAAAAAAATGAAATTTTAATTTATGTATTATTATTTAAAATATTATTTTAGTATTTTAATTTGTTGATTAGATAATTTAAAGACTAATTATATTTTATAATAACAAAGTATAATTATAAAAATTATTATCATATTATATATATTTTGCCTCCACTCACAAAACTTTCTGGATCCGTCACTGGGTAAGGTGAGCATATTCAAAGCTCTTGTGGTTTTGTGGATTTGATGAACTCTAGGTTGATTTATGGTAAACTTTGTATGTCTAGCTTGATTTGTGATTCTTGGAGGATTTATTTTTGAGTTGGTAGATTATTGTTGGTAATTGAGGCATTGTTCGGAACTCAATTTGGTGTTTTATCATGGAGGATAATTGGCTAAGGTATGGTTTTAGTTTTCTCTATGTAATATGCAATATTTCTGGACACATAGGCAAGTGGACCTTAGGATAGGATTAAAATTGGTTGTTGACAATTGTAAAATTGATGATGTGTGATGATGTTAAATGATTATGATGAGTTTGATGACTTGTGATGAAAATTGTGGATGTTGAGGTTAGATGATTGTAATTATGAGACTTTACGATAACGTATGATAAATGATGCTTTTGAATAGTGAGATTTTGTTAAAGTTGCCATTGTTGGAATCTTGATGTAGAATTTGTGGATTTTTGTTGAATTATGTTAGAAAAGTTGAATAAAATAGGTTTAAAATGATGGAGGAAATCAGTTGGCAAGTGAGGAAACATAGGAATGTGATTGTGGGAATGAATGCTGAGATTTGATGTGCATTAGAATGTTTATGAAATGGTTTTGGTTGTGGGTTTTAAAATTTAGAGAACCTTGTTGATTTTGTAAAACTTGGTTTTTAGCGAACTTTGGCAGATCATAAGTTGAGCCTCAAACCTTGAAATTTGATGATCTTTGTTTTAAATTAAGGGTTATTTCAATATCTTTAAAATGATATAAAGTTTGAGGAAAATAGAGTTTTGTAGAGAAAGTTATGAACGTTTAAAGTTTGGTGTTTAAAATTGAAATTTTCTGCAACTTTGAACATTTTCTAAGTCTGGTGAGGGTTGCGTACGCGACACAGAGCATGCAACACGGGCATTCTCCACTGCCTGGGCATCTTGCGTATGCGGGCACTACTTACCTACGTGAACTATCAAAATTTTGACTCTTGCGTACGCGAGATCTTAACACGCGACACGAGCATTTCATTCGAGTTGGAACACTCGCGTACGCGAGCAGGGGGTTGCGTATGCGACCACCCAATTTTTCATGCATGCGTTCGCGGGATAGAGGCTTGCATACACGAGACTTCTGTTTTGCTGAAAAATAATTTTTTTTTTCATTTTCAAGGGTTCTCTAGCTTTCTAATCTTCTTTAAATTGTTGTTTAAGAATACTATCTAGTAATTTGGTCCTAATTTACTGAAGATGAGTTAGTGGCTTTATTTAGTAAATTTCTGTATAAATTTAGAAGAGACTTAGATTTCTGGGGGACCGATGATGGATTAGCTAAGTGAGATGGCAGAGTACTGTAATGATGATTAATGTGATGAGTTGTGGAATTATGGACTGATGATGTTTGAGACGAGTCTGGGACTCAGTAATGAATGATGAACTTATTTGAAACTATTTTTGAATAATATTGATGAGATGTAGGCATAAAGGCAGTGGTTCATCCCGCTTATGCTGATTTGTAGGTGTAGGGCATAGGGTTCGTCCCCTTTATGCTGAGTTGTGAGGGCTATAGTAGAAGTCCCACTGACATACTTTCGGTCATAAGAGTGGCCGAGCACTATATCTCAGGGAAAGTGAGCCGGACACTATATTCCAGGGGGTTCCCAATTATATACATAGCCGAAAGCAACATTGCCATAGGAATGTGTCGGGTTGACAGTTGAACCGACAATGTGATATCATAGCCAATAGGACAGGCATTCATCATGTGCATTTCCTATATATTTGCATTGCTTTGCCTACTTGCATTATTTTTCTAATTGTATAACATGTATATATGCTTCCTGATGTTCTTGCTGTATATATCTTATTACCCGAGAATTATTTGTTTGCATCTATTTGTGTCTAACATTGATGTTGAGAAGGTTCGGCAGGTGATGGCGATAGGGTCACGTGGAGGTTAGGATGGTGAAGTGTATGGGATCATGGTGTTAGTTTAGTTAGAAATTCCCTAAGTTAGATTACCCCAGTTTCATTATGGTTTTAAATTTAGTATTGCTTTAAGCTTGAATCAAAAGATTGATGTGAAGTTCTAGAAATGCCTTTTGGATTCTACATTGAGTTATTGTGTTTTATGGTGATTTTAGGTAATTTCTAGCTAAAATTGAGGAGTTTTGGCAAAGTCTGATTCAGAGGTAAGGAAAGCGTAGCAGTTGCTGTCAGATTTTAACCTCCGTGCACTCAAATGAGCATTTTTGGAGCTACAGATGTCCAAATGATGCATTCTGAACAGCATTGGAAAGCGAACTTCCAGAGCTTTCCAAAAATATATAATGATCTATACTTTTTTTCAAAGGAGCCTGCCCATTTTGGGCGTTGAACGCCCAAGAACTACCCCATTTCTGGCGTTCAACGCCCCAAAGGAACTCAAGCTAGCGTTGAAAGCCCAATCACCCCCCTTGGGGCATTCAACACCCACGAAGAAGCAAGGCAGCGCCAACCACCCCCTAATGGGCGTTCAACACTCATTCCTCAAAGTTGGACGCCAAGCTCAGCCCAAGTACTTAACCAAAGTGGCCCAAAGATGGATTTTCGCACCTCTAGTCTAGTCTGTCATACTTTTTGTACTTCCTAGTTATTAGATTAGTATTTAAAGGAGAAGATCACCCATGTTTAGGATGTTCTACCTCATCTTTACCTTTTTATGTTTTACATTACTTTTTGTAAAGCATGAGTAACTAAACATCCTAAGTTAGGGTTAGGAGCTCTACTGATTCTCATGGATTAATAATATTACTGTTCTATTTCAATACACGTTTTATTCCATTCTCTTATTCATTTTCATTCTTCATCTCATGAATTGAGGATGACCCATGACAATCATCCTTGTTCTACATGGGTTCCATGTGAGTCCTGACCCGGATAGCATTGAACCACAGCCAGAGAATGCATTATGGATTCTAAGAGTGTGCCTGGGCGATTTTGGATATGTGACATATAATCCTGTTGACTGTGGGTTACTAAGGTTTCTATGGCATCAAGGCTAGAGTATGAGAAGCAGCATTCCCTGATCTAGAAAATCCAACATTGTCTGTGGCGTTTTGAGTAAGATCGCCAAGTGGAGTGGATTGCTTAGATTTTCACCTTCGGCTATGGTGGGAAGCCATGAGTTAACTTGATGAGGATGCTACATGAGTTGCTCAGATATGGTGGACTACTACGGTTTAGAAGAGACTAACTTGATTAGGATGCTACATGAGTTAGTCAATTACGGTTGCCATTGAATGAATCATTCGTTAATGAAGTAGATAGTAAGAAAAGTTAATCCGGAAAGAATACGCATCTCCGAAGCCTTAACTAAATATCTATCATTGCTTTTACCCTAATCTGGTATTTCGTTCCTTATTTTTCGTTTATGCTTGTTAACAAACAACCCTCTTTTCTAATCTCCTAACTAAGATTTACAAGATAGCCATTGTTTGCTCAATCCGACAATCTCCGTGGGATTCGATCCTCACTCACTTGAGGTATTACTTGGACGACACGATGTACTTGCCGGTTCAGTTATATAGAGTTCAATTTCGCGCACCAAGTTTTTGGTGTTGTTACCGGGGATTGTTCTGAGTTTGACGAACTACCGGACTACCTTGTTGCTTAGATTAGGTATTCTTTAAGGTTTAGTTACTCTTTTAATTGTGTCTTTTGTTTTCTTTTACAAATTTTTTTTTAAAAACTTTTCTTTTCTTTAGTAATATTTTTCTTTGTTTGAATCTTGTGTCAGTTTTTATGTCTGGTGTCCCTTTTTATGTTCATATTTTCTTTAAATTTTTTAAATTGTTCTTGAGTGTTCATCTTGGTATTCGAATTGTTCTTGGTAATTTTTCTTGTTTGATTTTAAAAGTTTTAAGTTTGGTGTCTCTTAGTTGTTTCTCCTTTAATTTTCAAAAATTAGTGTCCTTTGATTCTAAATTTTAATTTTGGTGTCTCTTAGTTGTTTTTCTTTTTTCCTTAAAATTCGAAAAATACAAAAATATCTCTTTTATTCTTTATTCAAATTTTCAAAAATCTTAACTATCTTTTTTTATCTTGATTTAAAAATTTTAAGTTTGGTGTTTTCTTGTTAGTAAAGTTTAAATTTTGAATTTCAAATCTTATATTTTCATATCTTTTTCAAATCTTTATCTTTTTATCTTTCTTTAAATTTCAAAAATCCTATCTTATCTTATTTCAAATTTCAAAATCAAATCTTTTTTAATTCTTGTTTATGAGTTAGTTACTTGTTTTACCTTATTCTCTTTCTATTTCCTTTCTCTTTCTTCTTTTTTCAAAAACTTCCTAACTACTTTTTCTCTCACCTATTTTTGAAAACCACAATTAATTTTCAAATCTTATTAGTTAATTAGTTATCTTAGCTTCTAATTTCTTTCCTTTTTTCGAAATTATTTAAATAAATAAAATAAAAACAAAAATATTTTAATTATAGTTTCCTTTTTACTTCTAATTTTTGAATTCCATCTCTCTTTACCTCCATTCTTCTTGTCTTCTCAAGACATCTCACTGAAAGTGCTCTATACCCTGATATAGAGACACCTACCATTCCATTCCCTTGTTTCTTGCCTGAGTGTATAGGAACAGGAAGAGTTCCCCATGGACCCAATTGGGAATGAACAGTTCAAAAGAACTTTGGGATCCTATATGGTCCCCACTCCTGACTTCTATGGAAGAAGTATCAGACTATCATTATACTGATAAATCAATATTTTATAGTTTATTTTGTATTAAATTGAGTGGATTTTATCAACTTTACTCACACTTATCCATATAATTTGCATATTTTTAAATTTCCTTTCGAATTTTGTGATATAATTGAAAACATGCTTCCTAGGTGGTGCACGAATTGTGAATCACACTTTTCACAACGCGTACCACTAACCAGCAAGTGCACTGGGTCGTCCAAGTAATACCTCACGTGAGTAAGGGTCGAATCCCACGGAGATTGTTGGTTTGAAGCAATCTATGGTTATCTTGTAAATCTTAGTCAGGAAGTCAATTATATTTATCAGTTGAATTGTGAATAACCAAGAGAGCATAAATTAAAGATTACTTGTTGTGCAGTAATGGAGAATATGTTGGGGTTCTGGAGATGCTTTGTCTTCTGAATCTCTGCTTTCCTCTTGTCTTCTGATTCACGCACGCGCGCCCTCCTATGGCAAGCTATGTGTTGGTGGATCACCGTTGTCAATGGCTACCTTCCGTCCTCCCAGTGAAAACTACGCTCACGCACTCTGTCACAGCACGGCTAATCACCGGTTGGTTCTCGATCCGGTTGGAATAGGATTTACTATCCTTTTGCGTCTGTCACTAACGCCCAGCCTTCAAGAGTTTGAAGCTCGTCACAGTCATTCGATCCTTGAATCCTACTCGGAATACCACAGACAAGGTTTAGACTTTCCGGATTCTCATGAATGCTGCCATTAGTTCTAGCTTATACCACGGAGATTCTGATTAAGGAATCTAAGAGATACTCATTCAATCGTATATAGAACGGAGGTGGTTGTCAGGCACACGGTCATGATTTGAGGAAGGTGATGAGTGTCACAGCTCATCACCTCCATCACAAGCATTTGACTGTGTTCCTTCTGTTGTTTTATTATCTGCTCCATAGCTTCCTGTATCTTGGTGACAGACGTCTCAAGATATTCCCAATATTCCCCTTGAGGAATCTCTGGGAGGAATTCCTGTGCTCTCTTCTTGATAGGATTGATAGATTTGTTTTCAGAAAAGATTTTGAAAAGAGTTGGATTGAATTTGGAAAGATGGATTTTTAGAAATTAGGGTTCTTGATATGTTCATGTAAAAATCATGCATTGAAGCATAAAATTTGAAATTAAAATGGAAATACGTGTGGGATTACTGGATTTGGCTCCTCCCGGTCCTCCTGGCGTTTGAACGCCCAAACACTGCCTGTTTTGGGCGTTCAGCGCCCAAATGCTGATCTCCTGGGCGTTCAGCGCCCAGTTGCTGCCATTACTGGCGTTCAACGCCCAGTGGGTGGCCATTTCTGGCGTTGAACGCCCAATTGCTGCCATTACTGGCGTTCAGCGCCCAGTGGATGCCCATTTTGGGCGCTGAACTCCCAAAATGCCCCTTTACTGGCGTTTTCTTGCCATTGAGCTTCCAATCTCTGTTTTGTGTGCAAATTCCTTCTGTAACCCTGTAAACTTATGCAATTGATCTTTTACCTTAGTGTCAGTAAACTTTATATAAACAAATAAAAAAAATAGGGCAAAATGCTTAGAGGATTAATGCCCCATGGCTGGGTTGCCTCCCAGAAAGCGCTTCTTTATTGTCTTTAGCTGGACCTTGCTGAGCTTTTAATCTAGCTTCAGCCTTGAGCATTCTTGCTCAATGTTGCCTTCAAGATAATGCTTGATTCTTTGTCCATTGACAATGAACTTCTTATCAGAATCAGTATCTTGAAGCTCCACGTAACCATATGGTGACACACTTGTAATCACGTATGGTCCCCTCCACCGGGATTTCAGTTTCCTTTCAGAAGAAAGTTCAGAGGCTCTTCCATGTCCTCTGAATCCTCCAAATCAGGCTGAACATCTTTAAAGATGTCTTCTAATTCTGATTTGAGACTCTCAGCCATGTTGATCTCTTCTACCAAAGAGTCAATGAGATCAACTTTCATGCAATCTGTTGATGTGTCTGGATGCTGCATGGCTTTGACAGCGTTCAACTTAAACTCATCATCATTGACTCTCAGGGTTATTTCCCCATGTTGGACATCAATGAGAGTTCGTCCAGTTGCTAAGAAGGGTCTTCCTAGAATGAGAGTAGCACTCTTGTGGT
>NC_029789.2:67168638-67176122 GCF_000816755.2 Arachis ipaensis | reverse complement strand
TGAAAGACCGGAATACTGGCAACTTTGCTGCACCATGATAATGAGCTGAGGATTCAACTCAAAGCTACTAACTCCAATGGAAGGTATACAGATACTACTTCCATATGAAGCCGTAGAGGGGTTAGAATATGACCCTAGAGTCCTCCTGGACTGTTCATTTCCACTTATGTCCATGATGGATATATGGATATAACTTGGACTGATTTATCTTTTTATTTATTTTATTTTATAAGAAGTAAATACTTAAATAAAATAAAATAACTAAAAAGAATTTGAATTTTGAAATTGAAAATTTTTTTTTTTCGTAAAAGAGAGTAAAAATTAATTAGTTAAACAAAAAAGAAATTTTTGAAAAAGAGGGAAGATATTTTCGAAAATTAGAGGGAGAGAGTTAGTTAGGTAGTTTTGAAAAAGTTAAGAAACAAACAAAAAGTTAGTTAGTTGCAACAAATTTTGAAAAGATATTTTTGAATTTAATGAGGAGAGAGAAAAACAATAAGATAGTACAAGATTTAAAATTTTTAGATCTAATGCTCCTTGTTTTTGAAAATTTTGGAGGGAAAACAACAAGGAACACCAAACTTAAAAATTTTAAGATCAAGACACAAGGAAAACTCAAGAACACTTTGAAGACTCACAAGAACACAAGAACATGAAGAAAGAACACCAAACTTAAAATTTTTAGAAAACCAAACCAAAATTTTCGAAAACCAAAGGGAAATCAACAAGAAAACACCAAACTTAAAGTTTGGCACAAGATTTAATAGAAAAAATATTATTTATGAAAAAGAAGGTTTTGAAAAGAATATAAAAGACTCTAACCCAATTACCAAGAACACAAATTAACGCTCTAGCCAAATGAGTTATGAAAATTTTCGAAAATTTTAAGAAAGATTATTTTTTTAAAAACACCAAACTTAAAGTTTGGCACAGGATTTAACAGAAAAATTATTTTTGAAAAAGGTTTTTAAAAAAATATGATAGCCAATTACCATGAACATAAACACCACGTTCTAATTAACTGAGCTATAAATTTAAAGTGTTTTAACAAGGGATAAATAATAAAAGACTCTAAACCAAAAAGAGAAAATTTTTCCTAATCTAAGCAACAAGCTCCTCACCCCCAACAATGGGGTTTAGAGACTCATACCGTCAGAGAATACAAAGTTTAGATCTGAAAATGTCATGAGATACACAATAAGTCTCTAAAAGTTGTTTAAATACTAAACTAGTAGCCTAGGGTTACAAAATATGAGTAGACTATGATGGATGATGCAGAGATCCACTTCTGGGGCCCACATGGTGTGTGCTGGGCTGAGACTTAAGCAATTCACGTACAGAGGTCATTTGTGGAGTTGAACGCCAGTTTTTATGCCAGTTTGGGCGTTCAACTCCAGTTCTTGATCCTTTTCTGGCGCTGGATGCCAGAATTGGGCAGAGGACTGGCGTGGAACGCCAGTTTACGTCATCTATTCGTGTGCAAAGTATGGACTATTATATATTGCTGGAAAGCCCTGGATGTCTACTTTCCAACGCAATTGGAATCACGCCATTTCAAGTTCTGTAGCTCCAGAAAATCCACTTTGAGTGCAGGGAGGTCAGAATCCAACAGCATCAGCAGTCCTTTTTCAGCCTGAATCAGATTTTTGCTCAGCTCCTTCAATTTCAGCCAGAAAAATACCTGAAATTACAGAAAAACACAAAACTCATAGTAAAGTCCAGAAATATGAATTTTTCCTAAAAACTAATAGAAATAGACTAAAAACTAATTAAAACATACTCAAAACTATATGAAATTATCCCCAAAAAGCGTATAAAATATCCGCTCATCACTAGGCCTTAAAACTACTAATTTTTAATCCTCTTTTATAATCATTCGATGCTGTGATGTGTTGTTAAGTGATTCAAAATTTATAAGGCAGGAATGACTTAGATGATGGAAAGGAAGCATGCAAAACTAGAAGGAACACAAAGAATTGAAGATTTGAGAAGCTGATGTCGACGCGTATGCATGGATGAGGCGTACGTGTGACCAAGCCATAGTCCAAATGATGCGTACGTGTGGCTGATGCCTACGCATGGCCATTGCAGAATCCAACCGACGCGTACGCATGGCTGACGCGTACGCGTGACGAGCGTCACGTGCCTCAGTAAAGTGAATTCGTTGGGGGCGATTTCTGGGCTACTTTTGACCTAGTTTCAGGCCCGAAAATGAAGACAAGAGGCTGCAGAGTGGAGCTAGGATTGATTCACCATTCACACATTCATTCATTCCACACTTTAGGTTTTAGATGTAGGTCTCTAAAGGGAGAGGCTCTCTCCTCTCTCTAGGTTTTAGGGTTTTTTAGTCTTATTTCTTCTTAGCTTCAGAATTTTATCTTGCTTTAATTTAGTTTTCTTCTACCTTTTATTGTTCTAGTATCTTAGTTTATCTTCTTTTGTTGATTTCTTTATTTTCCCAATTTAGTTTATAAACTCTTCTTGTTAGATTCAATTTCCTTTTAATACAATTTGAGGTATTTCATGTTTATTGCTTCTTTCTTTAATTGTTGGTTATTGATTCCTTGTATTTGTTAATCTTAGATTTTACTATTTCTTGTTACTTTTCTATGCTTTTATTTTGTGCCTTTCAAGTGTTTGATAAAATGCTTGGTTGGATTTTAAATTAGAATTTTGTGTTCTTGACTTGGATTGATTAATTAGAGACTCTTGAGTTATCAAAATTCTTTTCTTGATTGGTGATTGAAAGTTGCTAGTTGGCTTGAGCTTCACTAAATCTATTCTTTGATTAGGACTTGTGAACTTAAGTCGATTTTGCTCGCTTGACTTTCCTTCATTTGTTAGAGGATAACTAAGTGAAAGCGAATTGCACTTACCATCACAATTAATGATGATAATGAGGATATGAATTCCAATTCTCAATTCTTGCTAGGACCTTTCTTAGTTATTAGTTTATTTTCTTGCCATTTTGCTTTCTTGTTTCTTATTACAAAAACCCCAAAATATACATCATAACCAATAGTAAACACACCTCCCTGCAATTCCTTGAGAGACAACCCGAGGTTTGAATACTTCGGTTTATTTTTATTGGGGTTTGTACTTGTGACAACCTAATTAAACGTTGATTGAGGTTTAATTGTCGGTTTAGATCTATACTTGTAACGCGATTTTATTAAGAAATTGTTTACTAACAATTAAACGACGATTATGGTGGACTACTATGGTTTAGAAGAGACTAACTTGATGAGGATGCTACATGAGTTAGTCAATTATGGCTGCCATTGAATGAATCATTCATTATTGAAGTAGACAGTAAGAAAAGTTAATCCGAAAAGAATACGCATCTTCGAAGCGTTAACGAAATATCTATCATTGCTTTTACCCTAATCTGGTATTTCGTTCTTTACTTTTCATTTATACTTCTTAACAAACAACCTTTATTTCTAATCGCCTGACTAAGATTTACAAGATAGCTATTGTTTGCTCAATCTGGCAATCTCCGTGGGATTCGATCCTCACTCACCTGAGGTATTACTTGGATGACCCAGTGAACTTGCCAGTTCAATTGTGCGGAGTTCAATTTCACGCACCAGTTACCATACTGAGAACTCCCATTTCTCATACCATATTCTGTTGTTTTTTAGATGCAGGTCGTAACCCATCTCGGTGAGTTGCGCAATGGTGACAGAGTGGAGGATCTTTATCATCTTTTGGATTTCTTTTGGATATTTTATTTTAGTACTCTCACTTTTGTATCTTTATTTTCCTTTGAAGCTAACTTTGAGAGAGATATTGTATATGCTATTTTAACTATCAGAACTCTATATGTCTGTATATAGCTAGTCAGCGTAAACTCCGCGGGTGGCAGCTAGTACTCTATGATTATTATGCTTATATATCTACATGTGCCTAGTTATGTTGTACCTTTACCTTATCCTTTCTGCTTTTAGTTATCGTGTGAACACTTCGCGCTTTTGTATCTCTGTTTTTGAGCTTTAATTCTTCATCGGGATTCTAGAATTACTATCTCTTTCTACATATATATATATATATATATATAATCGTATGAGCCTTAGAAATATCATGACATTTAATTATCCTTTGCTTTACAGTATGAGGTAAGGCTTAGGGTAATTAGGATGTTACATTTAGTGGTATCAGAGCAGTTTATCCTCGTGAGCCTGAGGGACGGACCAATTGTGCTTAATTGGATACTCTGTATCTTTTTCTTTTCTGTTGTTTAGGTTATCTGCTTGATATTGCATAGCATGCTTGTTTGTGAGTGCCTTTCTAGGATAATTGAAGCACTTGGCTTTTGATATTGAGATTGATCACCTTGATATCTGATGAGTGGATATTTTATACGCTTTTTGACATCATTTTCATATAGTTTTTGTTATGTTTCATTTAAATTTTATTATATTTTCATAGGTTTTAGTGTAAAATTCATATTTTTAGATTCTACTACAATTTATTGTGTTTTATGGTGATTTCAAGTATTTTCTAGCTAAAATATGAGAGTTTTGACAAAGTCTGATTCAAAGGCAAGGAAAGAATAACAGATGCTGTCAGGATCTGACCTCCGTGCACTCAAGCAAGCATTTTTGGAGCTACAGATATTCAAATGGAACGTTATCAACGGCTTTGGAAAGCTAACATTTAGGGCTTTCCAGAAATATATAATAGTTCATACTTGTCTTTGGAGATGAAGGCCCAAAACTGGCGTTCAACGCCAGCCATCTACCCTAGTCCTGGCGTCCAACGCCCACAGAGAGGTGGCCAGCATCCAACGCCCAAAAAGGTGTCCCTAGCCAACGGTCAATGCCCATGGAGCCTAATAGCACGTGGAGTCACCCTTAGCTCAGCCCAAACACTTCCCAAGTGGGCCCTAGAAGTGGATTTTCGCACTATAAGCCTAAGCCTATCATATTTCTTTAATCCTTAGTTATTAGATTAGTATATATAGGAGAAAATCAACCTTGTTTTGGACCTTCAACAAGATCTCTCCAACATATCATATTTTCGAACACCATTATGTACAGTATGAGCCACTAAATCTCCTAAGATGTATCTTCGTTCTTCAACCTTATGAATGAGTTGAACCGTCAAAAGTTATCTATATTCTACATGGGTTTAGCGAGCATCTTTTTTTGGATATTAATGAACCACTAGCTTGATTATACATCTCTTAGATGGCTAATCCATGACTTCATTAGGGACTTCTCGAGACATCAGTTCAACCGAGGTATGGGGAGATTAGAGTCTTTTTGTTAAAGGCTAGAATCAAGTCGTAGCGTTCTCTGATCCGGAAGATTCGACCTTGTCTGTGGCATTTTGAGTAGGATCGCCAAGGGAATGAACTGTAGGAGCTTCACCCTCATTCAGACTGGATATGCACTAAACCTGGTGTTCAGCCTAGAGGAACATTGGCGGCCGATCAAACTGGCGTTGATCACATACAGCCTGCTATATAAGAAATCATTCACAGTTGGAGTAGACAGTAAGAAAGTATTGATCCAGAAGAACAAAGCATCTCCGAATCCTTAACCATCTTCTTATCATTAGATTCACAACCACTGAGTAACGTTATCCTTATTTCACTTTCATGCACTTAAACAACTCAACAACTTTTCTATTCGCCTGACTAAAATTTACAAGATAACCACTGTTAGATCCAAGCCGACAATCCTCGTGGGATCGACCCTGACTCACCTCAGGTATTACTTGGACAACCCAGTGCACTTGTTGGTTCAATTGTACGGAGTGTGGGAATCCGTGCACCAAGTTTTTGGCACTGTTGACGGGGATTGTTTGAGTTTGAACAAACTAACGGATTATCTTCTTGCTTTGATTATGTACTTTTTAATTTTTTTTAGTCTTTTATTTTTCCTTTTTGTTTTTCGAAAAACTCAAAAAAAATTTTCAAAAATCTTTTCTTTATTAATCTTTATCTTTTGTTTGAGTCTTTTGTTCTTGTTCTTGTTAGAGTTCGAACTTTCTTTAGTCTTTCCCAAAAAATTTAAAAAAAAAAATAGTGTCTTTTTTGTTTGAGTCTTATGTCAAATCTTAAGTTTGGTGTCTTGTGTGTGTTCTTTATTTCTTTAAATTTTTGAAAACTTGTTCTCTGTGTTCTTCTTGGCCTTTAAGTTGTTCTTGTTTTCCTTCTTGTTTTGATCTTTAAAATTTTAAGTTTGGTGTATTTAGGTGTTTTGCTTTAAAATTTTCGAATTCTAGTGTCTTTAGATCTAAAAATTTTAAGTTTGGTGTTATTTAGTTGTTTTTCTCTTTCTTCATTAATTCAAAAAAACCAAAAAAAAAAATAAATCTTTTCTACCTTTTTATCTTAATTTTCGAAAATATAAAAAAGATTTCAAATTTTAATTTCAAAATCATTATCTTATCCTATCTTAGTTTTAAAGTTCAAATTCAAATCTTTTCAAAATCAAATCTTTTCAAAAAATCATATCTTTTTATCTTTCTTTAAAAATTTAAAATTTAAAATTTAAAATTTCAAATTTCAAAATCAAATCTTTTTCAAAAATCAAATTTCAAATCTTATCTCACTTTTAAATCTTTTTCAAATCTTTTCAAATTCTTATCTTATCTTTTCTAATTTCAATTTTTAAAATAAAATCTTTTTCAAATCTTTTCAACTTCTATCTTATCTTTTCTAATTTTAAATTTTAAATTCAAATCTTTTTCAAATCTTCTATCTTATCTTAATTTCAAATCTTTCTTAATTAGTTACTTGTTTTCTCTTTCTTCTTTTTCAAAACTTCCTAACTAATTCTTCTCTCTTCTAATTTTTGAAAATATCTTCTCTATTTCTCTCTCTTCTTTTTCGAAATTCATTATTTAATTTTCAAATATTTTTAGTTAATTAGTTTTTATTTTCGGATTTAATTAATAAATAAAATAAAAATAAAAATATTTTGTCTTTTTGCTTCTAATTTTCAAATTATTCTTCTCTTTTATTCGAATTCTTTTTCTCTTCTTTCTATCATCATTCTTCTTTCTTCTTCACATCTCACAGGGAGTCCTCTGTTCTTGAACATAGAGCTCCCATTCTTCTTCTGTCTTGTTTTTTTTCTTGTTTATGTGCAGGAACAGAGATAAACAACCTCTATTTAATCTTGATCCTGAACCTGAGAGGACCCTAAAGAAGCATTTGCAACAAGCTAGAGCACAACACTCCAAAGGAAATCTCACAAAGATTTTCGAACAAGAAGCTAAAAGCATGGCAGCTGAGCCTAATAATGAAAAAGATGCAAGAAAGGTTCTTGGTGACTACACCATACCAACTTCTGATTTTTATAGAAGAAGTATCTCCATACCTGCCATTGGAGCAAATAACTTTGAGCTTAAGCCTCAGTTAATCTCTCTTATGCAACAAAATTGCAAGTTCCATGGACTTGCACTGGAAGATCCACATCAATTCCTATCTGAATTCTTGCAAATCTGTGACACTATTAAGACCAATGGAG
>NC_029789.2:67155731-67168515 GCF_000816755.2 Arachis ipaensis | reverse complement strand
TAGAGACAGAGCTAGAATATGGTTGCACTCTCAACCTAAAAAAAGCCTGAACTCTTAGGAAAAATTGGTCAATGCTTTCTTGTCCAAGATCTTTCCACCTCAGAAGATGAGCAAAATCAGAGTGAAAGTTCAATCCTTCAGACAAAATGAAGGTGAATCCCTCTATGAAGCTTGGGAAAGATACAAGCAACTGACCAGGTGATGTCCTTCTGACATGCTCTCAGAATGGTCTATCTTAGGTTCTTTAATGGTCTCTTTGAGATGTCCAAAATATCATTGGACAGCTCTAAAAGTGGATCACTCCACTTGAAGAAAATGCCTGGAGAAGCAAGAGAACTCATTGAGATAGTTGTAAACAACCAATTCATGTACACTTTTGAGAGAAACCCTGTGTATAATGGGGTAGCTCAGAAGAAAGGACACTACAACAAATTCGGGCTGAGGTAACCCTTTAAAAACGTTGCCTATAATAAAGGAAAGTGTTGCCTTTGATAAAAGGCAACACTTTCTGACAAAAAGCAACGCTTTTTGAGGAGTTGGCTATACGGCCGTTACTTTTGGTCTAAGGCAATGCTTTTGTGTATTAAAGGGAACCCTTTTTATGGAAACCTTCAAAAAATGTTGCCTTTTTGTAAATAAAGCAACTCCGCGAAAGGGTTGCCTTAGAGAACCCAAACACAATCACTTTCTTGTTTCAAACATTTCTCTTTTATTTTTGCAGAAGGGAAACAAAACAAAATTCAAGCTCATGATGGATGACAAGCACAATATGCAGGCTAGCATTCTTAGCAAACATCTCCACTTGCACTTAATTGAACACTTCAGCAAGACATATAGGAATTTCTAAATTAAAGTACTTCAAAGAAACAAGGGTTAAGTGTAAATACAACCTGTTGGGAATGTCTCTCATCTTTTCCTTCTGTCATCATTATTTCTCTCTGTTGCTCCTCCTTTGGATGATGATGCAGATCCCTCTCACAGATTGAATGTTTTCTTGCATAATCCTTACAAGTTGCTTGTTTCCCAAGCCCTTAGGCAACTGGTTAGGGTGCAAGAATTATTTATGGGCTTTTGAACTTACTTTGGTGTGTGAACACAAAACTTAGTCCCTTGCCAATGTTTCTCATGCATCAAATTAACCATATGTGAAACCCTTTTGTCTTTGCTGAAGGTTATAAAACTAAAAACTAGAAGATAGACAATGGTTCAATGGTTTATCTAACTGCTTGGAGCTAGCAACCCTTTATACAAAAGGTGAGAATGTGTTTTTAAATGAGATTTTTGCTGGAACCCCAAACTTAGCATCCTTCACTCTTCCTTAAATTGTTTTGGTGTGTAACACTAAACTTAGCTCCTTGCAATACAGATAAAACCACTCAACCTTTTTATTGAAATAGCTTATGAAAAGAAAACTACCTCAAGTTGGGTTGCCTCCCAACAAGCGCTTCTTTATTGTCACTAGCTTGACATCCTTCATTCTTTGATCATGGAAGCTGAGAATCATGTTGCCTTAGATTTTCTCTTCTCACTGTGAGCTTCCTTTCCTCTATCTCTTCTTGTGGAACTTCTTTATGGTGTTTTTCCTGGATAATGGCTTCTTTTTCCATAGTCTTCTCACTTTCCTCTATGATTGCCTTCCACTTCTCCCACTTTGTAGCTTTTTCTTTGTCCCTTGGGTGGTCTTGAGTGGCACTAGGGGATGCATTTGGTTGATTCTCACCCATCTCTGCAATTTGTTTAGCCATTTATTCCATTCGCCTCTCAAGATTTCTGATTGAAGCTTCTTGGTTTTTACTTGTTATGGCTTGATCTTTCCTTGCTGCTTCCTGATCTTGTCTTGCCATCTCTTGATTTTTCATGAATTTCTCCATCATTATCTCTAGACTAGAGATTATTTGGAAGTCTGGATTTGGTTGTGGTTACATCAAATGAGATGGTTGATGAAAGTTGTTTTGGGAGAATTGTGAAGTATGATGGGGTTGGAAGTATGTGTGTTATGGTAGTGTGTAATGGGTGTTGTTGGTATGGGTGTGTTTGTACCTATTTGTGAAGCTGGGGCTGTTATAATTGAGGTCCCTTGGTCCTTGATTTTAGTGCTCACCCCACCTGAAGTTGGAATGAGTCCTCCAGGGTGGGTTGTACACATCACCATGAGAATTGTGTTGGAACAAGCTTGAGGTGTTGTTTAGAGATTGTACTTGCTCAGGGCTTCATTGCTCATAGTTGATTGCTCCAAAACCTGTTTCAGATTGATTCCTTCTATGTGAAATTTGAGATTGGCTTTGTGCATTTACTACAGCGATTTGCAGCTCATTGATTTTCATGGCCATCAGATCCATTTGTTTCTGAAGTTGTTGGTGCATCTGCTTGTTTTAGGTTATGATTGCATTTACTACTTCAAGTTCCATCACTCCCTTCTTTTGTGTGAATGGTTGCACTTCTGCTTCCAGCCTACTAATTTTCTGGGGTGGGTTATTGTTGGCCACTCCCTCTAGTGAATTAGAGGGATTCCCTTCCATCTCTTGCTTCTCTTCTCGATCTTCAAAGAATCTCAAGATCAGAGGGTGTGAAGTCATTGCTTCTTCCTCCTGGCATAATTTCAGAAACACAAACAGAGCACTCTGTAGTTTGAGTGCAGTTAGGATTAGTAGAGATAAAGTCTCAAACAGTTAGTGTGCTTATCAAAAATAAAGAAAATAAAAGAAAAAGTGCTTAATCTAGACCACCACCTTACTTAATCATTGTCAATCTAAATCAATCCCCGGTAACGGTGCCAAAAACTTGATGGGTTGAAAACGGATTCCAACACTATAACTCACCGACAAGTGTATCGGGTCGCATCAAGTAGTAATTACTCACATGAGTGAGGTCGATCCCACAGGGATTGATGGATTGAGCAATTTTAGTTAGATGGTTGATTTAGTCAAGCAAAAAGTTGATGATTTGAGTGAATTGTAACCAACAGAAGCTAAATTACATGAAACTAAAAGGGAGAGGGAGAATTGGCAGTAAATTAAAGAGCAGAAAAAGTAAAATAGCTGAATTTTAAAGTGTAAGTAATGTAAATGACTGAAACTTAAATTGCAAGAAATGTAAGTAGCTGAAGCTTAGAGTGCAAGAAATGTAAATTGCTTGAATAATAAAGGGGTATGGGATGCTGGGATTCAGAATTTAACAACAAAAAAATAAAGAAGATGAAGTAAGTGCAGTAGATCTAAACAGAATTGGAAAATTGCAGTGAAGAGCAAAACAGAAAGTAAAGTTAACTCAATTGCACGAGCTAGGAAAGAAATTCAAGAGCTCAGAGGCTCAATGAGACTAGAAAACAAGTCTAGATCTCAATTTCTTTCTTGATCCAACAGAGAACAATTTGTAGAAGAAAAGAAGATAAAAATAGTAAAGGAAACTCAGATTCAATGCTTGGAACAATTGAGAAGAGAGGTAAAAGATGATTCTCGAACTTAGAATCAATGAAGCTCTTCAATTTCAATTCGAATTCCAAAACAGAAAGCAAAAGTAGCAGAAGAAATGAAAATGAAAACAGAAAGCTAAATCCAATTCCCAATCCTTAGAATTATGCAGAAGAAAACAAAGATGAATTGTAGATCAATGATTGAAACAAAATTCCTTCAATCTCAATCCAAAATTCAGAAACAGAAAGTAAGAAAATGCAAAGTTAAGAACAAGGAGGAGAGAACCCAGCTCTCAATCCCAATTCCCCAATTCAAAGCTAAAAAGAAAACTCCCAAAATAAAAGAAGGTTCAAAAGTGAAAGTAAAGATCCTCCACTACAAATCAAACTAAGTCCTATTTATACACTTTCTATTTTTCATCTTTTGGAGTGGGCTTTTCATTTGGTAAAGAATTGAATTTAATTGATTTTTGGACCAAGGCCCCTCCCAGGGAAGCGCTTGGTTATCTAATTCAACTGAGCACTCCATGCTTGTTTCCTTGGGCTCATAGTGCTCAGTTATCTTTTCTAACTTAGCACTACAAAGTCTTGTGTGGGGTTCCCTCTTTGAGACTTGGTGAACTCATTTTGGACCAATTTCCTTTGTGAAGAGTAGCGCTGAGTGAAGGCTTGTAACGTAGCACTTCATGCCTTGAGGAAAGGCTCCCTCTTTGAGCCCTGGTGGATGCAATTTGTGTCAAATTTCCTTGGCCCAAGCACTGCAAAGTAGCGCTCAGTGAACTACACAAACTTAGTGCTACTAATTGCTTCCCTTGTGTTCCCCAGTTCGATCCTTGCTAGCTTCATTTTGGAAAATTTTCTTGCACACTAGCGCTTCCTCTTATGCCTTATGTGCAAGGTTCGAACCTTGTTGAAGCCACTAGCAAATGTCGCACCTTGATTTTTCCTTGGGGAGGCACGAAAAAGTGAAATGAGTTAACTGAGCGCTACATATTTTCTTTAGTTCCTTGAGCGCTCAGTCATAAAACTCAACGTAGTGCCATGGCCTTTCCTTGGTTGATGCCACGCTTTTGCTTCCTTAAGCCACGCTTTCTGGGCACGCTTTCCTTGTTTCTTTCTTTTCTTCACCTACAAGTAATCAAAACAACCAATCAAAGCATCACCGAATTCACAAGGTTTATAAATCATTCAAAAACCAACTAATTCTAGCTTAAACCTTATGATTTAGTGTCAAATAAAGGATGCTTGATTGATTCAACAAAACCATGCTAATCCACTCCAAATTACTTACTTACAATGAAAGAAAGTGCATAAAACCTAATAAAACAAGTGAAAAAATACTTAAAAAGCTAGCATAAGATGACTTGTCATCATTAGGATGGTGAAGGGTATGAAATCATGGTGTTAGTTTAGTTAGAAATTCCCTAAGTTAGATTACCCCAGTTTCATTATGGTTTTAAATCATGGTTTTAAATTTAGTATTGCTTTAAGCTTGAATCAAAAGTTTGATGTGAAGTTCAAGAATTGCCTTTGGCATCCCGGAACCTTATATCTTACATCACTGGTCACTGTTATCATACTGAGAACCCCGGTTCTCATACCATATTCTGTTGTTATTTTTCAGATGCAGGTCGTAACCCACCTCAGTGAGTTGCACGATGGTGACAGAATGGAGGACCATTATCATCTTTTGGATTTCTTTTGGATATCTTGTTTTAGTACTCTCACTTTTGTATCTTTATTTGCCTTTGAAGCTAACTTTGAGAGAGATGTTGTATATGCTATTTTAACTTTCAGAGCTCTGTATGTCTGTATATAGCTAGTCGGCCTAAACTCCGCGGGTGGAGGCTAATACTCTATAATTATTATGCTTATATATCTACATATGCCTGGTTACTCTTGTACCTGTACCTGTACCTTATCCTTTACGCTTTTAGTTATTGTGTGAACGCTTCACGCTTTTATACCTCTATTTTTGAGCTTTAATTCTTCATCGGGCTTCTAGAATTTCTATCTCTTTCTACATATACCTATATATATTATCGTATAAGCCTTAGAATTGTCGTGACATTTAATTATCCTTTGCTTTACGGCATGAGGTAAGGCTTAGGGTAATTATAGTATTTCACTAAATCACAACCTTTGCATCTACCCAGGCAGGTGATCAATAATCATAATCAAACTCAATTCATAATCATAATCGAAATCAAATTCAATTTCATAATTCTTTATAATCATATTTATCATTAATCATACTCACTTTATAGCCTAATGAGCCAAACTTCCATAATTTTTCGTTTCAATTTAAAGTATTGCCAAGGTCTTCAATTGTTATCTCAAAATTAAATAAGTTAAATCATAAACTAATTTCTCAAATTAACAAAATCATATAACTCATTTTTGTTTATCCTTGAATAATCAATCTCTTTACTTTTAATTCATTAAAATCCTTAAAACATAACTCTTTAATTTGAATCATTCAAATAAACTCATTTTCTAGTTAATCAAGTTCCCAAAATCGATTTCAATTTCACTCTTAAGTTTAAAATGTAAGACCTCAGATTTTTAAAAAATTAAACAATAAATTATTTATGATTTATTTTATTAGTTTGAACTATTTATTAGAAACTATTTTAATAGGCAAAATAAAATTGATTTTTATAATTATTATTATCATTTGAATTTGGATTAATTAAGATTATTATATAATTTTGCTATAATAAGATATTTTACATAATTAATTTTTTAATAACTAGAATTTAAATTAATTAGGATTTTTAAATAATTTTTATTATAATGAGATATTTCAAAAAAGATAAAAGAATTATTATTATTATTATTATTATTATTATTATTATTATTATTATTATTATTATTATTCCTTTGGCCGAAGCCTTAAGGAAACCAAAGGAAAGATAAGGAAAGCCAAAGTTAGCTATTATATATATAAACATGACACATTATTATTACCTACTTTGATTAAAATAAAGTTTAGTTAATATTATTATCAAGTTCGATATTTTGCCGATATAAGTAATTATCGGTATTTCTTGATGAGCTTAGAGTCACTAATGCTTCATCTAATATCTTTTATCCTTAAGTTACTAATGTCATTTATATTAGTAACTCATATATATTATTCCTATATATTATTACTTGTATTTTAATATATCTAGCTTTCATAATTATCTGTTTAAGATATTTATAACTTGAATTACTGACTCAGCAGCCTAACAAGCTAACACGTGGCCTTAAAGTGACACCTAATCCCTTCTTTTTAATTAATCATCATCATCACCTTTCATTCTCTTTTCTAACCAAACCAAAGAAAGGAAAAAGAAAGAGAGAAGCCGTGTGGGATTCCATGGCACCTCTGAGCTTCTTAGTTCAATTTCTTGAGATCTGTAACTTCGATAAAAAATCTAATCTAATTAAAGTGTTCGTATCTTCCTCCTCTTCACAATGGCATCACTTTTGTTTAGGAGAAGTCACCGGAGGGAGCCGCTGAACCTTCCATAGTCGTAGCCTTGAGGAGCATCACCATCGAGCTTCCGCGAGAAGAGTCGCATGAGATAGAGAGAGAGGACGCAATGGAGAAAAGGGGAAGGTGTGGTGGTTTTTTTCACNTTGCTGTGTGTGACAACAGGCGGCTGCGTTACCGCCGAAGCTCTCTACCGCTGTTGCTGGACAAGAGAAATAAGGTTTTTAGATGCGTTTGGTTTTATGGGTTTGACTATTTAAGGTAGGGGAACTTTTCTTAAACTTATTTTACTTTTAAAGAATTGTTATAAGTTGATATTAATGCGAAAAATGTATGTTCATGATTTTTTGTAGGCCTTATGGACTGAAATTAGTTGCTTTGAATAAATGTAATTGCTTGCCTGGTTGGTTGTTGTTGAAGTGGTCGGTTCATGGTTATATTGATTTCTTGATTGTGTTAAAGTCATTGAGAATTCTGATTTATTAATTTATTTTGTTAAATTGGTGGTTGCTAAAATAATTTGAGATTTGTAAATATTTTGATATTGAAATTAGTTTTGTTGATTTATTGGAAATGATTTTGAGAATTGGAAATGATTTGATATTTGGAAGTTTGAATTTTGTTTGATTTTGGAAATGGATTTGAGATTTGGAAATAGTTTGGTTGTGACACTTGAAGGATGGCAAAAGTCTGAGTTTTAAAGAAAATGCCGCCAAAATCTTTATAGAGGTTTTATTTTGCTTTACTGATGGAAAAATTATGTTTTGAGTATTCAATAGATTGGAAATGAGTTTACTGAATTGATATAAGTTTAAAAATGATATTTTGAGAATTTTTAATGAAAGAAATAAAGTGATGTAAATGTATATTTAATAATGGAGGAGTTTTAGTGTCTTTGAAGAAAAGTTTCGAGACATTTTAGAAAAGATGAAGTATTTGAATTTAATTTAGAGAAGTGGAATGATTTTCGAGCCTCTTGAGAATATTTTAAATAATAATGAAACTAAAATTAGTTTTGGTTTAAATGATTTAATTTTGGTTTACATGATTTGATTTTAATTCCGATTCGATTATGTTTGATGGTAAATGTGAATGGAATGAGATTATGATGGATGTTGTGAGGACAATGGTTTTGTCTTGCTCACGGATTTGGCAAGTTGAGGATGAAGGATTCCCTCTCTTGTCGTGGTATGGATGCGGGGAAGGTGGAAAGGTACTCTCCTTCGTATTATTTCTCCCACATCTTTCTCTGGTTGTAAGGTGGAAGGGCACACTCCTTCAATGTGGATAGCCACTCTCCTTCGTAATTCCCCTAGGAGAAGGTGGAAAGGCACACTCCTTCGATATGGAAAGGCACTCTCCTTTGTTTGTGTTCCTTTTGGGGATGCACAACCTAGAGACAATGTTCGAGTTAGCTACCGGATGTGTTAGGTTCTGAAAGTTTAACCGACACTCTACCGGAATGCATTATGTTGCATTTGTTTGCTTTATTTGGGTGTGCTTAAGTGTTTTGGTTTGCCTATCTGATGAATTCTATTTAACTAGTAACTGTGATACTTGCTGTAACTGTTCTCAAAATGTGTTTGCCTTATATTTGTTTATGCTTGTGATTGATTTCTATTTTGAAGTATTGGTGGTGGATTGATGATAGTGGTGATTTATTTTAAATTGGGCCTAAGGCTGGGTTAATTGATTTTATTTGGGCCAGAGGCCAAGATTGGTTGGATTAGTGGTAAGTTTGTTTAAAATGGTTTCTTAGTAAGCGATAAAATGTATGGAGTGTTATTTTATGTGAAAATTTTTAGAGAAATATAAGTTTCAAATTTGGATAATTGGTGCGTGAAATTGAACTCCGCAAGATTTCGCACAGATGAACCGGCAAGTGCACCGGGTCGTCCAAGTAATACCTCAGGTGAGTGAGGGTCAAATCCCATGGAAATTGTCAGATTGAGCAAGCAATGGCTACCTTGTAGATCTTGTTATTTCTTTGAAAGCATAAATAAAATAGTAAAGAACGAAATACCAGGTTGGTGTAAAAATAGTAATAGAGATTCAGTTAAGGCTTCGGAGATGCGTATTCTTTCCGGATTAACCTTTCTTACTGTCTACTTCAGTAACGAATGATTTATTCAATGGCAGCCGTAAATGATTAACTCATGTCCTCTCATCAAGTTAATCTCTTCTAAACCATACCAGTCCACCATATCCGAGCAACTCATGTCCTCGTATCAAGTTAACTTATGGCTTCCCACTATGGCCGAAGGTGAAGACCTAAGCAATCCACTCCCCTTCATGATCCAACTAAAAATGCCACAGACAAGGTTGGATCTTCTAGATCAGGGAATGCTGCTTCTCTGACTCTAGCCTTAGTGCCACAGAGACCTCAGTAACCCACGGTCAACAGAATTTTATGTCACTTATCCAAAGTCCCCCAGGTACGCTCTTGGAATCCGTAGTGCACTCTCTAGCTGTAGTTCAATGCTATCCGGGTCAGGACTCACACGGAACCCATGTAGAACAAGGATGAATGTCACGATTCATCTTCAGTTCATAAGATGAAGACCGAAAATACACAAGAGAATGGAATCAAACGTGTATTGAAGTAGAAATAATAATATTATTAATCCATGAGAATCAGTAGAGCTCCTAACCCTAACTTAGTAGGTTTAGTTGCTCATAGCTGATGCCTAGTATAAGCTCCCACATCAGTTGGGGAGGGGAACAAAGCGTACCTTATAAGGGTGTGAATGCCTCTCCCTAGCATAACGCATTTTGACGAGTGAGTGTGGGGGGATTCGGCTAGCATCCCTATCGTTAAAGGCAAAACCGTGAGGCCTTGTGTGCCAAAGCGGACAATATCGTGCTAGCGGGTGGTCTGGGCTGTTACAGATGGTCTCAGAGCCGGAGCCCGGATCGATGTGCCAGCGAGGGCGCTGGGCTCCCTTAGGGGGGTGGATTGTAAGGTCCCACATCCGTTGGGGAGGGGAACGAAGCATGCCTTATAAGGGTATGGATACCTCTCCCTAGCATGATGTGTTTTGACGAGTGAGTGTGGGGGCTTCGGCTAGCATCCCTATCGTCAAAGGCAAAACCGTGAGGCCTTGTGTGCCAAAGCAGACAATATCGTGCTAGCGAGTGGTCTGGGCTGTTACACCTAGGCATCTTAGGCTAGTTTCACAAGCCTTTTTTATTGGTTTTTTCTTGGTTTCATGGACTTTCTTAGGCAATAAGCAAGCATTTGGATGAGTAATGTATGCATGCTTTGATTCAATCAAACATTGTTATTTACAAACATTTTCATGAGAATTGATGCAAGAATTACTTGATGCAATGAATGATGCATTATCTTGTGATTATCGCAAAGCTTTGATGCATTTGTTTGGTTGATGATAGGTAAGAAGAAGCAAAGGAAAGGCGGAGAAGAAGCAAAGGCCATAGCGTTAATGGCCAAAGTTAGCCCACTAATGCTATGGTTAATGTTGGCTCAAGGAGGAAGCAACGTTAGTGGCCTAAGTTGGCTCACTAACGTTGCTCACTAATGTTACAACAAAGAGGAGAAAGCAACGTTAGTAGCCTAAGTTGGCTCACTAACATTGCCCACCAATGTTGCCGAGGTACCCTTTTGGAATCCGTAGTGCACTCTCTAGCTATGGTTCAATTCTGTCCGGGTCAGGACTCACATGGAACCCATGTAGAACAAGGATGAATGTCACGGTTCATCCTCAGTTCATGAGATGAAAACCAAAAATGCACAAGAGAATGGAATCAAACGTGTATTGAAATAAA
This sequence comes from Arachis ipaensis, assembly GCF_000816755.2. NCBI lineage: Eukaryota > Viridiplantae > Streptophyta > Magnoliopsida > Fabales > Fabaceae > Arachis > Arachis ipaensis. Next base: position 67,157,836 of record NC_029789.2, on the reverse strand, counting down.
AACGGTAATATTATTAATCCATGAGAATCAGCAGAGCTCCTAACCCTAACTTAGGAGGTTTAGTTGCTCATAGCTTAGAAAAAGTAATAGTAAAACGTGCAAAGGGGCAAAGATCTCTAACAGTGGTGATCTTTGTTTTATATATAATAACTTAATAACTAAGGAGTAGAAAAGTATGATAGACTAGGCTAAAGGTGCAAAAGTCCACTCTTGGGCCCACTTTGGTTGAGTGCTTGGGCTGAGCTTGGCGTCCAACTTGAGGGATGGGCATTGAAAACCCATTAGGGGGTTGATCCATGCTGCCTTGTGCTTCTTGGTGGGTGTTGAATGCCCCAAGGGGGGTGATTGGGCGTTCAACACTGGCTTGAGTTCCTTTGGGGGTGTTGAATGCCAGAAAGGGGGGTAGTTCTTGGGCGTTCAATGCTCAAAATGGGCAGGCTTCTTCGAAGAAAAGTATAGACCATTATCTATTTCTGGAAAGCTCTAGAAGTTAGCTTTCCAACGCCATTGAGAGCGCATCATTTGGACCTCTGTAGCTCTAGAAATGCTCATTTGAATGCATGGTGGTCAGAATCTGACAGCATCTGTTACGCTTTCCTTGCCTCTGAATCAGACTTTGCCAAAACTCCTCAATTTCAGCCAGAAATTATCTGAAATCATTAGAAAACACAACAACTCAAAGTAGAATCCAAAAATGTAAATTTTGCACTAAAACCTATGAAAATATAATGAAACTTAAACAAAACATAACTAAAACAAAATGAAAATGATGCCAAAAAGCGTATAAAATATCCGTTCATCAATAATGAACTAACGATCACTGCGACTGAAAATAGTTTTATTTAAAATATCTTCTTATAACAATTGTTCAAAATCCTCTATTGAGAACCAGCGAGGACAATGTTCTCACCCCCTACAGCTTTATCTTTTCAGGATGAACGAAGAAGCTTGCGGAGTTTTATTTAAGTACCTAAATATGCCGTTTCTGTTTGTTTACATATGCTATAGATTTTTCCCTCGCCCTCATTATTATAATATTGTAAGAGGAACAGGAGTTGTATGTTTCATATGTATATTATATTTATAATCTACTTATGTAAGAAGTCTTGTATATAAATATATGCTTGTTTGTTTTCAAGATAAAGTATTTTTTCAGTTTTTAAAGAAATCAGTGATAAGGTTTTGAGTCAAAGGCTCCTATTTTATTATTAAGTATATGAAGACGTCGTAATACTTCTCACTATCAGAGTGGCACAGCTGGAAGTGTGATATTCTGATAGTGAGGATGCTACATAAAACATTCTTAAAAGACTTGGAAATCATTCCATTTCGCTAACAATTACGTTCATTCAACCAACAACCAAGAAACCAGAATACCAAGCCTTCTCAAACAGTCAATAAATCAATCAGGAAAATAATTACGTTCATCCAAAGCAACTTAGTTCAATCTGTTCAATCCATAAGAATCACGTAATCATAAAAATATATTTTTTATATCAATATCGACTTGTAATATTTCTTGGGTAATAAAACAATTTTAAGAAAAAAAACCTACCTCAAATAGTCAGAACTCAAAAGCTAAAAATGCGTCAAAACCCCTCTTTCTCCTATCCTGCAATAGTGGTAGCCGTAACCTCACCTCGACTCCACTTTTGCAGCAACCGTAGCAACTTTAATCGCATATGCAAGAATCAAAACTCAACCCTATGGCAACAACGTCTTAAAAACTTCTGCAACATATAACAGAACAGTGATTAAAAAAGTTTTTCGAGCAAAACAATTTAATACACAAAAAGGAACCAAAAACAGAGCAGTCGTAGCTCCGGTGATGGCTTACGGTGAGCATAACAGCGGTAGAGAGTTTCGGTGTTGGCTCCAGTAATGACGAATTCTGCCAATGACAACCCAGACAGCGGAAAACCCAACGGTGGCAAGGGTGAAGCACGGTAGTGCAGGACAGCTCCTCTCGGCGACGACTCTCCCTCTTTTGAACTTTCTCTCTCTCTCTCTCTCTCTCTCTCTCTCTCTGTACCTTCATGCCTCTAACCATGATGTTGGTGGCACAGGTGTGGCTCGACAACGACATTGGAATGATGGTGACGCCC
>NC_029789.2:67091532-67155686 GCF_000816755.2 Arachis ipaensis | reverse complement strand
CTCTTTTTTCTGACCGTGAGGGGGGAGCGTTTGGAAGCTAGGGTTATGGAGTGTGTTTGAGGGAGTGTGTATTGTGTAAATTGGGTTTAGGATAGATAAAAACTGAGTTAAAATCTTTAAGCTCTTTGCTCTTTGAAAGTTGTATATCCATTGTTCTAGCCAAAGCCTCCATCTTCCATTCTCTTTACTTTTTTTGGATTCTACTAACCTCTGAAAGAGAATAAGAGGGGAGGGAGGAAGTTCAGTAACTCAATTTTTAGAACCTTAATTAAAGTGAAAAAGAATAAAGCAAGAAGATATACATATAAAATGGCTTGAAGGAACTTACTTTGTGATTAAATGAGTATTCTTGTATTCTTTCTCTCTTATGAACTTCTTCTTTCTTGATTATGCAAGAAGCATCATCTACGTCTTCCATTAATAAAGTGTTGTCATTCAACTTTCATTCACTATTTGAGGCCATCTATAATAATATGAAAACTATGATCAAAGTTCTAGATTTTACAATGATTATACAAGAACTAATGTTGCATTGTAACAATTCTTGTGCATACCCTTATGAACTTGTGTTTTTAATAATGTGTCCTTCATTTGTAGCGCAATGTCCTAACTTCCTTCAACTTTTTTGAGTCTCCTTGCATAGACCTATGATTGGATACTCATGATGGATTGCAAGCACTTCAAAGTACTCATGGCTTGGTACCTGATGGGGGAAAAATTGTTGGTAAAGATTTTCACAAAAAAATAATCACGTTGTAACCATAGATCTAAACCGACAATTAAACCTCAATCAAATTTAATTTGTTTGTCACTTAAGCAAACCTAATAAAATTAACCGAAGTATTAAACCTCGGGTCGTCTCTCAAGGAATTGCAAGGAAGTGTACTTATAATTGGTTATGAGATTGTATCTTTTTGGGTTTTGAAATATTAAACAAGGAATGTAAATGACAAGAAAATAAACTAATAATTAAGAGAAGTCCTAGCAAGGATTGAGAATTAGAATTCCTATCCCCATTATCATAGTCACTTGTGGTGGTAATTGCCTTTTGCTCTTACTTAGTTAACCTCTAACAATTGAAGGTAAGTCAAGTGAGCAATTCAACTTGAGTTCACAAGTCCTAATCAAAGATTAGAGTTAGTGAAGCTCAAGCTAACTAGCAAGTTTCAATCATCAACCAACAAGAGACTTTGACAATTCAAGAGTCTCTAACTACTCAATCTAAGCTAAGAACATAAAAAGCTAATTTAAAATCCAACCAATCATTTTATCAAATACTTGGTGGGCACAACATAAAAACATAGAAAATTAATAAGAGATAATAAAATTTAAACAACCAATTGCAAGCATCAATAACATAAATTGAAGAAAGCAATCATAAATATGGAAAACACAAATTGCATTAATATGAAAATTGAATCTAACATCAAGAGTGCATAAACAAAAGTGGAAAATAAATAAATCAACAAGATAAACTAAAGTGCTAGAATGGTAGAATGTAGAATAGAAACTAAAATAAAGCAATATGGAAATCTGAATTGAAGAAGAAATAGAACTAAAACCTAAAACCTAGAGAGAGGAGAGAGCCTCTCTCTCTAGAAAACTACATCTCAAACTTAATGCGTGAATAATGAATTGTGTATCCATGATTCCCCCACTCTGCAGCCTCTATTATGTGTTTTTGGGCTTAGAACTGGCCCAAAAACAACCCAGAAATCGCCCCCAGCGTCTTCTGTGTAATGCAGCACGTGACGCTCTGTCATGCGTACGCGTCGTCCACGCATACGCGTCGCTTGGCAAAAAATCCTTGTCACGCGTACCCGTCATGTCACGCATACGCGTCGCTTGTTTGCTGCGTTGGTCACACGTACGCGTTGCCCACACATAAGCGTCACTGCCAGCTTCTCAAAACATCATTTTCTTGTGTTCCTTCCACTTTTGCATGCTTCCTTTCCGTCCTCTAAGCCATTCTTGCCCTATAAACCCTGAAAACACTCAGCAAACATATCACGGCATCAAATGGTAATAAGAGGGGATTAAAATTAACAAATTTAAGGCCAAAGAAGCATGTTTTCAATCAAAGCACAGAATTAGGAAGGAAAATATAAAACATGCGAATTATATGCATAAGTGTGAGAATAATGGAAAAAAATCTACTAAATTAAGCACAAGATAAACCCTAAAAATGGGGTTTATCAATCTCCCCACACTTAAATATTAGCATGTCCTCATGATAGACTCAAGAAAAGCAAAAGAGTGAAGGCAAAATGGTAGAACTTATGCAATGCAACCTATCTAGATGCAAGCTACCTACATGCATCATGCTATCTATATATATAAGCATATATGTGGTCAAAGTGAGTCAAATTTTTAAGAAATCATATATGCACAATCAAGGACTAAATTAATCATACCAAAACATATTCACAATTGAGTTGAGTTGATAAAAAAGAAACCTAAAACCTATAAGACTGATGACAAGCCATCTTATGCTAGCTTTTTAAGCATTTTTCACTTGTTTCATTAGGTTTTATGCACTTTCTTGCATTAGAAGTAAGTAAATTGGAGTGGATTTGCATGGTTTTGTTAAATCAATCATCCATCCTTTATTTGACACTAAATCATGAGGTTTAAGCTAAAATTAGTTGGTTTTTGAATAATTTATGAACCTTGTGAATTTGGTGATGCTTTGATTTGTTGTTTTGATTACTTGTAGGTGAAGAAATGGTTGAAAAAGGAATTTTTGGCACGCTTTTGAAGATAAAGCACGCTTTGGACCTTAGGCCATGCTTTGGAAAGCGTGACCCAAGGTACAAAAGCGTGGCGCACCAAAGGAGGCATGGGCGCTAAGTTCACTCACTTAACTGAGCGCCAGTGGAAGCATGACCAAGGAAGCAAGGCCATAGCCCAGCATCAAGCAAAGGATCAAAGAAGGCTCATGGCGTTAGGTTAACTTACCTAACTGAGTGCCCAAGAGAATGGAAGAAGCATTAGCGCTCAGTTAGCTTGTTTCACCTTTTTCGTGCCCCTCCAAGAAAGAAATCAAGGCACAAGCAAGCAAAATAGTGGAGCCAGGAATCGAACCAAGCACCTAGGCATAACAAGGGAGCGCTACTTGCATTACTTCATGAAGAAATTAGTCACAAATGGCTTTGCTGGGGTTCAAACCAAGCACCCAAGGAATAAGGGAAGCGCTACTACTTGCAAGAAAACAAGCCAAATTGGGTTCAAAGAGGTTCGAACCTGGAGCTTCCTTGTACAAGCACTCCTTACATTCCACTTGGCCAAAGAAAATTGACACCAAAATGGCCTCACAAGGATTCGAACCGGGAGCCTCAAGCTAAAAAGAAAAGCGCTACACCAAAGCACAAGGCGCTACGTTAGTAGTTTTTAACTGAGCGCTACTTGTGAAATAAAATTGACATCAAATGGGAGGAGCAAGGATTCGAAGGGGGAGTCCCATGCAACAAAGGGGCGCTCAGTTAAAACTTCTTCACTGAGCGCCAATGCTAGGGAGGCCACACCAAAAACACACCTGGGACAAGCACATGTAGCGCTCAGTTACTTTAAAGTAACTGAACGCTACCCTGGAGCAAGGCACGCATCAAATGGGCCAAGGAAACAAGCTTTGAGCGCTCAGTTAACTTAGTTAACTGAACGCTCCCCTGGGAGGTGCACAAGGGTCCAAATTCAATTCAATTGCCACCTTGGATTCAATTCTTCACCAATTGAAAAGTCCACTCCAAATTCTGAAGATCAAAAATAGAAAGTGTATAAATAGGACTTAGTTTGATTTAGAGAGAACTGAACCTTCTTACACTTTTACTTTTGGCTTATTTTTGAACTTTCATTTTGATTTTGAGCTTTGAATTGGGAATTGGGATTGAGAGCTGAGTTCTCTCCTCTTAGTTCTCACTTTTGCATTTCTTGCTTTCTGTTTTTGAATTGTGGATAGAGATTGAAGGAATTCTGTTTCAATCCTTGATCTACAATTCATCTTTGTTCTCTTCTGCATAATTCTAAGGAATTGTGACTTGGATTTAGCTTTCTGATTTTATTTTCATTGCTTCTGCTACATTTGCTATCTTCTCGTGGAATTTGAATTGAGATTGAAGAGCTTCATTGATTCTAAGTTTGAGAATCATCTTTCACCTCTCTTCTCAATTGTTCCAAGGAGTGGATCTGAGTTCCTTTTACTGTTTTACATTTTCTTTTCCTTTGCAAAATTGTTCTCTATTGGATCAAGGAAGGAATTGAGATCTAGACTTATTTTCTAGTCTCATTGAGCCTCTGAGCTCTTGAATTTCTTTCCTAGCTCTTACAATTGAGTTGAATTTACTTTCTGTTTTGTTCTTCAAGCAATTTTCCATTTCAGTTTAGATCTACTGCACTTACTTCATCTTCTTTACTTCTTGTTGTTAAATTCTAAATCCCTGCACCCCATATCCCTTTATTATTCAAGCAATTTACATTTCTTGCACTTTAAGCTTCAGCTATTTACATTTCTTGCAATTTAAGTTTCAGTCATTTACATTACTTGCACTTTAAGATTCAGCTATTTTACTTCTTCTATTCTTTAATTTACTATCAATTCTCCCTCTCCCTTTTATTTTCATGCAATTTAGCTTATGTTGGGTACAAATCACTCAAATCATCAACTGTTTGCTTAACTAAATCAACCACCTAACTAAAATTGCCCAATCCTTCAATCCCTGTGGGATCGACCTCACTCATGTGAGTAATTACTACTTGATGCGACCCGGTACACTTGCCGGTGAGTTTTAGGTGTTGGAATTTCGTTTCCAACCCATCAAAGACAAGCAATGATCAAATATGGACATATGGAAATGAGCAATTGAACCCTCACTGGATTTGTATATGCACTCTAATCACTCAAGTGTTTGGGGTTAAACCACTTAAATCTCCTCTAATCATACTTTCTAAAATTTTGTTCTTCACCTAACCAATCAACAATTATCAAGTGTACAAATGCAAATATCATGAAGGCTTTTCAAGGTTGTAATGGGGCTAAGGTAAGGGTGAGGATATACGTATGGCAAAATGAGCTATCATATGAATCTTTGACTAACCTAAGTCCTCACCTAACACATACACACTCTATACAATTCTAAAGTCAGGCTTAGTTACCCAAAATCTCACTTTTGCATATTTTCACACGCTCATGTATCAAGTCTAATTCCATCAGATATGCATTGATCTTTTTAATAAACTTAACATTGGGGTAATTTTATCCCCAATTCATTTATTTCTTCTCTTTTTTTTCTTTTCTATATATATATATATATATATATATATATATATATATATATATATATATATATATATGAATGAAAACATAATATATTAATGCATATGGTTTTTCTAATTTCACATGAGTAAGCACCCAAATTCCTAATATTTGTCAGTAAAAAACACAACACATTCTCATCAACCCAAGTTTCCACATTTTCCCACACTTAGTTGACACACACTATCTTAAGCTAACCAAATATTCAAATTGGGTAATTGGTGCACGGAAATCGTGATTCACACTTTTCACATCTCGGCACAACTAACCAGCAAGTGCACTGGGTCGTCCAAGTAATAAACCTTACGTGAGTAAGGGTCGATCCCACGGAGATTGTCGGCTTGAAGTAAGCTATGGTCATCTTGTAAATCTCAGTCAGGCATATTCAAATGGTTATGAGGTTTTGATAATTAAAATATAAATAAAACATAAAATAAAATAAAGTTACTTATGTAATTCATTGGTGGGAATTTCAGATAAGCGTATGGAGATGCTTTGTGCTTCTGAATCTCTGCTTTCCTATTGCTTTCTTCCAACCATCTGTTACTTCCTTCCATGGCAAGCTGTAAGATCCTCTTAGTAAAAATGGTCCTCTACGGTTTCTGCACAGCTAATCAACTGTCGGATTTCTCGTCTCGGATGAAAAATACCAGGTACAGCTACCGCATGGCTAATCATCTGTCGGTTCCCACTAGCGTTGGAATAGGATCCATTGATCCTTTTGCACATTGTCACTGCACCCAACATTCACAGGTTTGAAGCTCGTCACATTCATCCCTTTCCGGATCCTACTCGGAATACCACAGACTAGGTTTAGACTTTTCGGATCCCAGGAATAGCTGCCAATTATTCTATCCTATACCACGAAGATACTAATCTCACGGACTCGGTCCGTGTTTTAGATATCCAAGAGAATATACTCCGGCTATCGTCCAATGACTACGTTGAACATCATGTAGACCGCTTTGTGGTTGTCAGGCACGCGGATCTTGGCTAAGCGAGTAATGAAGATTGGGTGATTGTCATGGGTCACCCCTTTATTCTGACTTAACTGAATTAAGTACGAGAGTATATCTTGGAGAAGAAGTAGGCGTGAATTGAATAGAAAAACAATAGTACTTGCATTAATTCATGAAGAACAGTAGAGCTCCACACCTTAATCTATGGGGTGTAGAAACTCCACCGTAGAAAATACATAAGTGAAAAAGGTCTAGGCATGGCCATGAGGCCAGCCCCCAAACGTGAACAATGGTCTAAGGATTAAACGTTCAGAGATATGAATAAAATAGTAAAAAGTGCTATTTATACTAAACTAGTAACTTAGGTTTACAGAAAATAAGTAACTAAGTGCAGATAGTGCAGAAATCCACTTCCAGGGCCCACTTGGTGTGTGCTTGGGCTGAGCATTGAGATTTACACGTGCATAGGCTATTTTTCAAGTTAAACGCCAACTTTGGTGCCAGTTTGGGTGTTTAACTCCAATTCTGGTGCCAGTTTGGGCGTTTTACGCCAAGATGTTTTAGGCTGTCTTTGAACGCCAGTTTGGGCCATCAAATCTCGGGCAAAGTATGAACTATTATATATTTCTGGAAAGCCCAAGAGGTCTACTTTCCAACGCAATTGAGAGCGCACCGATTGGGCTTCTTTAGCTCCAGAAAATCTACTTTGAGTGCAGGGAGGTCAGAATCCAACAGCATCTGCAGTCCTTTTTCAGCCTCTGAATCAGATTTTTGCTTAGGTCCCTCAATTTCAGCCAGAAAATACCTAAAATCGTAGAAAAACACACAAACTCATAGTAAAGTCTAGAAATGTGATTTTTATTTAAAAACTAATAAAAACATAATAAAAACTAACTAAAATATACTAAAAACAATGCCAAAAAGCGTATAAATTATCCGCTCATCACAACACCAAAATTAAATTATTGCTTGTCCCCAAGCAAATAAAAACCAAATAGGATAAAAAGAAGAGAATATACAATGAATTCCAAAAACATCTATGAAGATCAGTCTTAATTAGATGAGCGGGGCTTTTAGCTTTTTGCTTCTGAACAGTTTTGGCATCTCACTTTATCCTTTGAAGTTCAGAATGATTGGCATCTATAGGAACTTAGAATTTAGATAGTGTTATTGATTCTCCTAGTTCAGTATGTTGATTCTTGAACACAGCTACTTTATAAATCTTGGCCGTGACCCTAAGCATTTTGTTTTCCAGTATTAGCACCGGATACATAAATGCCACAGACACATAACTGGGTGAACCTTTTCAGATTGTGACTCAGCTTTGCTAGAGTCCCCAGTTAGAGATACCTAGAGCTCTTAAGCACACTCTTTTTGCTTTGGACCACAACTTTAACCACTCAGTCTCAAGCTTTTCACTTGAGACCTTCACGCCACAAGCACATGGTTCGGGACAGCTTTCATTTAGCTGCTTAGGCCAGGATTTTATTCCTGTGGGCCCTCCTATCCATTAATGCTCAAAGCCTTGGATCCTTTTTACCTTTGCCTTTTAGTTTAATAGGCTATTGGCTTTTTCTGCTTGCTTTTTTTTTTTCTTTCTTTTTTTTTCATATATTTTTTTTCGCAAGCTTTTTCTTATTCACTGCTTTTTCTTGCTTCAAGAATCAATTTTATGATTTTTCAGATTATCAATAACATTTCTCCTTTTTCATTATTCTTTCAAGAGCCAACAATTTTAACATTCATAAACAACAAATTCAAAAATATGCACGGTTCAAGCATTCATTCAGAAAACAAAAAGTATTGCCACCACATCAAAATAATTAAACTAATTTCAAGATAAAATTTGAAATCATGCATTTCTTGTTCTTTTGCAATTAAAAACATTTTTCATTTAAGAAAGGTGAAGGATTCATAGGACATTCATAGCTTTAAGACATAGACACTAGACATTAATGATCATGTAATAAAGACACAAACATAGACAACACATAAAGCATAATTTTTGAAAAACAGAAAAAAATAGGAACAAGGAAATTAAAGAACGGGTCCACCTTAGTGATGGCGGCTAGTTCTTCCTCTTGAAGATCTTATGGAGTGCTTGAGCTCCTCTATGTCTCTTCCTTGCCTTTGTTGCTCCTCCCTCAGGGCTCTTTGGTCCTCTCTAATTTCATTGAGGATAATGGAGTGCTCTCGGTGCTCCATCCTTAGTTGCCCCATGTTGGAACTCAATTCTCCTAAGGAAGTGTTGATTTGCTCCCAATAGTTTTGTGGAGGAAAGTGCATCCCTTGAGCCATCTCAGGGATTTCTTGATGAGGAATTTCCTCATGCTCTTGTTGAGGTCAATGAGTGGGCTCTCTTGTTTGCTCTATCCTCTTCTTAGTGATGGGCTTGTCCCCATCAATGAGGATGTCTTCTGGTGCACGAAATTATGATCATCAATGGCGCCAACAACTTGGTGCGCACAATTGTAATCTCAACTCTTTTTCACAACTCCACACAACTAACCAGCAAGTGTACTGGGTCGTCCAAGTAATAAACCTTACGTGAGTAAGGGTCGATCCCACAAAGATTGTCGGCTTAAAGCAAGCTATGGTCATCTTGTAAATCTCAGTCAGGCGGATTCAGATGGTTATGAAGTTTAAGATAATAAAAAGATGAATAAAATATAAAATAAGATAGAGATACTTATGCAATTCATTGGTGATAATTTCAGATAAGCATATGAAGATGCTTTTTTCCTCCTGAACTTCTACTTTCCTATTGTCTTCATCCAATCATTCATACTCCTTTCCATGGCAAGCTTTATATTGGGCATCACCATTGTCAATGGCTACTTCCCGTCCTCTCAGTGAAAATGGTCCAAATGTGCTGTCACCGCACGGCTAATCATCTGTCGGTTCTTGATCATGTTGGAATAGGATCCATTGATCCTTTTGCGTCTATCACTATGCTCAACACTCGCGAGTTTGAAGCTCGTCACAGTCATCCCTTCCCAGATCCTACTCAGAATACCACAGACAAGGTTTAGACTTTCCGAATCTCAGGAGTGCTGCCAATTGATTCTCGCCTATACCACGAAGACTCTGATCTCATGGAATGGAAGGCTCGGTTGTCAGGCGAGGCAACCATGCATCATGAACCAGGAGGCTAAGAGATACACATTCAAGCTATTGCAGATAGAACGGAAGTGGTTGTCAGGCACGCGTTCAAAGGTGAGAATGATGATGAGTGTCATGGATCATCACATTCATCAAGTTGAAGAACGAGTGTATATCTTGGAATAAGAATAAGCTTGAATTGAATAGAAAAACAATAGTACTTTGCATTAATTCATGAAGAACAGCAGAGCTCCACACCTTAATCTATGGTGTGTAGAAACTCTACAATTGAAAATACAAAAGTGATAATAGTATTCATTGGCTTCGGCCCCAGAGGGAGAACCAGAATGACCAAGATGAAAATACAATAGGAAAAGGTCCTATTTATATAGAACTAGTAGCCTAGTGTTACAGAAATAAGTAATTAATGCAAAAATCTTCTTTCGGGCCCACTTGGTGTATGCTTGGGCTGAGCATTGAAGCTTTCACATATAGAGACTTTTCTTTGAGTTAAACGCCAGCTTTTGTGCCAGTTTGGGTGTTTAACTCCAACTTTTATGCCAGTTCTTGCGTTTTACGCCAGAATTTTTATGCTGACTTGGAACGCCGGTTTGGGCCATCAAATCTCGGGCAAAGAATGGACTAGTATATATTGCTGGAAAACCCAGGATGTTTACTTTCCAACACAATTGAGAGCGTGCCAATTGGGCTTCTGTAGCTCCAGAAAATCCACTTCGAGTGCAGGAAGGTCAGAATCCAACAGCATCTGCAGTCCTTTTTCAGCCTTTGAATCAGATTTTTGCTCAGGTCCCTCAATTTCAGCCAGAAAATACCTGAAATCACAGAAAAACACACAAACTCATAGTAAAGTCCAAAAATGTGATTTTTATTTAAAAACTAATAAAAACATAATAAAAACTAATAAAAATATACTAAAATCATACTAAAAACATTGCCAAAAAGCGTATAAATTATCCGCTCATCACAACACCAAACTTAAATTGTTGCTTGTCCCCAAGCAACTAAAAACCAAATAGGATAAAAAGAAGAGGATATACAATGAATTCCAAAAACATCTATGAAGATCAGTCTTAATTAGATGAACGGGGCTTTTAGCTTTTTGCTTTTGAACAGTTTTGGCATCTCACTTTATCCTTTGAAGTTCAGAACGATCGGCATCTATAGGAACTCAGAATTCAGATAGTGTTGTTTTCCAGTATTACCACTGGATACATAAATGCCACAGACACATAACTGGGTGAACCTTTTCAAATTGTGACTCAGCTTTGCTAGAGTCCCCAATTAGAGGTGTCCAGAGCTCTTAAGCACACTCTTTTGCTTTGGACCATGACTTTAACTGCTCAGTCTCAAGCTTTCACTTGACACCTTCACGCCACAAGCACATGGTTAGGGACAGCTTGGTTTAGCCGCTTAGGCCAGGATTTTATTCCTGTGGGCCCTCCTATCCACTGATGCTCAAAGCCTTGGATCCTTTTTATTTTACCCTTGCCTTTTGGTTTAAAGAGCTATTGGCTTTTTCTGCTTGCTTTTTCTTTCTCTTCTCTTTTTTTTTCGCCTCTTTTTTTTTCCCAAGCTTTTCACTGCTTTTTCTTGCTTCAAGAATCAATTTTATGATTTTTCAGATCACCAACTAACATTTCTCCTTTTTCATCATTCTTTCAAGAGCCAACAATTTTAACATTCATAAACAACAAATTCAAAAATATGCACTGTTCAAGCATTCATTCAGAAAACAAAAAGTATTGCCACCACATCAAAATAATTAATCTGTTTTAAAATTCGAAATTCATGTACTTCTTTTTCTTTTTCAATTAAAAACATTTTTCATTTAAGAAAGGTGATGGATTCATAGGACATTCATAGCTTTAAGGAATAGACATTAAGACACTAATGATCATGTAGTAAAGACACAAACATAGATAGAACATAAAGCATAGGAAACGAAAAACAGAAAAATAAAGAACAAGGAAATTAAAGAACGGGTCCATCTTAGTGATGGCGGCTTGTTCTTCCTCTTGAAGATCTTATGGGGTGCTTGAGCCCCTCAATATCTCTTCCTTACCTTTGTTTCTCCTCTCTCATGACTCTTTGGTCTTCTCTAATTTCATGGAGGAGGATAGAATGCTCTTGGTGCTCCACCCTTAGTTGTCCCATATTGGAACTTAATTCTCCTAGGGAGGTGTTGATTTGCTCCCAATAGTTTTGTGGAGTAAAATGCATCCCTTGAGGCATCTCAGGGATTTCATGATGAGGATTTTCCTCATGCTCTTGTCCATGAGTGGGCTCTCTTGTTTGCTCCATCCTTTTCTTAGTGATGAGCTTGTCCTCATCAATGAGGATGTCTTCCTCTATGTCAATTCCAGCTGAATTGTAGAGGTGACAAATGAGATGAGGGAAAGCTAACCTTGCCAAAGTAGAGGACTTGTCCACCACCTTGTAGAGTTCTTGGGATATAACCTCATGAACTTCTATTTTCTCTCCAATCATGATGCTATAGATCATGATAGCCCGATCTATAGTAACTTCAGACCGGTTGCTAGTAGGTATGATTGAGCGTTGGATGAACTCCAACCATCCCCTAGCCACGGGCTTGAGGTCATGCCTTCTTAGTTGAACCGGCTTCCCTCTTGAATCTCTCTTCCATTGAGCGCCCTCTTCACAGATGTCTATGAGGACTTGGTCCAACCTTTGATCAAAGTTGAACCTTCTAGTGTAGGGGTGTGCATCTCCTTGCATCATGGGCAAGTTGAATGCTAACCTTACATTTTCCGAATTGAAATCTAAGTATTTCCCCCGAACCATTGTGAGCCAGTTCTTAGGGTCTGGGTTCACACTTTGATCATGGTTCTTGGTGATCCATGCATTGGCATAGAACTCTTGAACCATTAAGATTCCGACTTGTTGAATGGGGTTGGTGAGAATTTCCCAACCTCTTCTTCGAATCTCATGTCGGATCTCTGGATATTCACCCTTTTTGAGCTTGAAAGGGACCTCAGGGATCACCTTCTTCTTGGCCACAACTTCATAGAAGTGGTCTTGATGCACCCTTGAAATGAATCTTTCCATCTCCCATGACTCGGAGGCGGAAGCTTTTGCCTTCCCTTTCCTCTTTCTAGAGGTTTCTTCGGCCTTAGGTGCCATAAATGGTTATGGAAAAACAAAAAGCTTTAGCTTTTACCACACCAAACTTAGAAGGTTTGCTCGTTCTCGAGCAAAAGAAGAAAGAAAAGAGTAGAAGAAGAAAATGAAGGATATGGAAAGGGTTTTGTGGTTCGGCCAAGGGGGAGAAGTAGTGTGTATGATGTGTGAAAATGAATGAGTTAAGATGGGTTTATATAGGAGTGGGGAGAGGGGTAGGGTTCGGCCATGTATGGGTGGGTTTGGGAGGGAAAGTGGTTTGAATTTGAATGGTGAGGATGTGGATTGGTGAAGAGATTATGGAGAAGAGGGTAGGATTTGATAGGTGAGGGGTTTTTGGGGAAGAGGTATTGAGGTGATTGGTGAAGGGTATTTGGGAAAGGGTGTTATGGGAAGGTGTGAAGAAGAGAGAGAGATGAGGTAGGTGGGGATCCTGTAGGGTCCACAGATCCTGAGGTGTCAAGGATTTCTCATTCCTGCACCATGTTGGCGTGTAAACGCCCCTTCCTGTGCCAATCCTGGCGTTAAACGCCAGGTTGCTGCCCATTTCTGGCGTTTAACGCCAGCTTTTCTCCCCTTTCTGGCATTAAACGCCAGTTCTGTGCCCTTTTCTGGCGTTAAACGCCCAAAATGGTACCAGACTGGGCGTTTAACACCCATTCTGCTACCCTTACTGGCGTTTAAACGCCAGTGAGCTTCTCCTCCAGGGTGTGCTGTTTTGATACTATTTTTCATTCTATTTTTTTGCTTTTTCAGTTGTTTTTGTGACTTCTCATGATCATCAACCTACAGAAAACATAAAATAACAATAGAAAATAAATAGATATAATAAAATAAAATTGGGTTGCCTCCCAACAAGCGCTTCTTTAATGTCAATAGCTTGACAGTGGGCTCTCATGAAGCCTCACAGATACTCAGAGCATGGTTGGGGCCTCTCAACACCAAACTTAGAGTTTGGTTGTGACCTCTCAACACTAAACTTAGAGTTTGGTTGTAGCCTCCAACACCAAACTTAGAGTTTGAATGTGGGGGTTTTGTTTGACTCTGTATTGAGAGAAGCTTTCATGCT
This sequence comes from Arachis ipaensis, assembly GCF_000816755.2. NCBI lineage: Eukaryota > Viridiplantae > Streptophyta > Magnoliopsida > Fabales > Fabaceae > Arachis > Arachis ipaensis. Next base: position 67,142,089 of record NC_029789.2, on the reverse strand, counting down.
TCCTCTCCATGGTTACAGAGGGAGATCCTTGAGCTTTAAACACAAGGGAGTCCTCATTCACTTGAAGGACCAATTCTCCTCTGTCAACATCAATCACAGCTTTTGCTGTGGCTAGGAAGGGTCTGCCAAGGATGATGGATTCATCCATACACTTCCCAGTGTCTAGGATTATGAAATCAGTAGGGATGTAGTGGCCTTCAACCTTTACCAAGACATCCTCTACAAGTCGATAAGCCTGTTTCCTTGAATTGTCTGCCATCTCTAGTGAGATTCTTGCAGCTTGTACCTCAAGGATTCCTAGCTTCTCCATTACAGAGAGTGGCATGAGGTTTATACTTGATCCCAAGTCACATAGAGCCTTCTCAAAGGTCATGGTACTTATGGTACAAGGTATTGAGAACTTTCCAGGATCCTGTCTCTTCTGAGGTAATCTCTGCCTAGTCAAGTCATCCAGTTCTTTGGTGAGCAAGGGGGGTTCATCCTCCCAAGTCTCATTACCAAATAACATGGCATTTAGCTTCATGATTGCTCCAAGGTACTTAGCAACTTGCTCTTCAATAACATCTTCATCCTCTTCAGAAGAAGAATACTCATCAGAGCTCATGAATGGCAGAAGTAAATTCAATGGAATCTCTATGGTCTTTGTATGAGCCTCAGATTCCCATGGTTCCTCATTAGGGAACTCCTTGGAGGCTAGTGGACGTCCATTGAGGTCTTCCTAAGTGGGAATCACTGCCTTTTCTTCCTCTCCAGGTTCGGCCATGTTGGTTAAAGTTATGGCCTTGCACTCTCTTTTTGGATTCTCTTCTATATTGCTTGGGAGAGTACTAGGAGGGAGTTCAGTAACCTTCTTACTCAGCTGACCCACCTGTGCCTCCAAATTTCTAATGGAGGACCTTGTTTCAGTCAAGAAACTTAGTGTGGTTTTAGATAGATCAAAGACTATGGCTGCTAAGCTAGAGAGACTCTGCTCAGAATTCTCTGTCTGTTGCTGAGAAGATGATAGAAAAGGTTTGCTATTGCTAAACCTATTTCGTCCACCATTATTATTATTGAAGCCTTGATTAGGCTTCTGTTGATCCTTCCATGAGAGGTTAGGGTGATTTCTCCATGAAGGATTATAGGTGTTTCCATAGGGTTCTCCCATGTAATTCACCTCTTCAATTGCTGGATTCTCAGGATCATAAGCTTCTTCTTCAGATGAATCTTCTTTGGTACTGCCTGTTGCTATTTGCATTCCAGATAGACTCTGAGAAATCATATTGACTTGTTGAGTTAATATTTTATTCTGAGCCAATATGGCATCAAAGTATCAATCTCAAGAACTCCTTTCTTCCGATTTGTCCCATTATTCACAGGGTTCCTTTTAGAAGTGTACATGAATTGGTTATTTGCAATTATTTCAATGAGTTCCTGAGCTTCTGCAGGCGTCTTCTTCAGATGATGAGATCCTCCAGCAGAGCTGTCTAATGACATCTTGGACAGTTCAGACAAACCATCATAGAAGATACCTATGATGCTCCATTCAAAAAGCATGTCAGAAGGACACCTTCTGATCAATTGCTTGTATCTTTCCCAAGCTTCATAGAGGGATTCACCTTCCTTTTGTCTGAAGGTCTGGACTTCCACTCTAAGCTTACTCAATTTTTGAGGTGGAAAGAATTTGGCCAGAAAAGCACTGACCAGCTTTTCCCAAGAGTTCAGGCTTTCCTTAGGTTGTGAATCCATCCATGTTCTAGCTCTGTCTCTTACAGCAAAAGGAAAAAGTATAAGCCTATAGTCCTCGGGATCAACCCCATTGGTCTTGACAGTGTCACAGATTTGCAAGAATTCAGCTAAGAACTGATGAGGATCTTCCAATGGAAGTCCATGAAACTTGCAATTCTGTTGCATTAGAGAAACTAATTGAGGCTTAAGCTCAAAGTTATTTGCTCCAATGGCAGGGATAGAGATGCTTCTCCCATAGAAGTCGGGAGTAGGTGCAATAAAGTCACCAAGCACCTTCCTTGCATTGTTAGCATTGTTGTTGTTTTTGGCTGCCATGACTTCTTCTTGTTTAAAAATTTCTGTTAGGTCCTCTCCAGAGAGTTATGCTTTAGCTTCTCTTAGCTTTCTCTTCAAGGTCCTTTCAGGTTCAGGATCAGCTTCAACAAGAATGCCTTTGTCCTTGCTCCTACTCATATGAAAGAGAGAAGAAGAAAGTATGCAATCCTCTATGTCACAGTATAGAGATTCCTTTATGTGTCAGAGGAAAAGAAGAATGGAAGGAGGAGGCAGAAAGGAGAGAATTTGAACTTATAGAGAGAGGGAGTCCGAATTGCACATTGAGGAAGAGTGCTAGTCCCTTAAATAGAAGAAGGTGAGAAGGGGGAAAAGAATTTTCGAAATTAAATTTTGAAAAATTGATTGATGATTTTCGAAAATTAAAATTGAGAAAGTAGTTAAGTGATTTTGAAAAAGATTTTGAAATTAGAAATAAAAAAGATATGATTGAAAATTAATTTTGAAAAAGATGTGATTGAGAAGATATGATTGAGAAGATATGATTGAAAATCAAATTAAAAAAAGAAATTTTTAAAATTAAAGTTGATTACTTGACTAACAAGAAATTAAAAGATATGATTCTAGAATTTAAAAGTTGATCCTTTCTTAATAGGCAAGTAACAACTTGAAAATTTTGAATTAATTCATTAATTGTAGCAAGGATTTTTGAAACTAGAAAAAAATAGAAAATGGAAAGAAATTGATTTTGAAAAATTATGAAAATTTGAAAAAGATTTGAATTGAAAACAAAATCTTCCCTCCTGTGCCATCCTGGCGTTAAAAGCCCAGAATGGTATCCATTCTGGCGTTTAACGCCCAAAATACTACCTTTTGGGCGTTTAACGCCTAACCAAGTACCCTGGCTGGCATTTAAACGCCAGTTTTCCTTCCTCACTGGGCGTTTTGAACGCCCAGCTTTTTCTGTTTAATTTCTCTGCTGAATATTCTGAATCTTCAATTCTCTGTATTCTTGACTTGAAAAGGCATGGTTTTGAAAACTTTTTTTGAATTTTTGATGATGAGAAATAATCAAAATGCAACTAATCATGAAAACTAAGATCAAACAAACAATGCATGCAAGACACCAAATTTAGAACTTTTCATATTAGAGACACTAACAAATTGAGAATGCATATGAGAAACAACAAAACACACAAAACGAGAGAATTTAAAGATCAGAGCAAGGAAATCATCAAGAATAACTTGAAGATTAATGAAGAACATAATGCATATATTCGAAAAATGCAAGGAAATAAATAAAACATGCAAGACACCAAACTTAAAAATTGACACTAGACTCAAACAAGAAACACAAAATATTTTTGGTTTTATAATTTTATAAATTTTTTGTATTTATTAGTTTTTTTTCAAAAATTAATTGGAAAAAGAGAAAGTAAGGAATTCAAAATTTTTAATGAGAATTCCAGGAATCATGCAATGTTAGTCTAAAACTCCGGTCCAGGAATTAGACATGGCTTACTAGCCAGCCAAGCTTTCAGTGAAAGCTTCGGTCCAAAACACTAGACATGGCCAATGGCCAGCCAAGCTTTAGCAGATCATTACTTTCAATAGCGAAATTGATAGAAATCAACAAGCTCTTGTGATGATAAGTTGAAACCTCGGTCCAAAAGTTTAGACATGGTTTCACAACCAGCCAGACTTCAAAAAATCATCATGAAACTCTAGAATTCATTCTTAAAAACTCTGAAGAATAGAATAGAAATATTTTTATTTTTTTTTTGAAAAATAAAAAAAATAAAAAGCTTAAACATAAAATAAAATTACCTAATCTGAGCAACAAGATGAACTGTCAGTTGTCCAAACTCGAACAATCCCCCGCAACGGCGCCAAAAACTTGGTGCACGAAATTGTGATCATAATGGCGCCAACAACTTGGTGCGCACAATTGTAATGTCAACTCTTTTTCACAACTCCGCACAACTAACCAGCAAGTGTACTGGGTCGTCCAAGTAATAAACCTTACGTGAGTATGGGTCGATCCCACAGAGATTGTCGGCTTGAAACAAGCTATGGTCATCTTGTAAATCTCAGTTAGGCGGATTCAGATGGTTATGAAGTTTAAGATAATAAAAAGATGAATAAAATATAAAATAAGATAGAGATACTTATGTAATTCATTGGTGAGAATTTCAGATAAGCGTATGAAGATGCTTTGTTCCTCCTGAACTGCTGCTTTTCTATTGTCTTCATCCAATCATTTATACTCCTTTCCATGGCAAGCTTTATGTTGGGCATCATCGTTGTCAATGGCTACTTCCCGTCCTCTTAGTGAAAATGGTCCAAATGCGCTATCACCGCACGGCTAATCATCTGTTGGTTCTCGATCATGTTGGAAGAGGATCCATTGATCCTTTTCGCATCTGTCACTATGCCCAACACTCGTGAGTTTGAAGTTCGTCACAATCATCCCTTCCCAGATCCTACTCGAAATACCACAGACAAGGTTTAGACTTTCCGAATCTCAGGAATGCTGCCAATTGATTCTCGCCTATACCACGAAGACTCTGATCTCATGGAATGGAAGGCTCGGTTGTCAGGCGAGGCAACCATGCATCATGAACCAGGAGGCTAAGAGATACACATTCAAGCTATTGAAGATAGAACGGAAGTGGTTGTCAGGTATGCGTTCATAGGTGAGAATGATGATGAGTGTCACGGATCATCACATTCATCAAGTTGAAGAACGAGTGTATATCTTGGAATAAGAATAAGCTTGAATTGAATAGAAAAACAATAGTACTTTGCATTAATTCATGAAGAACAGCAGAGCTCCACACCTTAATCTATGGTGTGTAGAAACTCCACCGTTGAAAATACAAAAGTGATAATAGTGTTCATTGGCTTCGGCCCCAGAGGGGGAACCAGAATGACCAAGATGAAAATACAATAGCAAAAGGTCCTATTTATAGAGAACTAGTAGCCTAGGGTTACAGAAATAAGTAATTAATGTAGAAATCTTCTTTCGGGCCCACTTGGTGTGTGCTTGGGCTGAGCATTGAAGCTTTCACATGTAGAGACTTTTCTTGGAGTTAAACGCCAGCTTTTGTGCCAGTTTGGGCATTTAACTCCAGCTTTTATGCCAGTTCTGGCGTTTTGACGCCAGAATTTTTATGCTGACTTGGAACACCTGTTTGGGCCATCAAATCTCGGGCAAAGAATGGACTATTATATATTTCTGGAAAGCCCAGGATGTCTACTTTCCAACGCAATTAAAAGCGTGCCAATTGGGTTTTTGTAACTCCAGAAAATCTACTTCGAGTGCAGGGAGGTCAGAATCCAATAGCATCTGCAGTCCTTTTTCAGCCTCTGAATCAGATTTTTGCTCAGGTCCCTCAATTTCAGCTAGAAAATATCTGAAATCACAGAAAAACACACAAACTCATAGTAAAGTCCAGAAATGTGATTTTTATTTAAAAACTAATAAAAACATAATAAAAACTAACTAAAATATACTAAAAACAATGCCAAAAAGCGTATAAATTATCCGCTTATCATCTTCCTCTATGACAATTCCAGCTGAATTGCATAGGGTATAGATGAGATGAGGGAAGGCTAACCTTGCCAAAGTAGAGGGCTTATCTGCCACCTTGTAGAGTTCTAGAGGTATGATCTCATGAACTTCTACTTCCTCTCCATTCATGATGCTATGGATCATTATAGCCCGGTCTATTGTAACTTCAGACCGGTTGCTAGTAGGAATGATAGAGCGTTGGATGAACTCCAACCATCCCCTAGCCACGGGTTTGAGGTCAAGCCTTCTTAGTTGAACCGGCTTGCCTCTTGAGTCTCTCTTCCATTGAGCTCCTTCCACACAAATTTCCATGAGGACTTGGTCCAACCTTTGATCAAAGTTGACCTTTCTAGTGAAAGGATGAGGATTTCCTCTCATCATTGGCAAGTTAAATGCCAACCTTACATTTTCCGGACTAAAATCTAAGTAATTCTCCCTAACCATTGTGAGCCAATTCTTTAGGTTCGGGTTCATACTTTGATCATGGTTCTTAGTGATCCATGCATTAGCATAGAACTCTTGAACCATTAAGATTTTGACTTGTTGGATTGGGTTGGTGAGAGCTTTCCAACCTCTTCTTTGAATCTCACGTCGGATCTCTAGATATTCACCCTTTTTGAGCATGAAGGGGACTTCGGGGATCACCTTTTTCTTAGCCACAACTTCATAGAAGTGGTCTTGATGGACCTTTGAGATAAATCTCTCTATCTCCCAGGACTCGGAGGTGGAAGAAATTGCCTTCCCTTTCCTCTTTCTAAAGGTTTCTCCGGTCTTAGGTGCCATTAGTGGTTATGGAAAAATAAAAAGCAGAGTTTTTTCCACACCAAACTTAAAAGGTTTGCTCATCCTCGAGCAAAAGAAGAAAAAAAGGAGTAGAAGAAGAAGAAGTGGAGGAGATGGAGGGTATTGTTGGTTTCGGCCAAGGGGGGAAAGAATTATTTGTGATGTGTGAAAATGAAGGTAGTGAAAAGGGGTATTTATAGGGTAGGAGAGAGAGGGGATTCTGTCATGAAGGGGGTGGGTTTGGGAGGGTAATGGTTTGAATTTGAATGGTGAGGTAGGTGGGATTTATGATAGATGGATGTGAATGGTGAAGAGAATATGGGGAAGAGGGTAGGATTTGATAGGTGAAGGGTATTTAGGGAAGAGTTATTGATGGAATTGGTCAAGGGTATTTGGGGAAGAGTGTTATGGAAAGGTGTGAAGAGGAGAGAAGAAGAGGTGGGGTAGGTAGGGATCCTGTGGGGTCCACAGATCCTGAGGTGTCAAGAAATTTTGCTCCCTGCACCAATCTGGCGTTTAAACGCCCACTGTGTGCCAATCCTGGCGTTTAACGCTTTCTTTTACTTTTCTTGGCGTTTAACGCCAGTCTGCTGCCTTTCCTGGCGTTTAACGCCAGTCTGCTACCCATTTCTGGCATTTAATGCCAGACAGCCTTTTCTGGCGTTAAACGCCCATTCTGCTATCCTTACTGGCGTTTAAACGCCAGTAAGTCTATCCTCCAAGGTGTGCTATTTTTGATTCTATTTTTCATTTTGCTTTAATTTTGCAACTATTTTTATGACTTCACATGATCATCAACCTAAAGAAAACATAAAATAACAATGGAAAATAAATAAATATAATTAAATAACATTGGGTTGCCTCCCAACAAGTGCTTCTTTAATATCAATAGCTTGACAGTGAAGCTCTTAGAGATCTTCATAGAGACTCAGAGCTTGATGATGGCCTCCCAACACCAAACTTAGAAGTTGAGTGTGGGGGCTCTGGTTGACTCTGTATTGAGAGAAGCTTTTCATGCTTCCTCTCCATGGTTACAGAAGAAGATCCTTGAGCCTTGAACACAAGGTAGTCCTCATTCAATTGAAGGACTAACTCTCCTCTGTCCACATCAATCACAGTTCTTGCTGTGGCTAGGAAAGGTCTTCCAAGGATGATGGATTCATCCTCATCCTTTCCAGTGTCTAGAATTATAAAATCAGCAGGGATGTAGAAACCTTCAACCTTCACTAAGACATCCTCTACAAGTCCATAAGCCTGTTTCCTTGAATTGTCTGCCATCTCTAGTGAGATTCTTGCAGCTTGTACCTCAAAGATTTCCAATTTCTCCATTACAGGGAGTGGCATGAGGTTTATACTTGAACCAAGGTCACACAGAGCCTTCTTAAATGTTATAGTGCCTATGATGCAAGGTATTAAGAACTTTTTGGGATCTGGTTTCTTCTGAGGTAATTACTGTTGAACCAAGGTATTTAGTTCATTGATGAGCAATGGAGGTTTATCCTCCCAAGTCTCATTACCAAATAACTTGGCATTCAGCTTCATGATTGCTCCTAGACACTGAGCAACTTGCTCTTCAGTAATATCTTTATCCTTTTCAGAGGAAGAATACTCATTAGAGCTCATGAATGGCAACAGTAAGTTCAGTGGATCTCTATGGTCTCTGTATGAACCTCAGATTCCTTTGGTTCCTCAATAGGGAACTCCTTAGTGGCCAGTGAACATCCATTGAGGTCTTTCTCACTGGCATTCACTGCCTCTTCCTCCTCTGTACATTCGGCCATGTTGGGTATATTGATGGCCTTGCACTCTCTCTTTGGATTCTCTTCTGTATTGCTTGGGAGAGTACTTGGAGGAGTTTCGGTCACTCTTTTACTCAGTTGACCCACTTGTGCCTCCAAATTTCTAATGGAGGACCTTGTTTCAGTCATGAAGTTGAGAGTGGTCTTAGATAGATCAGAGACTATGGTTGCTAAGTCAGAGTGGCTCTGCTTAGAATTCTCTGTCTGTTGCTCAGAAGATGATGGAAAAGGCTTGCTATTGCCAAACTATTTCTCCCACAATTATTATTATTGAAGCCTTGGTTAGGCTTCTGTTGATCCTTCCATGAGAAATTTGGATGATTCCTCCATGAAGGATTATAGGTGTTTCCATAGGATTCTCCCATGTAATTCACCTCTTCAATTGCAGGATTCTCAGGGACATAAGCTTCTTCTTCAGAGGAGGCTTCTTTAGTACTGTCGGATGCAGCTTGCATTCCATTCAAACTCTGAAAAATCATATTGACTTGCTGAGTCAATATTTTATTCTGAGCCAATATGGCATTCAGAGTATCAATCTCAAGAACTCCTTTCTTCTGAGTTGTCCCATTATTCACAGGATTTCTTTTAGAAGTATACATGAACTGGTTATTTGCAACCATTTCAATGAGTTCCTGGGCTTCTGCTGGCATCTTCTTCAGATGAAGAGATCCACCAGCAGAGTGGTCTAATGACATCTTGGACAATTCAGACAGACCATCATAGAATATACATAGGATGCTCCATTCTGAAAGCATGTCAGAAGGACACCTTCTAATCAGTTGCTTGTATCTTTCCCAAGCTTCATAGAGGGATTTACCTTCCTTCTGTCTGAAGGTTTGGACTTCCACTCTAAGCTTGCTTAACTTTTGAGATGGAAAGAATTTGGCCAAGAAAGCATTGACCAACTTTTCCCAAGAGTTCAGGCTTTCTTTAGGTTGTGAGTCCAACCATATCCTAGCTCTGTCTCTTACAGCAAAGGGGAAAAGCATATGTCTGTAGACCTCAGGATTAACCCCATTGGTCTTAACCGTGTCACAGATTTGCAAGAATTCAGCTAAGAACTGATGAGGATCTTCCAATGGAAGTCCATGAAACTTGCAATTTTGCTGCACTAGAGAAACTAATTGAGGCTTAAGCTCAAAATTGTTTGCTCCAATTGCAGGAATTGAGATGTTTTTTCCATAGAAGTCAGAAGTTGGTGCAGTAAAGTCACCAAGCATCTTCCTTGCATCTCCACCATTGTTATTGGGTTCGGCTGCCATGTCTTCTTCTTTTTCAAAAATTTCTGTAAGGTCCTCTCCGAAGTGTTGTGCTTTAGCTTCTCTTAGCTTCCTCTTCAGAGTCCTTTCAGGTTCAGGATCAGCTTCAACAAGAATGTCTTTATCCCTATTCTTGCTCATATGAAAAAGAAGAGAACAGAAAAGAAGAAGAATCCTCTATGTCACAGTATAGAGATTCCTTTATGTGAGTAGAAGAATAGAAGAATGAGGTAGAGAGAGGAGACGAGTAATTCGAGCAGAGAGAAGAGAGAGGGGTTCAAATTATGAGTAGAAGAGAAGTGTTAGTAAATAAAATAAATAAATAGAAAGAGATGAGAAAGAGAGTATTCAAATTTTTGAATAAAAGAAAAGAAAAATATTTTTGTTTTTATTTTAATTATTGGTTAGTATTCGAAAATATTAAAAGAAATAAAATAAAATTAGAATTTAAAACAATTAGTTAATTAAAAAGGATTTTGAAAAAGTGGTTAGTGGTTTTCGAAAGTTAGAGAGAGAGAGAAAAGTGGTTGGGTGATTTCGGAAAAGATAAGAAATAGTAAACTTTTAAAATCAAACAAAAAGTCAAGTAGTTAATTGAAAAAGATTAGAAAATAAATTTTGAAAAGATAAGAAGTTAGAAAAAGATTTTGAAATTAAATTTTGAAAAAGATATGATTGAAATTTATTTTGAAAAAGATTGAAAATGAAATTTAAAAAGATTTGATTTTGAAAATTAAAGTTGATGACTTGACTAACAAGAAACTAAAAGATATGATTCTAGAATTTAAAGATTGAACTAATTGTTTTAATGTTTAGACACTATGAGTTTGAAAATGCATATGAAAAACAACAAAAAACACAAAACAAGAAAATTTAAAGATCAAACAAGAAAAATCATCAAGAACAATTTGAAGATCATGAAGAACATAATGCATATATTTTCGAAAATTAAAGAAAAATTAAAACATGCAATTGACACCAAACTTAAAATTTGACACTAGACTCAAACAAGAAACACAAATTTTTTTTGGTTTTTATGATTTTAAAAATTATTTTGTATTTTTTCCGAAAATTTTGGAAGAAAATAAAGAAATTCAAAATTTTTAATAAGAATTCCAGGATTCATGTAATGTTAGTCTAAAGCTCCGGTCCAAAAGAATTAGACATGGCCAAATGGCGAGCCAAGCTTTAGCAAAGAATTATAAATGAGAGTCCAAAGGCTCATGCAATGTTATTCTAAAGCTTCGGTCCAAAAGAATTAGACATGACCAAATGGCCAGCCAAGCTTTAGCATAACAAATACAGACATGTCCCTTCTCCAATGGAAAGTGGAAACCTCGGTCCAATAGATTAGACATGGCTTAACAGCCAGCCAGGTTTTAACATATCTCATGAAGATCTAGAATTCATTCTTAAAAATTTTATGAATTTTTCAAAAACTAAATATTTTTGTATTTTTTTTCGAAATTAAAAATAAAAATCTTAAACATAAAATAAAATTACCCAATCTAAGCAACAAAATGAACCGTCAGTTGTTCAAACTCAAACAATCCCCGGCAACGGCACCAAAAACTTTGTGCACGAAATTGTGATTCACACTTTTCATAACTCCGCACAACTAATCAGCAAGTGCACTGGGTAGTCCAAGTAATACCTTACGTGAGTAAGGGTCGATCCCACGGAGATTATCAGCTTGAAGCAAGCTATGGTCATCCTGTAAATCTTAGTAAGGAAGATTCAAATGGTTATGAGGTTTTGATCATTAAAAGATAAATAAAACATAAAATATGATAAAGATACTTATGTAATTCGTTGGTGGGAATTTCAGATAAGCGTTTGGAGATGCTTTGTTACTTCTGAACCTCTGCTTTCCTATTGTCTTCTTCCAATCATGCGTGCTCCCTTCTATGGCAAGCTGTATGATCCTCTCGGATGAAAAATACCAGGTACGATCTCTGCACGGCTAATCAACTGTCGGATTTCTCGTTTCGGATGAAAAATACCAGGTACAGCTACCGCACGGCTAATCATCTGTGGGTTCCCACTAGCGTCGGAATAGGATCTCTCTATCCTTTTGCACACTGTCACTGCACCCAACATTCGTAGGTTTAAAGCTCGTCACAGTCATCCCTTCCCAGATCCTACTCGGAATACCACAAACAAGGTTTAGACTTTCCGGATCTCAGGAATGCTGCCAATTGGTTCTAGCCTATACCACGAAGGTTGTAATAACAGATTCGGATGCTCTATTGTCAGGAGAGACAATGTGAATCGTGGCTTAGAGACCCAAAAGAATATACTCCGGCTGTTGTCCAATGACTACGTTGAACATCATGTAGACCGCTTGTGGTTGTCAGGCATGCGGATCTTGGCTAAGCGAGTAACGAAGATAGTGGGTGATTGTCACGGGTCACCCCTTCATTCTGACTTAACTGAATTAAGTATGAGAGTATATCTTGGAGAAGAAGTAAGCGTGAATTGAAAGAGAAATAATAGTACTTGCATTAATTCATGAAGAACAGCAGAGCTCCGCACCTTAATCTATGAGGTGTAGAAACTCCACTGTAGAAAATACATAAGAGAAAAGAGGTCTAGGCATGGCCGTGTGGCCAGCCTTCCAAATGTAACATAAAAGTGAAAAGAGGGTTTCCAACCATGCAAATACAATAGTAAAAAGTGCTATTTATACTAAACTAGTTACTAGGGATTACAGAAATAAGTAACTAAGTGCAAATGGTGCAGAAATCAACTTCCGGGGCCCACTTGGTGTGTGCTTGGGCTGAGCATTGAAGCTTTCATGTGCATAGGTCATTCTTGGAGTTAAACGCCAGCTTTGGTGCCAGTTTGGGCGTTTAACTCCAGTTCTGGTGCCAGTTCTGGCATTTTACGCCAGAAAAGGATCTTTGGTGGGCGTTTGAAAGCCAGTTTGGGCCATCAAATCTCGAGAAAAGTATGGACTATTATATATTTTTGGAAAGCCCAAGATCTCTACTTTCCAACACAATTGAGAGCGCGCCAATTAGGATTCTGTAGCTCTAGAAAATCCACTTCGAGTGCAGGAGGGTCAGAATCCAACAACATCTGTAGTCCTTTCTCAGCCTCTGAATCAAATTTTTGCTCAGGGCCCTCAATTTCAGCCAAAAAATACTTGAAATCACAGAAAAACACACAAACTCATAGTAAAGTCCAGAAATATGATTTTTGCATAAAAACTAATAAAAATATATTAAAAAGTAACTAAAACATACTGAAAATTATGTAAAAACAATGCCAAAAGGGTATAAAGTTAAGCTTGAGCACATAACACTTAGAGTCACAGCTAGGCTCAATGTGCAAAGCACTAAAGAAAAGAAAGAAAAAAAAAAGCTGTGTTCAAGAATCAAATAGAGCCTAAAGTATTAAATCTATAATATCATCCGAGTTCTCGTTATGAAGGATACCAATGCTTCTAAGCTTCAAAGGATAGTAAGATGCCAAACATAGTCAGAATTAAAGTGACATTAGACCCACTCAATGACTAGATATGAGCTTAAATGAACACTTGAGTCTTAGGCATTTTCTCTTCTTGGTCCTATATTGTTTTGGTTGCTTGAGGACAAGCAATAGTTTAAGTTTGGTGTTGTGATGCGTGGGCATCTTGTACCCTTTTTCCCTTCATTTTCTAGTTGTTTTTAGTTAGAAATTTTTAAGTTTTATTATTATTTTAGTGCAAAAACTCTCTTTGGATACTACCTTGAGTTGTTTTGGTGTTTTTATGATTTCAGGTTAAATTCGAGCGAATTTTGCAGAGTTTTGTGCAAAAACAAAGGGAAAAAGTAGATGTTGTCAAACCTAACCTCTTTGCATTCCAATGAGTATAATTTGAGATACAGAGGTCTAATGGATGCAGTTTTAACAGTGCTAGAAAGCCAACTTCTAGAGCTTTCCAACGATATACAGTAGTCTATATTTTTCTTCTGGAATCACTGCCAAATCTGGCGCTAAACGCCGAGCCTGGCATTTAGCGCCGAGGAAGACAGAACTCACACTTAGTTGACACACACTATCTTAAGCTAACCAAAGATTCAAATTGGGTAATTGGTGCACGGAAATCGTGATTCACACTTTTCACATCTCTGAACAACTAACCAGTAAGTGCACTGGGTCGTCCAAGTAATAAACCTTACGTGAGTAAGGGTCGATCCCACGGAGATTGTCGGCTTGAAGCAAGCTATGGTCATCTTGTAAATCTCAGTCAGGCAGATTCAAATGGTTATAAGGTCTTGATAGTTAAAATATAAATAAAACATAAAATAAAATAAAGTTACTTATGTAATTCATTGGTGGGAATTTCAGATAAGCGTCTGGAGATGCTTTGTGCTTCTGAATCTCTGCTTTCCTATTGCTTTCTTCCAACCATGCGTTACTTCCTTCCACGGCAAGCTGTAAGATCCTCTTAGTGAAAATGGTCCTCTACGGTTTCTGCACGGCTAATCAACTGTCGAATTTCTCGTCTCGGATGAAAAATACCAGGTACATCTACCGCATGGCTAATCATCTATCGGTTCCCACTAGCGTCGGAATAGGATCCATTGATCCTTTTGCACACTGTCACTGCGCCCAACATTCGCAGGTTTGAAGCTCGTCACAGTCATCCCTTTCTAGATCTTACTCGGAATACCACAGACAAGGTTTAGACTTTTTGGATCCCAGGAATGGCTGCCAATTATTCCAGCCTATACCACGAAGATACTAATCTCACGGACTCGGTCCGTGTATTAGATATCCAAGAGAATATACTCTAGCTGTCGTCCAATGACTACGTTGAACATCATGTAGACCACTTTGTGGTTGTCAGGCACGCGGATCTTGGCTAAGCGAGTAACGAAGATTGGGTGATTGTCATGGGTCACCCCTTTATTCTGACTTAACTGAATTAAGTACGAGAGTATATCTTGGAGAAGAAGTAGGCGTGAATTGAATAGAAAAATAATAGTACTTGCATTAATTCATGAAGAACAGCAGAGCTCCACACCTTAATCTATGGGGTGTAGAAACTCCACCGTAGAAAATACATAAGTGAAAAAGGTCTAGGCATGGGCGTGAGGCCAGCCCCCAAACGTGAACAACGGTCTAAGGACTAAACGTCCAGAGATATGAATACAATAGTAAAAAGTGCTATTTATACTAAACTAGTAACTTAGGTTTACAGAAAATAAGTAACTAAGTGCAGATAGTGCAAAATCCACTTCCGGGGCCCATTTGGTGTGTGCTTGGGCTGAGCATTGAGCTTTACACATGCATAGACTGTTTTTGGAGTTAAACACCAGCTTTGGTGCCAGTTTGGGTGTTTAACTCCAATTCTGGTGCCAGTTTGGGCGTTTTACGCCAAGATGTTTTAGGCTGTCTTTGAACGCCAGTTTGGGCCATCAAATCTCGGGCAAAGTATGGACTATTATATATTGCTAGAAATCCCAGAATGTCTACTTTCGAACGCAATTCAGATCGCACCAGTTGGGCTTCTGTAGCTCCAGAAAATCTACTTCGAGTTCAGGAGGGTCAGAATCCAACAGCATCCGTAGTCTTTTTTCAACCTCTGAATCAGATTTTTGCTCAGGTCCCTCAATTTTAGCCAAAAAATACCTGAAATCACAGAAAAATACACAAACTCATAGTAAAGTCTAGAAATGTGATTTTTGAATAAAAAATAATAAAAATATAATAAAAACTAACTAAAACATACTAAAAACTATGTAAAAACAATGCCAAAAAGGGTATAAATTATCCATTCATCAGAAATTAATTGTTTTTCCGCTTAAGACTAGTGATGCGGTAATATAAAGAACAAATGGGGGTTAAAAAGGCTCAAAGTGGCAAACAAAGGTAAATAAAATGGTAGGCTATTTGGGACAAGTGAGCTATAATCAAATGATGGCCTCAATCACCTAAATGCATAAATATACACTAAATAATGGACATATAGAATGGAACAAACTACAGATTGCATTCATAGAGAAGAAAACACAAAAGAATAAAAATCATGGTTAAATAATGTAACCATGCAATTAAGCTCAAAAACTAACGGGTTGTGTGTTCTTAGCTCAAAAACCATATTCCAAACTATACATATATATCATGCAAGTTTCAAAAAGTTTTAACTCAATTCAATGTGAATCTTAAGTGCCCTTTTTAAGAAAAAGATACATTCCTTGAAAATTTCATCAATTTGACCAACATTTCTTATATTATATATATACTAAACGAAATGCTGTGATTGTGAAAAGTTAAAAATTTTTAGTTCACTCCCCATTTTCAATCAAATCAATTTCTCATATGCAAAAGGGTAAACTAAGTTCAATAATCTATATTTTTTCACATCACAACTAATAAACTAAAAGTGCAATTCAAGCTAAATATATAAGATATATACAAGCCCAAAGTGCAAAATGCACAAAGTAAAAATAAACAAAAGTACAATAAAGTAAAAATGTGCAAGTACTAAAAAGAATAAACAAAAAATAAAAGCAAAATTGTCTAAATGGTTCACCAAAATATAACTCTACCGATGAAGGCGACCTCCCCACACTTAAATCATAGCATCATCCTCGATGCTCTCAATGAAGCCGGGTGAGAAGGATCATCGCCCACTGCATCTTTATCGTCGCCTGTCGAAGGATGTGCCTTTGGCTTTGTCGGCTATGGCTGTGCAGGTGCTTGTGGCTCTGTAGGATGCTCAAGCTGAGTCTCCTCCTGCTGGGCCTCCTCCTGCTTGTTTTCATCCTCCTCAGAGTGCTTCGAGGGTGTGTCAGGCTCAGAGGGGATGTCAGTACGCCCCGAAGTCATAATCAGCTTCAGATGTGCATAGCGTCACTTGTTGTGACGCTCAGACTGCTCATAGCATCGCTGATTGCGGCGCTCCATCTTATCAAGGCGCTCAAAAAGCACTGCACAAGACGGTAGACCGACTATGATGTAGATGAAGGTGCTGATCGAGATGGTGCAGATGGTCCTGCTACGGCTGAAGAAGTAGTCGGCTCAGTAACTGCTGCTATGGCTACTCGGTCTCTGCGCTGGGCTACTGGGCGGTCACTAAACCAGTCACCCCAAAGGATAACCTTCTTCTTACCATGAGCGGCTGGTGCCTCATTGCCCTGCTCTCAGGGTACCTCAGCCCGGTGAGCTAGCTGTGTGACCAAACAAGGGAATGGTAGGTTGCCTCTGATATTGGCCCGGTACATGTATCTCCTGATGAGGCGTGGAAGGTACATCTCCTTTTCCTCTAAGACACACCAAATCAGAACTATCATATCAGTCGGGACCTCAGTAGCATGAGTACTGGGCATGACATAGGTACATAGAATCTGCTGCCATAGCTTGGCCTCCTTTGTCAGATAATCGAACTTAATGCCTCTCGGAGTCTCTTTCTTGGATCTTGCTCCCAAGGGGTATCAGGAAGGGCAACCGTATGATGTACTACGTCCCAATCAAAAGTCATGCATTTAATATCCTTCTCCGCCTGATGGAAAGCATCCTTATCACTGATCTTAGGCTGAAAGTAGAGGATGTCCTCAATAGCCTCCTCTATAATCAGAATCTCCATGTCTCTGAGATGAACAGCATCAAGGGTCACTCGGTAGTAATTGCAATAGAATTCCCGGATCCAAGACTCGTTCACTCGCACTAGCTCTTTGTCCAGAAATATCCAACCCCTCTCTGCAATCCGACGCTCAGTATACTGCTTCAGATCGGAGGGTACAGCTAGTCTCTTTTCCACAATGAGGTTCCGCTTATCAAAGTGCTCAAATCTGAGCTCACAGTATAGGTTGGCAAACTTATATGGGTTGTTAGAAGGCGTAGCTTGGTCAGCCTTATCCTTCTCATTAAGCTTCCGCTCAGATAAGCCTGAGGTCACTGGTTCAGTGGATGGCTGCAACCTTTTCCTCTTACTTGAGGTGACCTTGGCTTTGCCTTTCCCTCTGTCAGACATCCTGAAAATAGAAATTATAGGATATAAAATATTAAATAAAACAGAGGGAAGAAAAGAAGGTAAGCAAGCAGACAGAAAGCCAGAAACAAAAGGGTATTGACCTAACTTGAAACAAAATTAAGAACAGAAAAGAGGTTCAAAATCACTTGGTCAATCAAGGTTCTATTTGACACAGAATTTCGTCATATAGTTCCTTGTTACCATCAAACAAGTAGTTCAGATAAAGGAAAGCAAAGAAGGGGTGGAAATGCTAGCCGACCAATTCATGAATTGAATTTGGTAGTAATCAAGTAGGAATAAAGTCAAAATTTGCCAAATTCAGTTCACAATTGGAAATTAATAGCATAAAGATTTTAGAAAAATTCGACAGCATTCCGGTAATAATTTGAGCGTTCCCAGATTAAAACAGCAGTAAACAACAAGTCATATGAATTTAGAGGAATTCAAACAGATACAGCGAGCAGTAATTCCATATGATTCAGATAACATTAAGCAAAACAAAACAGCTCAAAACAACATAGCAGCATTCCTTCATTGAGAATGAACAAAAATAATGACTTGAAACACAGCACCAAATCAGCAACAATGCACAAAAGCAGTAGATACAGGCAGCATTTCTTTATTGAATTCAGTAGTCAATTACAAGTGATAAAAGTTTAACAATTACACATAGCTCAATCCAAGAATGAAGTTCAATTTGAAATAAGGACTAAGCAGCAGGAATTGTTTGTTTTAAAACCAGCCACCAAAAAGAAAAAGCAAGAATTTATAACCGGGCAGCATTCATTTCTTTGAATTTATCAACCAATCATAAGTATTCAACAAGAATTCAGACAATTAGGCATCCTAAATCGAGTGATTAAGTTCAGATTGGAGCAAGAAATAAAATACAGCAGTAGTGATCTTCATTTTGAACAGCAGCACACATAATCCACAATGTACTGAGCATCAATGCATGACAAGCACAAAGAGTTGCAATGAGCAAACAATTTGTTAACACATACATTAAAGCAGCAGCATCAATTAAGCTAGTGTAGCACAGAGCAAATCAATGAAGCAGTAACAGTTCCAAACAGCAGCATGACCCACAATTCTAACAGAAATTAAACTAACCTAACTAAATTACTTAAACATGATAATAAAAATAAGAAAAGAAATATAGAGAATAGAGACAGGGGAACCTGGGAGAAGCAAAAGCAAAAGTGATAGAGGAAGGGAAATGAAGAGTGGAGCAAAGTAATACCGGCCCAGAGGCGGTGACACAGTGGGACTGAGGCACTATGAAGAACGCAGAACTCAGAGGGATGACAGTGCAGAGCAGAGAAGTACCAGATTCTGTCCTGGGTGCAGCGACGAGAAGAAAAATGGCTGAGAGGGAAGGAAATGGTTGGCGGTGGTGAGCTGTTGAGCGCCGGTGGCAATGGGTGGCTGCAGCGGCTGGTATAGTGACAAGGGTGAACGGCTGAGAAGAGTAGGAAAAAGGGAGAGGAGGAAAAATGAGAAGAGAAGAGGGGAAGAGAGAACGATCGGCGGCGGTGTGGTCACCGGAGTGGTGTTCGGTGGTGGCGAGAAGCAGAAGCTCAAGGATGGTGGCTATGGTGGGTTGGGTACTAGAGGGAAAAGAAGAGAAAATGGAACGTTGAGGGACAAGGGCGCGAATGGCTAGGGCTTGCACGTCTGGGGGTGTTAGTGAGTTTGAATCCATACGTACACGTCACCGACGCATGCACGTAGGTGGAGAGAAATCAAACGCATCGGGCGAATTTGTGCGAAACGCACAATTCCACCGCCGTTTTAGCGCAACTCTCTCTAACTTTGCATTGGGGTTAACTTTGATATGACGCGTACGTGTCTGTCACACCCACGCGTGGAAGGCCAGAAATGAATACAACGCATACGCGTCAGCCACGTGCACGCGTGGGTTGAATTGTGCCTCTAGCACACCAGCCACATGATTCTATCACAACTCTCTGTTCGTTAGATGGGAGAGCAAAATTGGTATCGACGCCCACGCGTCGCCCACGCGTACGTATGGGTTGCATCTTTTTTTTATATATATAACAAGATACCAAAATAAATCCAAATATTATTAAACCAGTAAAACCACGACTTAAACTAAATAATTCTAACTAAAAATAAAAATTCAATTTATTATCAACATAAATAAAAGATAAAATTGGAAGAGTTTACCATGGTGGGGTGTCTCCCACCTAGCACTTTTAGTTAAATTCCTTAAGTTGGATATTTGGTGAGTTCCTTGTCTTGGTGGCTTGTGCTTGAACTCATCTTGAAACTTCGGCCAACGCTTGGACTTCCAATAAGCTTCGACATTTTTGAATGAATTCACCAAGCCTTGACGAAGTTCTTCACAAGCTTTGAGCTCCCAAAGTTGATCCTCTTGTATGCCGGGATCCCAAATCTTATTTCTACACCCGTTTGTAAGTTGATCATCATTGTTCTAACCGGGTGGTAAGCAGTCCAAACTCTCAATGCAATACCAAACTCTTCTCTTAGATCCAACCAAATGTTCACTAGTCCCACCCTTGCATCTAGCTCTTGAAATATCAACCTTGATGAGCCTTGATTTGTAACTCCAACCACTATACGTCCTTCTCTTATGCTTAATTCCACAAAGATTCCTAAGTTGGCCATCAGTTTTAAGAATACTATACTCAAGTGGGATATTAAAGCCAATAGAGATAAGTTTTACCCACTCAAGTGAAGGAGTAGATGGCGACCTAGGTAGAGAAGTCTCCAATGCTCTTGACAAAGCATACTCAACTCCCGTCCATCCTTTTCGAAGGACTTCCATTTCCACATCATTCTCAAACTCACTCAGAGAAGGTTCTTCATACCCAAGGAGTTCATTTGCGGATGTAGATTCATCACTAGGAAGACTTGATTCATGATCATCATCACTAAGGGAACTTGCTTCTTGATCTATTCCATCCAATTTTTCATAGGGAATATGCCATGGAGGTTGTGCACTAGCCTCCTTAACATCAATTTCAAGCTTCTTGGAGGAATACTCTACAACTCTAGATTCCTATGGAGGTTTGGCATCTCCTAAGTCTTCAACCACTTCCTCTTCTTCAACTATTACGACTTCCTCCACTTGTTCCAATACAAAGTCACGTTCTTCATTGTCCACCGGAGTTTCTAGTGTCTCCTTCAGGCTACTCTCTTCTATTGATTCTCCACATGTAGCCATGGGAGTACTTTGAGTGTCAAAGCGCAGAGAGGCTAAATTACCTACTACCTCGGTCAAGGTAACTATGAACTCTTGTGTCGTCCTTTGCATTTCTCTTTGCTCTTGAAGAAGAACACTTAGAGTATCATTCATTGGAGATTGGGCTAGATATGAGGGTTCATTGCTTGGGGGGAAAAGTTCACGATAAGAGGGTGGTTCATCATGATAAGGATATGGCGGTTTAACACTCTCCATCTTTTCCACTTGTTGCACAACACACTTCAATCCCTTGTTCTCAAGTTGAGATATGTTAGCCATGAGAGCTTCGTGTGCTTTCCAGCTTTCCACTCACTCCATTTGATGAATGTTTCTTGAAGTTGATCCAGTGTTTTCTTGAGACGATCCCTTGAATCTTCTTCCACTTGGATAACATGATTAGGATCATATGGCTCTTGGGTTGATGGATATGGACAAGGTGTATATGGAGGTGCTGGTTCTTGGGAGTAGTTGGGTTGGAATTGGGGTGGTTCTATGTATGGCTCATATGGCTCATAAGGTGGTTGGTATGGCGGATAAAGATCAGGATCATATGAGGGTGTTTGGTAGTAGGGGGCTTCTGAGTATAGTGGTTCAAAGCTATGTTGAGGAGGGGGTTCATAGGCATATGGTGGGGCTTGTTGGTAACTACAAGGGGGTCTACCACAGCTATTATCTTGGTACGCATCAAAGAGTGGTTCTTGTTCATAGTATGTTGGTGGAGGTTGTTGCCAAGAGGGTTGATCAAATTCTTGAGGCTCCTCCCATCTTTGATTATCCCATCCTTGATGCAAGTTTTCATAGTAATCTCCACTTCCTACAACATAATTGTAACCAAACTCATAGCCAAAAGGGTGAGAATTCATAGTAGCAAATAAAAACAAAAACTAATAAAAATAAGCAACAAAGTCCTAAAACTAACAAACAAGCAAAAAGCAAATATATACAATAACCAGTAATAAGGCACACGTTTGCAATTCCCCGGCAAGGACGCCAAAAATTGATGGAGAAAAAATTGTCGGTAAAGATTTTCACAAAAAATAATCATGTTGTAAGCATAGATCTAAACCGACAATTAAACCTCAATCAAATTTAATTTGTTTGTCACTTAAGCAAACCTAATAAAATTAACCGAAGTATTAAACCTCGGGTCATCTCTTAAGGAATTGCAGGGAAATGTACTTATAATTGGTTATGAGATTGTATCTTTTTGGGTTTTGAAATGTTGAACAAGGAATGTAAATAACAAGAAAATAAACTAATAATTAAGAGAAGTCCTAGCAAGGATTGAGAATTAGAATTCCTATCCCCATTATCATAGTCACTTGTGGTGGTAATTGCCTTTTGCTCTCACTTAGTTAACCTCTAACAATTAAAGGTAAGTCAAGTGAGCAATTCAACTTGAGTTCACAAGTCCTAATCAAAGATTAGAGTTAGTGAAGCTCAAGCTAACTAGCAAGTTTCAATCATCAACCAATAAGAGACTTTGAGAATTCAAGAGTCTCTAATTACTCAATCTAAGCTAAGAACATAAAAAGCTAATTTAAAATCCAACCAAGCATTTTACCAAACAATTGGTAGGCACAACATAAAAACATAGAAAATTATTAAGAGATAATAAAATCTAAACAACCAATTGCAAGCATCAATAACGCAAATTGAAGAAAGCAATCATAAATATGGAAAACACAAATTGCATTAATATGAAAATTGAATCTAACATCAAGGGTGCATAAACAAAAGTGGAAAATAAATAAATCAACAAGATAAACTAAAGTGCTAGAATGGTAGAATGTAGAATAGAAACTAAAATAAACCAATATGGAAATCTAAATTGAAGAAGAAATAGAATTAAAACCTAAAACCTAGAGAGAGGAGAGAGCCTCTCTCTCTAGAAAACTACATCTCAAACCTAATGTGTGAATAATGAATTGTGTATCCATGATTCCCCCACTCTACAGCCTCTATTTTATGTTTTCGAGCTTGGAACTGGGCCAAAAATAGCCCAGAAATTGCCCCCAGCGTCTTCTATGTAATGCAGCACGTGACGCTTTGTCACGCATACGCGTCGTCCACGCGTATACGTCGCTTGGCAAAAAATCCTTGTCATGCATACGCGTCATGTCACGCGTATGCGTCGCTTGTCTGCTGCGCTGGTCACACGTACGCGTTGCCCATGCGTACGCGTCGCTGCCAGCTTCTCAAAACATCATTTTCTTGCGTTCCTTCCACTTTTGCATGCTTCCTTTCCGTCCTCTAAGTCATTCTTGCCCTATAAACCTTGAAAAGACTCAGCAAACATATCACGGCATCGAATGGTAATAAGAGGAGATTAAAATTAACAAATTTAAGGCCAAAGAAGCATGTTTTCAATCAAAGAATAGAATTAGGAAGGAAAATGTAAAACATGCGAATTATATGCATAAGTGTGAGAATAATGGAAAAAAATATACTAAATTAGGCACAAGATAAACTCTAAAACTTGGGTTTATCAGCACCTTACTACTAGATCGTGAATTACACCTTGAAGCTTCAATATTCCCTTTAGTACTCCTAAAGCACTCTCTATAGTTTAGAAAGCATCAAACTTGGATTCTGCGTGAGGCATGTTGTATCTTCAATCATTGACACTAATTTTGAGTTTTGAACTTGCACGGACTCCACCTCTGCATATCTTGTTTCTTTGACACCTTGTTTATGGATTCATAAGCGGCCCTATTTAGGGGCAAACTCCTCTATCCTTTTTAACTATCCATCTTCCTCGACAAGGTCCTATTTGGGATGTTGAGAGAGAAAGATGTTCTCTTATGGTTTGAAGGTGTATGCGAAGAACATGAGTTGTTCTTTGAATGCCTTTGTGGCGTCTTTTTTTCCTTTTCTATTAATCACAATCACAAATTTTAAAGCATTCTAATACTTAGTTTTAGTTTTATTTTATTTTAGGTCTTGTACTACATCAATATATATCATAAAATTCAATATTCTAAAAACCAAATTGGACCGACCAGTTCAACCAAATTAACTAGAAATTAGTTATCTATCCGATTTGATTGACACAGAAAACTGTCTTATAAAAAACTGAATTAAAAATTGGCTGAACTAGTAATTATCTGATGAACTGTCAGAATCGATCAAATTTTTTTTCTGTTTAGTACATATATAAAATGAAAAATCAGAATTACCCAGTTCCTACCCCCGTCTCTTTCTCTCTCTCACTGTGAAAAATTCAAACTAACCCAACCACCATCCCATTGCCGAACTCTTCTCTTCCGGTAGAAGGCAATGTCGTCGCTGGCGTAGACAGACCGTGGGTGTCATTGTTGTAAGACTCGTAAAAATATTAATTAGAAAATTAATTAATTGATTGATTAAGAGTGAGTTAAGGGAATTTTAAAACTTTTTGGACAGGGTTAAAAATTTACAGATAAAAATCAAACTCAGAAAATTAACTAAAGCGCAAAAATAAAATTATTTGTGTAAAAATACGTACCAACGTTATAATTAACTGTACAGACTTAAGTCTGTCCAGTACTGCGTATGAGAAAAATAAAAGTGTAAAAATAACCAGAAAAATATTTACAATTTATAAAATTTTGCCCTTAGGTGGGGCCAATGGGCGAAAGGACAAAAATATCCCTCACCCATTTGGATAAAAACGTGGCTCACACCCTCTTTTCTCCAAAATTTCATTCATTTCACCAAAAAGAGGGAGAGAGCCCGAGACTTGAGAGAAGAGAAGGAAGAGAAACCCTAACACTATTCACATACACACTCAAATCCACTTTTTTCACATACCGGAGCTCCGATCCGATCGACGACCCATTTTCGGTCACGCATTCATCTTATCATCCTCTTCGATTCTATCTAACTTTGTAGTGAGGACTCGCAAGAACTCTGCCCCATATTTGTTTTTTCTACTGAATTCATGTTTTGGTAATGTGAGGTATTGAAAATTGTAATTTGATGCTTTAAGAGAAGCTCAAGCACAATTTCTAGCAAGGTTTTGACCCATGATCATGAAGAGCAAGGTAAGAAAACTCAATCCTTCCATTTTTCTCAATTTTATGTGAAAATCCTAGTGTAAACCATTAAAAATTTGATATAGTTAGGTTGAATAGAGTACTTGAAGCTTGAATTTGGAGTGAAATAGATTGCTTGGATTGATTTTGGAGCGGGTTGATTGCGTGGATTGATTGGTGAGGACTTGGTGGAGGTTTGGGTTGACTGAAAGGGAAGGATCAAGAGGTTGGAAACCACCGTCAATGAAAGTACGATTTTTGGTTTCGAGTAAACACCATATAATGCTATGTGAAAACTTAGGCTAGAAGACCTTAAGATTTGGATGAATTATTGTTGATAGTAATGGCTTAGTGTGAATATTTATGTCGAATGATTGTTAATTATTGAGTGAGTTTATGGATGGAGGCCTTGATTGATTAAATTATGTGCTTTGGTATGTGTTAAATTATTATGGTATATTGATGAGATTGGATTTTTGTTAATAAAATATAAAATTAGGTTGTTGATTTATGTTTGTTTGGGAGTTATATGAAGAAGGGATTAAGGAGGAGGTAAAGTTGAGATATTGATGAGAATTTTGTTGGTTTTGAGTTTTGGATGAGAATGACTGTTGAAATGTGTGAATTTGATTGGTTAATGGCTATTGAATGAAAATTGGACCAGAGGCTGTAATTGGGTAAGTGTTGGTAAGTTTAGTAGTAATGATATGTTGTGATGTGTTGTTAAGGTATGAAATTGGTTTGATTGATTAAATTGTAGGTTATGGTTTTTAGTGAGAAACGATATAGTTTTTATAGTAGAGACTTATATTTGGTGAAGAATGGAGTATTTGATGAATGGATGGAGTGTTAATAATGTATGAGCTTTGATTGATATGAGTGTTAAAAGATAAGGATTTGGAAAATGGTAAAAAACTGAATTATGCAGAATTTTGGGTAAAATAGAAATTTTGGCCAACTTTGACGAGGCATAATTTGGCGTTCGAAGCTTGGAATTGAGAGAAATTGATCTTGAATTAAAATTAGGGATGTGTATTTTAAAACCGTCAAAGAATGGAGAGAAAACAATTTTTGTACCAAAAGTTATGAGTTTTTGAAGTTCGGATGTCGCTGTTGAAAATTCTACAAAATTGCAGAATTTGCACTATGTGCGTGCGCAAAGGGTCATGCCCACACACAAGACAGAGGAAAATTCTAGCTCTATGTGTCTTTGCATGCGCACAGAATTGTGAGTGTGCACACATCCTAATTTCTTGAAATGCTATTTTTTGACTGTTTAGCCTTCCCGACAAGCTTGTAACCACCTCTAACCTCCGTATGACATCCAGTAACCAAATTTTAAGCTTTGAAAAGAGTGTGGGTAAATATAATTAATTGAATTGATTAATTTCCAGACAAAAACTTCGGTAACTGGATAAAAATTTTTAGGGATGGTGGTTCCTTTCGTCCACAGTGAGAACGGTGGTTTAGTTCCGCTTACAAGATAATAACATTGATCAATTGATAGACGAATGAGGCTAAGATTGGTTGAGATTATGATTACGGTTTAGTAAAATTTGATTAGAGGCTTATGTCAAAAAGTGAAGGCTTATATGAGGCATATGATAAAAACTATAAATAAAATATATATATACTAGCGACTATGATTGTGATTGTGACTGACATATGATAACTGAATTAGCAAAAATGTGGGTTTTGTCCCACTTGCATTATTGATGTTGTGGGGATGGTGGTTCGTCCTGTGGACGGTGGCTTTCTCTCACTCATGGATAGACAAGTTGAAGTTGAGGATTCCCTCTCTTGTTGCGGTGGATGGGTACTATATCCCAAGAGTGTGACGGTCACTATATATCTCGATAGTGTGGCGGACACTATATCCCAGATTGCGTTGCTTCTAGTGAGATGGTGGAAGGTTGTATTAAATTGGAGTATTTATTTGAAAATAAATTTTAAGTTGATAATTAAATAGTATTTTTATAGATAATATAATTGGATTAAATTTGATTTTTAATTAATTCTCTACCCAAACCCTAATTTCTCAAATCAAAACCCTAATTTTAACCCCAAATTCCCAAATTGGAACCCACTAACCCTACCCTAAACCCTAAACTGCCTCACCGCCAATCACCCACTGCCATCCCCTTCTCAATATACACACATACAGCACCCAAAACCCTCAGCACACATACATTAACGTATAACACACCACCACTCACACACGTAGATTTGGAGAAGAGAGAAAGAGAGGGTGCCAGTAGAGGAGAAGAGAGGAGGGAGCTGCCCAGTGCCGCTACCACGCCATCGTTGCATCCCGTCGCCGTTCAAGCCACTGCCGCCACCATCCCGTTAAGCTACCACACTTGAGGAGCCCCGATCCATCCACAAGACGCCGTCACACACCAGAGGGATTGGGCAAAGAGAGACGCGAGGAGTGATGACAAGTCATCCTAGCCTATTTTAGCTAGTCTTTTTCTTTAGTTTTCGAGAATTGAAGAAATTCTGTTTCAATCTCAATCTTGGATCTCTCTGTTTCTTTACTGTTAATTGAATTTCATTTCCGGTTCATTGTTCTTCATCTCTTTTCTTTGCAATTTACATTTTCTTTGCAATTGTTCTTGTTGGATCTAGGAAGGCATTGAGATCTAGACTTGGTTTCCTAGTCTCTGGGTCCTGAGATCCAAATCTCCAATTTACATTCTGTTTCTTGCGTTCTTATGTTCATTTACTTTTCTGCTTCATATCCGGTTCAATCCCAATTCCCTTTTACTCTTCTGTTTGATGCAATTTAACTTTTCCTTGTTTAATTTCTGCAAATCCACATCCCAATCCCCTTTACATTTCAAGCAATTTACATTCCTTGCACTTTAAGATTCTGTAATTTACATTTCTTGCACTTTAAGTTTCTGCCATTTAATTTCTTGTTCTTTAAGTTTCAGCAATTTATTTCTTGTTCTCTTTACTTCAATGCAATTTAATTCTGCAAGTCACAAAACCACCAACCAAATCTTGATTCGCTTGACTAAATCAACCACTAAACTAAAACAATTAGATGCTGAATCCTTGTATGAAGCATGGGAGAGGTACAAAGCCTTAATCAGAAAGTGTCCTCCAGAGATGTTCAATGAATGGGACGTGCTGCAAAATTTCTATGAAGGCCTGACATTGAAATCTCAGGAGGCATTAGATCATTCTGCTGGAGGTTCACTACAACTAATGAAAACTGCTGAGGAAGCTCAGAATCTTGTGGATATGGTGGCCAACAACCAATATTTCTTTGCTCATCAAAGAAGCCGCCAACCATCACAAAGAAGAGGAGTAATGGAGCTAGAAGGAGTGGATTCAATCCTAGCTCAAAACAAGATGATGCAGCAGCAAATTCAACAACAATTTGAGCAAATGGCCAAGAGGATTGATAGTCTCCAAGTTGCAGCAGTCAACACTAGCCAACCATCAACCACATGGGGACAGAGTGATGAAACTCACGAAGAACAACAACAAGAGCAAGTTCAGTATATGCACAACCAAGGACCAAATGAAGTATATGGTGATACATACAATCCATCCTGGAAGAATCACCCAAACCTCAGATGGGGAGATAACCATACCCAAAACCAACAACCATGGCAGAGGAACTCAAACCAACACAATCCAAGAAACAACCAAAATCACAACCAGCAGCAGACTAACCAAAACCCCTACAGAAAACCTCAAAACAACTACCCCAACCTCAACCAATACCAATCTAATAACCAACCAACCAACCAAAATGCTTACCATCCACCACCCACATCTCATAACCCACCTCAAGTATCACCTGAAGCCCAAAGAATCACTCACTTGGAAGCCATGATAGACAAAATGTTGAAATACCAAGAAATGGTAGCCAAGAATCAGGAAGCCTCTATGAAGAGCCTAGAAAGACAGATGGGGGAGCATGCTGAAATTGAACACCAGAGAACAAGGAAGAGGATCACGGTCAGGGGAGACAAATTGAGGCCCTACAAGCACCAACCACCATAAAAGAAAGCTTCAATGTCAAGCTAGTGACAATAAAAGAGCGCTCCATGGGAGGCAACCCATGCTTTAAGATTCTTGTCATTCAATAAACTATGGTCACTTGATGCATGAATTATTTTCTCTTTTCATGAACGTATCCATTTATTGCATGCACTGTTTTGAAACATATGCTAAGTTTGGTGTGTCTTCAAGCACACTTAACCAATATCATAAAGGATTTTGTTTCACATGCTTAAAATATTTTGATAGAGCATATGGCCGAACACTAAGTTTGGTGTCCACACAGCTTCATGAAAATTTGAAATTCATGCATCAATAATCATACTTTTGTTATTTTTCAAAACCTTATAAATAGAATTTTTTTTATGAAGGCATTAATTGTGATAAACCTTTTGACAGGAAACAAGTTTTAATATAGAGGAGGTCAAACCAGTACAAATGTCTTTGGAGCTGGTAGACAAGTCTATGGTATACCCCAGGGGTGTAATTGAAAATCTTTTAGTCAAGGTGGACAGTTTTATTTACCCTGCTGATTTTGTGGTTCTAGAATCAAATGATGATAATGGTGACTCTGTTATACTGGGAAGGCCATTCTTGGCCACTGCTAGAGCTATCATAGACGTAGAGGAAGGGGAACTAACTCTCAGGATGCATGACCAGAGCATCACTCTGAAAGTATTACCAGAGGCACAATTCAGCAAGGAGGAGAAAGACTATATGAAGAGTGATCAGGAAAGCCACAGCAACATCCCAATGCTAAGGAATGTGCAGACTGATGAAAAAGCCCAAAAAGAGGATAGTAGAGTATTAGCCACTAAAAAGAGAGGCAGGGAACACTAGCAGCCAAGTGTATGAAAGGAGGAAGAAGAGGCATGACAAATGAAAGGTGGACTTGCTCCTTGTTCAAAGAAAAAGCATGCATTCTATCTGTTCTAAAGTGTCTTTGCATTTCTAAATAATCCGTTTTAAAATCTTTGCATTGTGTGTATTTCTTTTAAAATAAATAGGCTAGTTTATGTGTGTACTTGTATGTTATTTTCACTTGACAAAAAGCATGTGTTGTCCCCTGCATCTTTAAATTCAATAAAAGAACAGGTTGAATGTGAAGAATAATAGTCTCTGTTAGTTAGAAGTGGAATAAAAGTAAGTGGTGGTATGTGTGTGATTGTATAATAGCTCACTTTTAGTGAATAAAGAGCTAGGATATCTCCTTCTAAGTAAAGAGTGGCTACTGTCTATGAATCTCACTTAAATTAAAATTACTTGGTTAGAAAGAAAAACAAAAAGAAGGAAAGAACAAAGAAAGCCAAAAAGTGGCAAAACAAAAGAAAAACTAAAAGAAGACTAAAATTGCTCAATCCTTCAATCCCTGTGGGATCGACCTCACTCCCGTGAGTTTTTATTACTTGATACGACCCGGTGCACTTGCCGGTAAGTTTTGGGTGTTTTGGGAGAAATTTATTTTCCTCCAAAATATCACATCAAGGAGGGAGAAGGGATTCGCACTGCCAACTGTGCCATTACCGCTATGGAGGGTTGCCGTCGTCATGCTGGGCATCGTCTCGTCAATGCAGTATAGAGGGAGAAGTGGGTCACACGAGAGAGAAGAAAAAAATCACCTGTGACGCTGCCGGAGCTCCTGTCGCCATCAGATCCATATCCGCTTTTGTCACCATGGCCGCTGCCCTTCGAGCTACTGCCGTGGTGGTGGCTGCGCCTCTGGTTGCTGCGAAATGCTATCGAAGTTAGCCATTGGAGCTACGGTTACTCTGTTCTTGGTTTCTTATTGATACAGTAAATCATTCTTGCTCTAAAACTCTTTTAGTCGCTACTCTGTTTTAGATTATTGAGTTTTACGCGACGTTAATGTGATAGGGTTGAGCTATGGTTCTTGCGTGCTGTGTTAGTGTAAGAACCAGAATAACCGCTTTAATAAAATAATAATTTTGATTTTCTGAAATAGGTACGAAAATATAGTAGTGTTTTTCTTAAAAAATAAAGGTGAAATTTGAATTCAATGAATTTTTCTGAGTGAAAAATGTATCTTTTGCAAAAATTTTTTGTAAAAATGCATACTAGTGCTTAAGCCGGCAATACTGGCTCTAGTCTATCCAGTACCATGTATTGAAAAAAATAAGATCTTAAACATTTAATTTGTTGTTTTGGAAAGATAAAATAATTTAGAATTGAAAATCGGGCTCTAATCTTAAAGGTTTTGTCCAAAAGTTAGGCCAAACGAGCCAAAAATACTAACGGATTAGACCGAGCCCAAGTTGGGCTCAAGGTCCAACATATATGCTCCATTTAAGTGGCAAAACAACCACTTTCAACACAAAGAGAGGGAGAGCTCGTGTAGTTGAGAGAGGGAAGAGGGTTTGGCTTAGTTACTATTCACAACTACCTTCCGGTGACCATAACTTGAGCTACGGAGCACCGATTGACGAGCCATTTATGGCTATGTGAAGTTCTCGCTGAGTCCGTCATTTCTAGCTAGGCATTGTTGGTAAGAAATTGAAACTCAAGCTCTAGTTTCTAGGCCAAATATTTCCACAATTTTGGGTTTAATTTTTGAGTAAGTTTTGTGATTTTGATTGTTTAGGTGATCTCTAGTAGTGAGTAATTCTTGGGCTTTACCCCAATCACTGTTGGATAAGGTAAGGAACCTCTATATTCTTATGATTTGGTGTAGTGTGAGATTTAGTTATTAATGTATGGTAATATTGTATGTATAAAGCTTGTTTTTTGAGTTGGTTGTGGCTTTTGGTTTGGCTTTGGTGGTTTGGAGCTTGATGGAAGCTTGTTAGAATCAAGTTTTGGTGTTTGAGCATATTGGAAATCGGCCAAGGTATGGTTTCGATTTTTTTTATATAATATGAAATATTTTTGGACACTTAGGCTAGTGGACTTTAAGATAGGATTGAATGACGTTGGTGTATGATTAATTATTTTTGAATTTATGTTTGATGATGAAGAGGATGATATGAAGTGTTGGAATGTGTGATATATGAATTATGATGATAATATGATGAGCATTGGTGATGTTTATGATTATAATAATTAATGAAGGATATTGATGATTATGATGTGTGGTGATAAATGTTGATGATGATATTGGGTTTTGAATCTTATGGTTGGTAAATGATATTGAATGGTGGTGAATGATGCTTATGAAGAGTTAAATTATGTAAAATTGTTAAGGTTGGGATCCTGATTTATGAAATTGTTGATTTTTGATAAATTATGGTGGAAAGATTAAGTGAAATGGAGGTTGAGTTGATTTAAGTGCAAAGGAATAATAAAGTGTAGTATGTGGTAGTGTTGTGTGATGAATTGAGTAGGTTTTGGGTTGGTTAGGTTTTGAAATTTGGAAACTAGAGAACTTTGATGTTTTTGTGTAAAACTTGATTTTTGGTAAACTTTGGTGGATCATAACTTGAGCCTCAGACATTGAAATTGAATGATTTTAAAGTGATATAAAGATGATTTCAAGAGCTTTAAAATGATATAAAGTTTGAGAAAAATAGAGTTTCGTAGAGGAAGTTATGATCATTTGAAGTTAGGTATAAAAATTTGATTTCTGCAGCTTTAAGATTTTTCTAAGTTTATTGCAGCATGTGTACGCAGCTGAAAACACGTTATGTGAGCATTCCATTCGGGTTGGAACACTCGCGTACATGAACAAGTGCCACGTACACAGACACATTCTTTTTCTACGTGTGTGTACACACGGCAGGGGTGTGCGTACGCACAGACTCTATTTTGCTCAAAAATGATTTTTCTTCATTTTTCAAGGGTTCTCTAGCCTTCCAAACTTCTTTATCTACTGTATGAGATTGCAAATTAGTAATTAGGCCTTAAGATTGATAGAGATAGTCTGGTAAATCAAATTAGTGAAATTTTGTATGAGTTTAGAACCGATGACTTAGGTTTTGGAAGGTTGTGGACGAAATTATTGTATGTTGAATTGTGAAGTATGTCTTTGAGGAGATTTTGAGAAAGGAGAATGATTATGCTGAAATAGAAAGTTGATGATGGTTATGATAAGTTGAGAACTTGGAAAGGAATGATAAGTTTGATGGATATTGAAAGTTAATGCACTAGGCACTATATGCTTGGAACGATAGTATGCCGGGTACTATATCCTTGGAATGTTGAGACTTGAGAGTTGAGAATGGATTGAGAGGAGAAAATGGTGGTGATTGATGATGATTTGAGGTTAATGGACTTGTTGGATGTTGAAAGTGTGGCAGGCACTATATCCTTGGAATGATAGTGTGTTGGGCACTATATCCCTAGAATGATTTATGATGAAACATATGTTGTTATTGTTTTTTGTCTCTACCGCAAGAGTGTGCCATGCACTATATGCTCGGAATGATAATGTGCTAGACACTATATCCTCAGAACAAAAGCGTGTCAGGTGCTATATCCTCAGACGTGGCAAAAAAGGCGACATCCGAAAGGATGTGTCGGGTTGGCATTTATGGACTGAAAAGTGATATCACAAGCCAATAGGACAGGCATTCATCATGTGCATCTTCTATGTGTTTTTCTTACTCTGCCTAATTGCATTTTGCCTAAATGCATAATATGCTTACTTGCTAATTTTTCTAATTGTTGTACATGTATATTACTTGTGTTTTACTTGCTTGCATTATCTGTGACTATCTGGTGCTGAGGAGGTTAGGTTGGCGGTGGCAATGGGATCGCGTGGAGGGTAGGTTGGCGAAGGCTGTGGGACAGTGGTGTAATTTGGTATTAGTTAAAAATCCCCTAAGTTTAGATAACCCTGTTTATGGTTTATGGTCTAAGTTATTTATTTTGTTAAGCTTAAATATCGGTATTGTTGTGAATTCTAAGATTGCCTTCACATCTCGGAACCTTACATCTTATATATTGGGCACTATTACCATACTGAGAAACTCCGGTTCTCATATCATATATTGTTGTTGTTTTTCAAATGCAAGTCGCAACCCACCACGGTGAGTTTGAGGACATGGTGACAGAGCGGAGAATGATCTTTCTTATGTTCTATTCTACTTTACTTTTGTTGTAGTTATTCTCTCATCCTTTATATTTATATAACTTTGTTGCCTTAGAGGATTTATTTCTAAAAGCTTTGAGAGATAGGTTGTTGTTATTTTTTCAACTTCAAAACTCTGTTGTATGCAGTTTGACTAGTCGGCCTAAACTCCGCAGGCTGTAACTAGTCCTTCTTTTTGTATATCATACTTATATATATCCTGTTTACTTTAATTATTACCATGTGTATCCTAGAGCTATCTACAAGGTTATATATATGTATTATGTCTTGTTCTGTCCGTACCTACGCACTTAGTTATCGTGTGTCGACGATTCGCGTTTTTTCATTTCGCTTTATGCGACTTTGAGCTTTTATTCCTTCATCAGGCTTCTAGTATTACTATTTCCTTCTATATTTATTACTGCATGAGCTTTAGAACTGTTATGATGCTTTTTTATCCTTCGCTTTATAGCTAGAGGTAAGGCTTAGAATAACGAGGTGTTACATTTAGAGGCTGTGAGTGCAGCGGGGATGGTCAGTATTGATGCTGCTGCTGTGAGATAAGAATAGAAACGCAATTTATTACGTAATTGAGTCACAAATGAGGTAGAGATGATTTCTTAAACTCAATTCACTTTCAAAAATTGTTATAAGCCGATATTAATGCAAAAAATGTCTTTTTATGATTTTCGTAAGTTTTATGGATTGAATTGAGTTGCTCTAAATGATTGAAGTTATTTGTATGATTAATTCGTTGACTATTTGTAAAGGTTGAGTATTCTATTTTGTTGGTTCACTTGGTTGATTTAGTTTGTTTGATTTATCAGAAATGATCCTGAAAATTGGATATGATTTGAGATATGAAATTGATTTGACTTTGGAAATGGTTTGATTTTTAATTGGTTTGATATTATAAATGATTTGATATTAGAATTTGTTGAATTTTGGAAAATCATTTGAGATTTGAAAATGGTTTAGATGGGACCTGCGCAGGGTGGCAAAGTCTGAGTTTTACGGGAAGTGCTGTCGAAATTTTTATAAATAATTAAGAATAATGATTTTTGAGTCTTTGATGAAACGTTACGAGTTTGAAAAGAAGTTGAGATTGATTTATTTAATTGAAGCAATTTAATAACCTATTTTGTCTTAAGTTTATTTGAGGAAAGAATTATGATTTATAAGTACGATTGATGCTATGACAACGGTGGTTTTGTTCCCCTCACAGATTTGGTGAGTTGAGGATGAGGGATTCCCTCTCTTGTCATGGTATGGATGTGGGAAAGGTGGAAGGGCACTCTCCTTTGTATTGTTTTCCCCCACATTTTTCTCTGGTTGCAAGGTGGAAAGGCACACTCCTTCGATGTGGAAAGTCACACTCTTTCGTGATACCTCCAGGAGAAGGTGGAAAGGCACTCTCCTTCGTTTGTGTTCCTCCAAGGGATGCGCAACCTAGAGACAATGTCCAGGTTAGCTACCAGATGTGTCGAGTTCTGATAATTTAATCGACACGTGAGCTCACGGCCAGTAGGACAGGTATGCATCATAATTGCATTTGTTTGCTTTGTTTGTGTGTGCTTATGTGTGTTGGTTTGCCTATCTGATGAATTCTATTTAACTGGTAACTGTGAATACTTGCTGTAACTATTCTTTGAATATGTTAATTTGATGGATGTTGATTTGAATTGGGCCAGAGGCCGAGATGATTTGATTTGGACCGGAGGCCGAGTTGATTTGATTTGGACTGGAGGCCTTGATTTGATAAATTTGATTAGGTTGTCCTTGGATATATATTTAAATGATATGGTAAGGTAATTTATTTGGAATTCTTATAAACATGGTGTGAACGTTAAGTTTGGATACATAAATGTTGTTATATTTGAAAAGATTCATAAAACGAATGGAAATCACTATTTTTGAACTATATTATTTCCTTTAGATGTGTTCTCTTATGACACTTCTTAAAAACCCTCTACTGAGAACCAGCGAGGACGATGTTCTCACCCCCAACAGACTTCTCTTTTCAGGACAGACGAGGAAGCTCGTGGGTTTTTGTTAAGTTTTTGGATATGCTGCTTCTGTCTGTATACATATGTTATAGATTTTCCTTGCCTTTATTATTATAATCTTGTAAGAGGGATAGGAGTTGCACATTTGTATGTGTATAATTCTTATAAGATACTTATGTAAGAAGTTATGTAGATATGTATATACTTGTTTGTCTTTGAGATAAAGTATTTTTTTCAGTTTTTCAAAGAAAATAGCGAAACGGTTTCGAGTCAAAGGCTCCTATTTTAATATTAAGTATATGAAGTCGTCGTAATACTATTTTTGCTATCAGAGTGGCGCAGCCAGAAGCATGACATTCTGATAGTGAGGGTGTTACATTATGGTATCAGAGCAGTCTTTCCTGTAGAGCTTGAGGAATAGACTGACTATCCTTCAGTTGCATACTCTGAGTGTCTGTCATATTGTAGGTCTTGTCCAGATAACGAGAGTTAGAGCTTTATGCACATGACTACCTATTGATTAATGTCGTTAGTCTACCATTGCAAACATCAGAGTATTAAGTTTGGATGGCTTAATACTGATGGTTACGTATATAAGAGTACTAACGGGTTATCATAGGCGAAATAGAACTAATAGGTGACGCATATATTGGGGTTTGAGAAATGTAGAAGTTGAAGTTTGGGAAGTTTAAACTCTGAAGCTAATACGAGATTAGTATGCGGATGTTAATCACATCATTTTAACCCCAACCTGTTTTATAACCCTTCACAGCCTTGCTTTGTCATCACATGCTTGAACCATGTCATCTTTTGCGTCAAGCCTGCCTCGTAACTTCTGCTTTGCAATCACACTTCTACCCTTATACCTTTATACCATCTGAAAATCTAAGTGATTGAAACTGTATATATGTATATATGATGAGATCCTTTTTGCTTCTTCCTTAATTGTGTTTAAAAAGTAATGTTAATATAAGCCTCTCTTATTTTGTATCAATTTTCGAGGATGAAAATTTTTATAAATGGGGGAGGATGTAAAATCCCGGATTTTTAAAAATTTAATAATAAATTTATTTATAATTTATTATATTTAATTAAGATTATATTTTAAGAGATTTTATATATAAATTAAGCAATTTCTTATTTATGATCTAAAACTTTAGTAATTAAATAATAATAAGAATTTTATATGCTTTAAGTTGAATAATTAGATTTTAAACTTTATTTTATGATTATAAAGGAAATTGATTTTTATTATCTCTAATTATTGAATTGGAGTATTTATTTGAAAATAAATTTTAAGTTGATAATTAAATAGTATTTTATAGATATTATAGTTGGATTAAATTTGATTTTTAATTAATACTCTACCCAAACCCTAATTTTAACCCTAAATTCCCAAATGGGAACCCACTAACCCTACCCTAAACCCTAAATCGCCTCATCGTCACTCAACCACCGCTATCCCCTTCCTAATATACACACACTAAGCACCCAAAACCCTCAGCACACACACACTAACGCATAACACACCACCACTCACACACGTAGATTTGGAGAAGAGAGAAAGAGAGGGTGCCAGTGGAGGAGAAGCGAGGAGGGAGCTACCCAGTGCCGTCACCGCGCCACCATTGCATCCCGTCACTGTTCAAGCCACTGCCGGCACTATCTCGTGGAGCTACCACTGAGCTGCTACGCTTGAGGGGCCCCGATCCTCCACTAACGCATAACACACCAGAGGGATTGGGATGAGAGAGACACGAGGAGGGAGAAGGGATTCGCGTTGCCAGTTGCACTGTCACCGTGCTGGGCATCGTCGCCGTCGATGCAGTAAAGAAGGAGAAGTGGGTTGCGCGAGAGAGAAGAAGAAAGTCACCTGCGGCACCCCGAAAGCTTCTGTCGCCGTCAGCTCCATCTCTGCTTCTTCCACCATAGCCACTGCCCTTTGAGTTGCTGACGTGGTGGTGGCCGCGCCTCTGGTCATCGGGATATGCTTTCGGAGTTAACTGTTGGAGCTGTGGTTACTCTTTCTTGGTTTCTTGTTGACACATTACTATTCTTGATAAGAAATTATTAGGATAAAGGATGAAGGGAAAAGAAAAAGATGGAAAAAAAGACGCAGCGGAAACATAAAAGATAGATAAAAGGGTTTTCCTACTAGACCTCTAAGAAACCTATTCTTAGCAACCTAGGTCACCGGAAGGGGCTCCCTACTAGACCTTCAAAGAACCTGTCCTTGAAAACCTAGATCAGATGGATGAAAAACTAAAAGAAACCACAACACATATCACCCTAGAGTTGGATCCTGCAATCTTCTTCATGCAACAAGTAAAGCAAATCACTCACCTCACTTAATCACACAATAAAAACATGCTAAAAGCAACGAAAAAATTATTCATTAAAAGTTGTCTAAATTGTCTCAACAATGGTGTTTAAATAGACCCTTAAAAAACTAAAAGATAAGATTAGTTAAGATAACTAATTTAAATCAGATTTGATCTTGTTAGATTAGATCAGATTTGATTTAAATTTAAAATCTCTAAAAATACTACTAAGAAAATCAAAAGTAAATCAAATCTTTCAACAAACTCTAACATAAAAACAAATTAAAATAAATGCATAAAAAATTTGAAAATTAATAATAAATTATGCCTCCCATTGAATTTGAAAAGTATTATTTGGCTTCTTGTTATCCTACCTTAGCCCAATGGGACTTATGAGTTGTCGCCATTTTAGCACCACTGTTTTTGAGATGGACTCTTGGTATTCTTGATGTCCAAGATCGGAATGGTATAATTCTTCTAATATTCAAATCTTTGAATGTGACGGCATTACCCTTCCGCCTCTTAGCTCTAAAATGACGAAAATGCCCTCCTGACCACCCTCAGTCTCTTTTCAAAAAGAGTCGTCCTCGAATCTTGAATGAGAAGCTCTTCTTCCCTCCAAGGAATCCAAACCCAATCTTCGGGTTCAAGTATCATGCTTTCACCATACTTTCATGTGTGCAAGTTCAATCTTTCCAGCCATACTTTCACTATCTTATTCAAAGTGTGCAATTAGTTGTCTTTCTTCCTTTTCATCCATATTAATGCCTCCATAATTGACCAGTGAATCAGCAAAACTTTAGAAAGTTATCAGAAAAACACTAGAAATTCCATGATTAGATATATGAGAAATTAAAAAATCTGTAGAATTCAATGATACTAATACACTCATGTCTAAGCTAGAACTTTCTAGATTTTCCTCACAAGTGTGTTTATTGCTCTCAGTTTCTTTTTCGCTCATGGACTCCTCTCTCTCACTATTCTCCTCTTTTCACTCAAATATTCAATCTCTTTTTCTATTTCTTTTCTCTCTTGATTTTTAAAATTCCTCACATCCCAAGGATCCATTTGAGAAATTCTTCACTTTTAGATCCTCCAAGTACACATGACCTTCTAGAGCATACTCAACAAATTCTTCCATCTCTGGCTTTGAAGAAGAATGAAAGATAGGCATGGAAGAAATCATCTTCTTATGTCGATCTATAATATCCTTCTTGAAATCAAAAACTTTGACTTTTTCTGATCCTCAAACTTTGCCCTTTTAGAATCCCAAATTGCTATAAATTGTTGCATATGCTCCATGTTAATGGCCAATTTGACCAAATCCTCCATGGTCTCGTAACTGTAGCGTTGTACTTTATCTGCAAGGTCTTCGCTTAATCCAAACAAAAATCGTTCCATGAGGACCTTAGGACACAATTTAATATTGTCTTTGTCCATCAAGTATAGAAACTCCTTGTGGTACTCCATCACTGATTGTGAATCTTGTTGTAACCTACAAAATTTTCTAAAAAATTTGTTGTGGTATGATGATGTCACAATTCGATTCCTCATGTAGTATGATGATGGCACAAACTAGCTCCTCATAATTTTCTTCATCTTCTCCTAGCTGCAAATCGGGCTCTTTCCGTACCATCTTCTAGATCTTCCTAATTCAGTCCACCATATACAGGCAGCATTAGAAAAATTGGCTTGTACCAGTCGAACATTCTTTTCCTCTAAAAGGATGCAATTTGCAAAAATCGACTCTACCTTCCTTTCCCATCCGAAATAAGCTTCAGGATCATTCATCCCTTTAAATGTAGGGATTTGTAACCGAGAACTCTTTTTCACATATGAGATTTCTTCATCATCACTATCGTAATAGTCAATCATTTTTTTTGTGACTCTTTTTTTTTTCTCTTCTTTTTTTTCTTTATTTTTGTGGACTCTAAAGTGAATTTTTAAAAATTAAAGAGAGAAAAAAAAGAGACTAAACATGACCCATAGAACATGTAGATAAATAAAAAATTAGCTATGACCAGTAACTGATACCATATGATAAGAAATTATTAGGACGAAGGATGAAGGGATAAGAAAAAGATGGAAAAAATGACGCAGCGAAAACATAAAAGATAGATAAAGGATTTTACTACTAGACCTCTAAGAAACCTATTATAAACAACCTGGGTCACTGGAAGGGCCTCCTTACTAGACCTTCAAAGAACCTGTCTTTGAAAACCTAGATCCGAGGGATGAAAAACTGAAAGCATCCCCCACGCAGATCACCTTATTGTTGGATCCTTCAATCTTCTTCATGCAACAAGCAAAGCAAATCACTCATCATACTTAATCACGCAAAAGAAAA
Organism: Arachis ipaensis; assembly: GCF_000816755.2. Taxonomy (NCBI): domain Eukaryota; kingdom Viridiplantae; phylum Streptophyta; class Magnoliopsida; order Fabales; family Fabaceae; genus Arachis; species Arachis ipaensis. The sequence goes on along the minus strand of NC_029789.2, from coordinate 67,101,748 downwards.
AACATGCTAAAAGCAGTGAAAATTTTATTCATCAAAAGTTGTCTAAATTGTCTCACCAAAGGTGTTTAAATAGACCCCTAAAAAACTAGCTAAAAGATAAGATAAGATAACTAATTTAAATCAGATTTTATCTTATTGGATTAGATCAGATTTGATTTAATTTTTTAAAATCTGAAAGATATGATAACTAATTTAAATCAGATTTGATCTTATTAGATTAGATCAGATTTGATTTAAATTTAAAATCTCTAAAAATACTACTGAGCAATCAAAAGTAAATCATATCTTTCAACAAACTCTAACATCGAAACAAATTAAAATAAATGCCTCAAAAATTTTAAAATTAATAATAAATTATGCCTCCCATTGACTTTGAAAAGTACTATTGGGCTTCTTGTTGTCCTCCCTTAGCCCAATGGGCCTTTTGACTTGTCGCCATTTCAACACCACTATTTTGAGACGGACTCTTGGTCTTTTTGATGTTCAAGACCGGCATGGTACAATTCTTCTATTATTCAAATCTTTGAATGTCATGACATTACCCTTCTGCCTCTTAGCTCTAAAATGACGAAAATACCCTCCTGACCACGTATCATCCTCTCCCTCTTCAAAAAGATTCGTCCTCGAATCTTGAATGAGAAGCTCTTCTTCCCTCCAAGGAATCCAAAACCAATCTCCAGGTTCAAATACTATGGTTTGATGGCTCTTCTCTACCCACTGAATTGTAGCTATGTTCTTCATTTGTGCAAGTTCAATCTTTCTAGCCATACTTTCACCATCTTGTTCAAAGTGTGCAATTAGTTATCTTTCTTTCTTTTCATCCATATTAATGCCTCCATAATTGACCAGTGAATCAGCAAAACCTTGGAAAGTTGTTAGAAAAATACTAGGAATTCCATGATTAGATATATGAGAATTAAAGAATCTGTAGAATTCAATGATGCTAATGCACACTTGTCTAAGCTAGAACTTTCTAGATCTCTCTCACAAGTGTGTTTATTGCCCTCATTTTCTTTTTCACTCATGGACTCCTCTCGCTCACTATTCTCCTCGTTTCTCTCAAAACTCTTGCTTTCAATCAAACATGGATTCTTTTCACTCAAACATTCAATCTCTTTTTCTATTTCTTTTCTATCTTGATTTTTAAATTCCTCACATCCCAAGGACCTAATTGAGAAATTTTGCACTTTTGGATCCTCTAAGTACATATCACCTTCTACAGTATACTCAACAAATTCTTCCCTCTCTGGCTTTGAAGAATAATGAAAGATAGGCATAGAAGAAGTCATCTTCTTATGTCGATCAATAATATCCTTCTTGATATCAGAAACTTTGAATTTTGCCTGATCCTCAAAGTTTGCCCTTTTGGACTCCCAAATTGCTATAAATTATTGCATATGCTCCATGTCAATGGTCAATTTGATCAAATCCTCCATGGTCTCATAACTGTAGCGTAGTACTTTATCTGCAAGGTCTTCACGTAATCCAAATAAAAATCGTTCTATAAGGACCTTAGGACACAGTTTAATATTGGCCTTGTCCATTAAGTATAGAAACTCCTTGTGGTAATCCATCATTGATTGTGAACCTTATGGTAACTTACAAAATTTTCTAAAAAATTCGTTGTGGTATGATGATGGCACAACTCGATTCCTCATGTGGTATGATGATGGCACAAACTGGCTCCTCATGATTTTTTTCATCTTCTCCCAGCTGCAAATTGGACTCTTTCTGTACCGTCTTCTAGATATTCCTAATTTAGTCCACCATATATGGGCACTTCAAAAAAATTGGCTTGTACCAGTCGAACCTTCTTTTCCTCTAAAAGGATGCAATTTTCAAAAATCGACTCTACCATCCTTTCCCATCCGAAATAAGCTTCAGGATCATTCCTCCCTTTAAATGCATGAATTTGTAACCAAGAATCCTTTTTTGCATATGAGATTCCTTCGTCATCACTATCATAATAGTCAATCATTTTTTTGTGACTTTTTTTCTTTTCTTTTTTTTTTGTTTTTGTTTTTGTGGACTCTAAAGTGAATTTGCAAAAATTAAAGAGAGAAAAAAAACAAAGGGACTAAACAAGACCCATGGAACATGTAGATAAATAAAAATTTACCTACGACCTGTAACTGATACCGGATGCTAAGAAATTATTCGGACGAAGGATGAAGAAATAGGAAAAATATGGAAAAAAAAAGACTCGGCGAAAACATAAAAGATTGAAAAAGGGGTTTCCCAGACCTCTAAGAAACCTGTTCTTAGCAGCCTAGGTCACCAGAAGGGGCTCCCTACTAGACTTTCAAAGAACCTGTCCTTGACAACCTAGATCAGAGGGATGAAAAACTGAAAGCAACCACCATGCAGATCACCTTTGTGTTGGATCCTTCAATCTTCTTCATGCAACAAGCAAAGCAAATCACTCACCTCACTTAATTACACAATTAAATCATGCTAAAAGCAACGAAAAATTTATTCATCAAAAGTTGTCCAATTTGTCTCACCAAAGGTGCTTAAATAGATCCCTAAAAAAAACTAGCTAAAAGATAAGATAAGATAAGATAACTAATTTAAATCTGATTTGATCTTATTGGATTAGATCAGATTTGATTTAAATTTTTAAAATCCTAAAGATATGATAACTAATTTAAATCAGATTTAATCTTATTAGATTAATGATATTTGATTTAAATTTATAATACGTAAAAATACTACTAAGCAAATCAAAAGTAAATCAAATCTTTTCAACAAACTCTAACATCAAAACAAATTGAAATAAATCCCTAACAAATTTGAAAATTAATAATATATTATGCCTCCCATTGAATTTGAAAAGTATTATTGGGCTTCTTATTGTCCTGCCTTAGCCCAATGGGCCTTAAGAGTTGTCGCTATTTCAGCACCACTGTTTCTGAGACGGACTTTTGGTCTTCTTTATGTTCAAGACTGGCATGGTACAATTCTTCTAGTATTCAAATCGTTGAATGTGATGAGATTACCCTTTTGCCTCTTAGCTCTAAAATGACGAAAATGCCCTCCTGACCACGTATCATCCTCTCCCTCTTCAAAAAGATTCGTCCTCGAATCTTGAATGAGAAACTCTTCTTCCCTCCAAAGAATCTAAATCCAATCTCTGTGTTCAAATATCATGGTTTGATGGCTCTTCTCTATCCACTAAATTGTGGCTATGTCCTTCAAGTGAGCAATTTCAATCTTTCCAGCCATACTTTCACCATCTTGTCCAAAGTGTGCAATTAGTTGTCTTTCTTCCTTTTCATCCATATTAATGCCTCCATAATTGACCAATAAATAAGCAAAATCTTGGAAAGTTGTCAAAAAATACTAGGAATTCCATGGTTAGATATATAAGAAATTAAAGAATCTGTAAAATTCAATGATACTAATGCACTCTTGTCTAGGCTAGAACTATCTAGATCTTTCTCACAAATGTGTTTATTGCTCTCAGTTTCTTTTTTGCTCATGGACTCCTCTCGCTCACTATTCTCCTTTTTTCCCAAAAAACTCACACTTTCAATCAAACATAGATTCTTTTCACTCAAACATTCAATCTCTTTTTCTATTTCTTTTCTCTCTTGATTTTTAAATTCCTCACATCCTAAGGACCCATTTGAGAAATTTCATACTTTTGGATCCTCCAAGTACATATGACCTTCAACAGCATACTCAACAAATTCTTCTATCTCTAGCTTTGAAGAAGAACGAAATATAGGCATAGAAGAAATCATCTTCTTATGTCGATCTATAATATCCTTCTTGAAATCAGAAACTTTGACATTCGCCTGATCCTCAAATTTTGCCCTTTTGGACTTCTGAATTGCTATAAATTATTGCATATGCTCCATGTCAATGGCCAATTTGACCAAATCCTCCATGGTCATGTAACCGTAGCGTTGTACTTTATCTACAAGATCTTCGTGTAATCCAAACAAAAATCGTTCCATAAGGACCTCAGGACTCAGTTTAATATTGGCCTTGTCCATCAAGTATAAAAACTCCTTGTGGTACTCCATCACTGATTGTGAATCTTTTTGTAACTTACAAAACTTTCTAAAAATTTTGTTGTAGTATGATGATGGCACAACTCGATTCCTCATATAGTATGATGATGGTACAAACTAGCTCCGCATGATTTTCTTCATCTTCTCCCAGCTGCAAATCGGGCTATTTCCGCACCATCTTCTAGATCTTGCTAATTCAGTCCACCTTATACAGGCAGCATAAAAAAATTGGTTTCTACCAGTTGAACCTTCTTTTCCTCTGAAAGGATGCAATTCTCAAAAATTGACTTTGCCTTCCTTTTCCATCCGAAATAAGCTTCAGGATCATTCCTCCCTTTAAATGGATAGATTTGCAACAGAGAATCCTTTTTCGCATATGAGATTCCTTCATTCACTATCGTAATAGTAAATCATTTTTTATCACTCTTTTTTTTTCTTTTCTTTTTTTTTTTGTTTTTGTGGTCTCTAAAGTGAATTTGCAAAAATTAAAAAGAGAAAAAAAAACAAAGAGACTAAACAAGACTCATGGAATGTGTAGATAAATAAAAATTATCTACGACCTGTAACTGATACCAGATGATAAGAAATTATTAGGCCAAAGGATGAAGGGATAAGAAAAAGATGGAAAAAAAGACGCAGTAGAAACATAAATGATAGATAAAGGGATTTTCCTGCTAGACCTCTAAGAAACCTATTCTTAGCAACCTAGGTCACCATAAGGGGCTCCCTACTAGACTTTCAAAGAACCTGTCTTTGACAACCTAGATCAGAGGGATAAAAAACTGAAAGCCACCACCACAGAGATCAGCTTAGTGTTGGATCCTTCAATCTTCTTCATGTAACAAGCAAAATAAATCACTCGTCCCACTTAATAACACAATAAAAACGTACTAAAAGCAACGAAAAATTTATTCATAAAAAGTTGTCTAAATTGTCTCACCAAAGTTGTTTAAATAGACCCCTAAACTAGCTAAAAGATAAGATAAGATAAGATAACTAATTTAAATTAGATTTGATCTTATTGGATTAAATCAGATTTGATTTAAATTTTTAAAATCCTAAAGATATGATAACGAATTTAAATTAGATTTGATCTTATTAGATTAGATCTGATTTAAATTTAAAATCCATAAAAATACTACTAAGCAAATCAAAAGTAAATCAAATCTTTCAACAAACTCTAACATAAAAACAAATTAAAATAAATGCATAAAAATTTTGAAAATTAATAATAAATTATGCCTCCCATTGAATTTGAAAAGTGTTATTGGGCTTCCTGTTGTCCTGCGTTAGCCCAATGGGTCTTATGAGTTGTCGCCATTTTAGCACCAATGTTTTTGAGACGGACTCTTGGTCTTCTTGATATCCAAGACCGGCATGCTACAATTCTTCTATTATGAATCTTTGAATGTGACGACATTACCCTTCTGCCTCTTAGTTCTAAAATGACAAAAATGCCCTCCTAACCACGTATTAGTTCTTGCTCTGAAGCTCTTAGTCGCTGCTCTATTATAGATTATTGAGTTTTACATGGCGTTAATGTATTAGGGTTGAGCTGTGGCTCTTGCATGCTGTATTTAGAGGATGTGACTACTGCAGGAGTTGTCAGTATTGATGCCGCTGCTGCGAGATAAGAATAGAAATGTAGTTTGTTGCGTAATTGATTCACGAATGAGGTTGGGGCGATTTTTTAAACTCAATTTACTATCAAGAAGGCGATATAAATACAAAAAATATACTTTTATGATTTTCGTAAGTTTTATGGATTGAATTGAGCTGCTCTAAATGATTGAAGTAGTTTGTCTGATTGACTTGTTGACTATTTGCGAAAGCTGAGTATTTTGTTTTGTTGGTTCACTTGGTTGATTTGGTTTGTTTGATTTATCGAAAAAGATTTTGAAAATTAGATATGATTTGAGATATGAAATTGATTTGATTTTGAAAGCAGTTTAATTTTTAATTGGTTTGATTTAATAAACGATTTGATATTAGAATTAGTGATATTTTGGAAAAGGATTTGAGATTTGGAAATGGTTTGGATGGGACCTGCACGGGTGGCAAAGTTCGAGTTTTAGGGGAGGTGCTGTCAAAATTTTTATAAATATTTAAGGATAATGATTTTTGAGTCTTTGATGAAAAGTTACAAGTTTGAAAAAAAGCTGAGATTGATTTATTTAACTGAAGCAATTTGTTGTGAGGGGTTGAAGTATTTAGAACTTGATTTGGAAATGAGATGGATTTCGAGACTTTAAAAATGTCTTAACTATAAATGGTTTCGATGTAGTTTGGGGTTTTGGTCGAGTAAAGAACGATGATTTAACTTGATTTTCAAAAGAATGAATTTGGTTTAATTAATTACAAAGAGGATTATGTTTCGAGTATTCGATTGAACGGTAATGAGATTGGTTGCCGCTTCCCTAAAGTTCAGAGACTTTGCCGTGAAATTTAAGTTAAAAAATCTTGAGTTAAGGTATTTGATCTAATTTAATAACCTATTTTGTCTTGAGTTGATTTGAGGAAAGAATTATAATTTATAAGTATGATTGATGTTGTGAGGATGGTGGTTTTGTCCCGCTCACGGATTTGGCAAGTTGAGGATGAGGGATTCCCTCTCTTGTCGTGGGATGGATGTAGAGAAGGTGGAAAGGCACTCTCCTTCATATTATTTTCTCCTATATTCTTCTTTGGTTGCAAGGTGGAAAGGCACACTCCTTCGATGTAAAAAGGTACACTCATTGATGATACCTCCAAGAGAAGGTGGAAAGGCACTCTTTCGTTTGTGTTCCTCCTGGGGATGTGCAGCCTAGAGAACAATGTTTGGATTAGCTACCAGATGTGTCAGGTTCTGGCAATTTATCCGACACGTGACTTATGGCCAATAGGACAGACGTGCATCATAATTGCATTTGTTTGCTTTGTTTGGGTGTACTTATGTGTTTTGGTTTGCCTATCTGATGAATTCTTTTTAACTGGTAACTATGAATACTTGCTGTAACTATTCTTTAAATGTGTTTGCCTTGTATTTTGTTTGTGCTTGTAAGTGATTTTTGTTTTGAGTTTTTATGGTGGTTAATTTGACTAGGGCCGGAGGTCAAGATGATTTGATTTGGGCCAGAGGTCGAGTTGATTTGATTTGGGCTGGAGGCCGTGATTTGATAAGTTTGATTAGGTTGTCCCTGATATATATTTAAATGATATGGTAAGTTAATTTATTTAGAATTCTTATAAAAATGGTGTGAATGTTAAGTTTGGATAAATAAATATTGTGATATTTGAAAACATTCAGAAAACAAATGGAAATCACTGTTTTTGAACTATATTCTTTCCTTTATACGTATCCTCTTATGACACTTCCTAAAAATCCTCTACTGAGAACTAGCGAGGACGATGTTCTCACCCTTACAGACTTCTCTTTTCAGGACAGACGAGGAAGTTTACGAGTTTTTGTTAAGTTTTTGGATATGTTACTTCTGTTTGTATACATATGTTATAGATTTTCCTCACCTTTTTTTATTCTAATCTTATAAGAGGGATAGGAGTTGTATGTTCTGTATGTATATAATTCTTATAAGCTACTTATGTAAGAAGTTATGTATATATGTATATGCTTGTTTGTCTTCAAGATAAAGTATTTTTTTCTTTTTCAAAGAAAATAGCGATATGGTTTCGAGTCAAAGGCTCCTATTTTAATAATTGGTATATGAAGTTGTTGTAATACTTCTTGCTATCAGAGTAACGCAGCCGGATGCATGACATTCTGATAGTGAGGGTGTTACACCAGAAGTGTCAGATCTGGCAGTTTAACCGACATGTGAGCTTAAGGCTAGTTGGACAGGCTTGCATCAAATTGCATTTGTTTATTATTGTTTGAGTGTGCATAATTATTTTGGTTTGCCTAACTGATTATTCTGCTTAACTGTTAACTGTACTACTTGTTCGAATTGTGTTTAATTGTGATTGCTTTGTATTTAATTTCTGTTTGTGATTGATCCTATGAACTGAATACTGTACTAAGCAATTGTAGTATTGAGGAGAAGAGATTAGTGAATTTAACCCTGTGTGGATTAGTGAAAATCCTAGGCTTGAACTTCTGTGAAGTTGGAGATTAGGATTGTCTAGTGGGTTCATGTTTCTTTATATAGTCTTTATTTAGCACTATTACCCTACTGAGAACCTTCGGGTTCTCACCCATCATGGATTTTTCATTTTTTCAGATGCAAGGCATGATGTACCTCGCTGAGAGTGCGGGATTCTATTTGGCAAAGCAAAGAAGACTTTTTGAAGTTTCTTTTAGCTTATTTAGAGCTTTCTCCACTTTTGAAAACTTTATTGTATATTTTCTCTTAAAGGTTTTTATTTGAAGAAACAGGACATCTATTTTGTATGCTTTTCTGGTTTTAATATTCTAGCTGGTCTTTTTTTCGTGGGTCGAGACTAGTAACTACTATGCATATATCTCTTTATGTATCTTATCATGGAACTTACGATAACTCTCGCTTTTGTATCCGATGTTTTTACCTCTTTAATGCGTTCGTGTACAATTTTCGATGTTTAATTTTTATTCATAGACTTCTAGTTATGATATTATTCTTTTATATCTATATGTATATTTTCTCTTCTTAGTGTCGTAATGCCTCGTCGTTATTGATTTACGACTTAAGCATAAAGTTCTATGTGGTAAGGTGTTACAGTCATCGCCCATGGAAGGTCTGCTTGCATCTTCTTGATGCTCTTCTCCTCGACGTTGCACGAAGGCCTTCGGAGCTATTGGCATCGCCGCCGCGAAGGTCTACTTTGTTGTCGTCGTTGACCGATCCATTGGTACCCTTCTCTCTCTTCGAGTTCTCTCTCTCTATCCGAGGCTCCAAGGTTAATGTCCCTCTTCAAACTCTCTCTTTCTGTCTCTCTCTTAATACGACGTCTCTCTTTACTCGCTGTGGAGTAATCACTTCGCCGTCACCTTCCTTCCTCCAGCGGGTTAGCACTTCTGCCTCCATTTAATTTTGGTTATTTTGTTAATTTTCTTTATTCTAATTTCTGAGCTATTCTGTTGCTGGTTGTTGAGTTTTCTAATTTAGTTGTTGATGGTGCTATGGTGTAGTGCTTCACTGCATTATGCTGAAATTTTTTTGATTTTGAATTGTTTATATTATGATTTTGATTCTAAATTTTTTTATGGTGATTTTTATGATTCTGAGTTATTTATGCTGATTTTTCTTTATTCTTAGTTGTTGATTTTCATTGCTGATTTTTCTAATTCTTAGTTGGGGTGGTCATGGCAATGGAAAACCCTCTACATGGCTTACAATATGTACAAACCCCACTATGAACTAAGAAAAATATTCTTAGAAGATGAAGGCGACTTTATGGGAGTGGAAGTAAGCATCCTCTTCCTTTCTTTTTCTTTTTTTTGTCACCTATTTGTTAGTGGATTAGCAAATGCTATGGTTCTGCTTGGAGATGTTCTTTTTGGGCTGATAATGCAACCTTTGTTTCTCCTTTAATATTTTATTTTCAAGGAGTTAGGGTGCATTTATTTGAGGTAAAAATGGGAGAAAAAGAAAGGAAAAGAAAAAAATTTGAAGGAAAATAGCTATTTTTTTGTTTAGCTGAATGAAAAAGTAAAAAAAAAAAAAACATGACTAGTGTAAAAAAGTAAGTCAGACCCATTGGAATTTTTTTCTTCTAACATTAGATGGAAAATGGAAGAAAAATGTATTTGGTATTAATATTCCAATATTATTCTCTATTTTTTAATATATTTTAAAATATGTAAGGATAAAACTATCTTTTCATAATATTATATATTATTTTCTTTCTCTTCATTTTTCTTTCATTCGTTCATATCTAAGAAAAATAAAATTTCACTAATTTTTTTTTCTTTCTCTTCTTTTCTTTCAATTTTATTCCTCTCTATTTCTTTCCTTCCAACCAAATAAAGGCTTGGTTCTCTAGTCATCATGTGATTTGTAACCATATGTGAAGTAACAAAATATAATAAAGCAAAGGATACGAAAATGACACAAAGTAAATAAGGTTGCTGATTTATTTTATTCTTAGTTAGTAGTAGAATATTATATGTCTTTGTAATTTACGTGTATTTTGATTTTTTTTAGTTATAAAGGTTGATGTTTATGAACTTTTAATCATAAATTATAGATAATTTATTATTTAAAATTGTAAAAATTTTTATTTTA
>NC_029789.2:67089810-67091511 GCF_000816755.2 Arachis ipaensis | reverse complement strand
TTAGAATTTATTAAATTTAAATATTTAAAAATATATATTAAATTTTTAATAATTTTATTTTATATTTAATTAAATCGGTTAAACTCTAGTTTAACATCTAAATCATCGAACTAGTCACTTCACTAGTTTACACACCGGTTCGCTTCTCACAACCTTGATAAAACTTGATTTAAAACTCAGAGCAACTCTAATGGGATACTTTTTAGGTAGCACTTTTAATTTTTACAATAACTAAATTGATTTGAAATTAAAATTTACATTAGATATAATCTTTGAAACGATACTGGTAATTCTATCAGTAAGGAGATGCAGCCACTTTAATATCCATTAAACTTATTAAATGAACATTATAATGTTATTAATAAATTGAAATGAGATCAAGCATTGGAGTGACAAAACTCATATTGAGTATCAAATCAATTTTTATGATATATGGTCCCACAAATATTTATGTGGCACTTTGTAGGACTCAAAATAAAATAAAACTAAAACCAAGCATTCGAGATGCTTTTAATGTGAAATCTCTCACTTCAATATTTGGTTTTATTTCAATTTAAACTTTTTTAATTATTTCAAAATTTAGAAAAAAAATTAGAATTTTGTGGACGTGGGGATTGAAAATTTTGTGTATTTGGATTGAAAAAAATTTAAAATTTTATAAATAATTGAGAAAAGAACTTACATTAAATTAATTTAGATATACCTTTTTATCAAATTGATAAAAATATAATAAAGAAATAGAATAATAAAATACAGAAGTACAATTGAGTATATCTAATTTATTTGAGTATATTTTGGTTGAGTGTTTGTTGCAACGTTACAATAACAACATTACAATGACGACATTACAATATTCGTTTGGTGAGTTTAATGGATTATACAAATGATAGCATACTACTCATCTTTCTTTAAAATAATACGATTTTTTTTACTGATGTCAGTATTATTTGAAAGATGATGTCCAATATAAATTTTAATTTTAAATTATTTTAAGTACTGTAGAAGTTAAGAATGATATCCAAAATTAATTCCATTGGAGTTGCTCTTAAGCTTCATTTAGTATTGAAGATCGAAGAGAAGGGGATATTTATGAGAGTAAAGAGGAGAGAGGCTTAGGTGAGAGAGATAAATTAAAATTAAATTTGATTTTCTTAGGGTATTGTTTAGTTTGTGAGAAAATGAAAAGAAAGAAAAAGGATGAAAAAAATGAATGGAAAATTTTTTCCCTCTTGTTTGGATATAAAAAAAAATAACAAGGGTCTCACCAAAAAATTTTTTTCATCACAAGCAAAAAAACAAGAGAAAAAAATGTATCTTTTATGTATTTCTAATACTACTTTTAGTTATATGGTTAATGTTCATGGTTCAGTTTTTTATTAAATTGAACTGGAATTGCACTAAACCATTTTAAAAGGTTTAGAAACTAAACCAAACTGCTTTGTCACATAAGAAATTGGTTTTAAACCTGTTTACAATACAGTGCACCAGTTTAAATTAGTTCATAAAAATAAAACCAGTTTCAATTGAAAAAACCAATTTAAACTAGTTTATAGGCTAAAATTAACTTTAACATATAAAAAATTAATTTTTACATCCTCTCTCTCTCTCCCTCTCTCCCCCTTCCCCTCTTTTTTCCTTCTCTATCTCTCTCTCTCCCTCTCCCCTCCTTCTCTCTCTTTCTCTCTTTTTCTCTTTCTCCCT
>NC_029789.2:67085316-67089743 GCF_000816755.2 Arachis ipaensis | reverse complement strand
CTTTCCCTCTCTTCTTCTCTCTCTCTCTCTCTCCTCTTCTCTCTCTTTATCTATCTTTTTTCTCTCTCCATCCTCCTCTCTCATTTTCTCCTCCTCTCTCTCTTTATCTCCCTTCTCTTTTCTCTCTTCTTCCTCCTCTCTTTTCTTCTTTTCTCTCTTTCTTCTCCTTCTCTCTCTTCAGAGAGAAGAGGAAGAGAGAGAGAGAAAGAAAGAGAAAGGAGAGAGAGAGAGAGAAAGAAGAGATAAAAAAGGAAGAGAAAAAGAGAGAGAAAAGAGAATAGAGGGAGAGAATGAGAGAAAGAAGAGAGAGAAGAGGGGAGAAAGAGAGAAGCGAGAGAGAGGGGAGGGGAGAAGAGGAAAAGGAGAGAGACAGAGGAAGAGAGAGAGAGGAGTGGAAAAGAGGAGGAGAGAAAGAGAAGGAAGAGAGAAAGCGAAGGAAGGACCCTCCTTTAATCGGTAGCTACTAATTTACTAGCATGACACCAGGGTTCAGGTTGTTACACGAGCATACAATCTTCTTCCACAAGGAGCAATCCTCTTTTGAAAACTGCCACCACCACTTAAACAAGAGCGCTGTGTTTCGAAGTATTGCATCCCCAATCCCCAAGCCCCCAGCCTTTTTCGGTGCCTGAATCAACTCCCTCTTAACTAACGGGATACCATTATTACTATCCCCTTACACCACATAAATCTCCTTTGCAATGCAATTATCTTATCCGCAACCGCCTTTGGCATTTTGTACAGACTAAGGTAATATATCAGTAGGCTATTTATCGCTGATTTGATGAGAACAAACTTACCCGCTTTGTTTAGAACCTTTGCTTTCCACAGACTGAGTTTCTCTTTCACCTTATCTATTATCAGTTTCCAAGTCATCACCACTTCGTACTCTGAAAAAAGCAAAGGGAAAAAAAAACACTTATCACTTGGAAATCCATAAGCAAAAAACATCATAATCCAAGTTCCGATAATGGGACTAAAATAGGATTTGTCCATATTGATGAGCGCTATTGAGCAAACCTGCAAAGGCCTTCTCAGAATAGGCGAGTGTTCTAATACTATAATCTAGTCCCAGTTGGAGTAACGCAAGCCTTGATTGCTATACGACAAGTGCATCAAAATTTCCTTGCACACTGCGATTTCCCACTTCTCAATAATACGAAGTCACGAAGAAGTTCCAAGTTACCTCACCCTCTTTCTCTTTGACTTCTCAGACAGCAAAACCAGACACATATTCCAACCAAGTACCAACTCCCGTGTGAGTCGACGAGTAACATAAAACAACCACAACGATACAATATCAAAGTTTTCAAATTTGTTCTTTGCTTTTGTTGGATTGTTCAACGAATAACTCCTCCAACGATTCTAAATACAATAACCCTCGTTATCACAACACCAAATAAAGCATCAATTTAAAATTATTTACAAACATCAACGCTGCTCATTTTCAACGATTCGGTAATTATCTTAACCTACTTAGTTGTACTTGCATTTCCCACCGTAAGATTTCCAAAGCAGGGAGGGTTCGGCGTTTCGACCACGTTACCTTCTTCCCAGGCATACACACACCAACTCTTAATTACTATTTCACACTCCACTAAGCACTTGGTCGTTTCATTTAATTGAATGCAATGCATGAAGAAGAACACACACACGTACGCACACATGGAATTGCGCAAATTTAATTAATGAATTATTAGCTACTAATTCAATTCATCGAAATACACTATATACTTTTTTACTTTCGCGAAAGAAAAAAGAAAAAGAAGAGAGCAACGATGTGAAACTCTGTTTGATTGAGGTCAGTATCGTTGAGAGAGTGACACGTGGCGGCGCCTGATGTGAGGAGAGACGATGGAGATGAGTCCACCCAGTGGGGGTCGCATCTTTGACCTGTACACCATCTCGTCGTAGGGTCTACGGTAGAACTTCAAGTAAGCCACGAACGATTCCCGGCACTTCTCTCCTCTGCTCACGTGTCCCTCTCTCCGGAAGAACGTCGCCGGCGACTGCAGAAACGACGCCCGCGGAGTTCGTGGCATCGCCGCCTTCACGCTCGGATCTCTCGGCGTCACGCGCTGCGGCAGAGGCGTCGACGGGAACAGCGACTTCCTGGCGAGCCTGGCGGCATTGATGGTGGCGTCGCCACGTGGCGTCCTGGAAGCTGGAGATGCAAATGAGAAGGAGCGAGCATTGAGTGGGGAGATGCGGGCCTGGCCCATCATAGGAGATGGGCTGGTGGGCCCAACTTTGGATGCTGACGTGTCTGCCATGCTGAGGTACCACGGCTTGAGCGAGTCAAATGATTGGGAGACGGTGAAGGCGAAGCGCGAGGAGGAGCATGAGCCAACCTTGGCCGTTGATTGGATCGTGGAATGGTCGAATCGGAGGGACGAGGCTCGCGGGTGATATGCTGCGAAGTCGTTGTATTCCAGCGACTCTTCGTAATCCAACGATGATACCACCGTGGTCGCTGCTGATAGCTCCACGAAGGCACGAACACCCTGCACCCGCAATCACAGGAATCATACAATAAATGTTTGTCATGTTGAAAAAAGGATACTATTTCAATTATTAATTGGGTTTGAAAAGGAAGACATGTGGATTTGGATTGGGTGTGGGGAATCCTTAAAAACAGAGCAGGATGGTGGTCCATTGACATTGATCGTAAATGGTCAAACACAATAGAGGAGTATGCATAAAGCATAAAGCATAATGCATGAAGATTATATATTTTGAAATTGGAAAAATGGTGATACGAATGTTAGTTACCTTCCAGATGTAAGCAAAGAGAGAAGGAGGGTCTATGACAAATGCTTTATAGAGTCTGCCTGGGTAGTAGTCGCCCACTATTTTCAGCGCTGCCAGCAGCAAGTTCATAAAAGCAGATGCGGACCTGTAAAAGCCTGCGCAACCATCCATCAACTACTAACTCTTTTACTTGACAAATCTTAATTACATTTCAGGAGAACCAATTGTGAGACAGAATATTAGTGCAATTCCCGATATATAATAGGACCCTAGATCCTCACTCCGGATACTATTATTTAGTTCAATTATATGTTATTTCTGGCTGGACTTACTTGCATCCAACAAAATCACAAATTGTTCTGCGTTTTTAGGCATCACCGAAATGGCTACCTCTATTGTGAACACCAACAATCGAGTAAGCCTTCAAAATTTCAAAACAAATCGTGTTAGAAACTAACTCATCAAAAGAGCCTCATTTTTCTTGGTTTTTTGGAAGTCTCGTGTCTTACCATTTTTGAGAATGTATCTTTTGGTAGTCTTGCTTTATCCGAAAAATCTGTTATACCAACTCAAGTCATTAACTCAGAAAAATCAAAGAACCTAACCGAACCGAACCAACAACGGTGCTGAAATCAATTACCATAACTGGCCTGGATTGGTCGTCATGGCCAGCCACATAAGCCAAACCATCAGCCAGTTCAGCTGAGAATTCATCTGCTATCAAATTCTCTGTTTCCAATAGAAAAGCCACAGAAAAAAAAAAGGGAAAAACTAAATCAATGAATAAGTTGAAAAAGAAAGAGATGGGTATGGAAGAAGAGGGTGACTTTAATGATTGGGAGAAATGGCCCTGCATTTTACTTTTAAGCCTTAATTCAAGGAAACAGATATTAAAATTTCAAACAATAGAAAAGAGTCCATTAGTTTAATTTGTTGATGATAATGGTTAAGAAGCTTTGTAATTTGCAGAAAGAAGAGAATAATATATATGTACCGGTGCCTATGGAGTCTCTCCAAGAAAGGCAAGACTTGAGTTGCTTGGCAGCTCGTTTGACATTATCACCCTTTTGTTTCAGAAAGCGTTCCACACAAGCATAGTTGCAGAACTTCTCCTGTATTAATTAGTTAAATGAATCATGCATTTCGATGAAGATTTTATAAATTAGAGTTGGTTGGTATATAGGTACCTGCTTAACAGTGAGTTGGGTTTGTTTTCTGATGAGCTCAAGAACCGCTTCAACTTTTGCTGTGTCTCTCTGCTTCTGCTGCTGCTCTTTCTTCCCCATGTATCTTTTCCAGAGAAGATCATACAATACAATGATTATAATGAAGCTACGGATCTCCAACAACAGAGACAGAGAAAGAGAGAGAGCTAAAATACCAGACTTCTGCTTCACGCCAACACCAGAGAGAAGAGGAAGAGAGAGAGAGAAAGAAAGAGAAAGGAGAGAGAGAGAGAGAAAGAAGAGATAAAAAAAAAGAGAGAGAAGAGAGAGAAAAGAGAATAGAGGGAGAGAATGAGAGAAAGAAGAGAGAGAAGAGGGGAGAAAGAGAGAAGCGAGAGAGAGGAAGAGGAAAAAGAGGAAAAGGAGAGAGACAGAGGAAGAGAGAGAGAGGAGTGGAAAAGAGGAGGAGAGAAAGAGAAGGAAGAGAGAAAGCGAAGGAGAGAGAGAGAA
>NC_029789.2:67084812-67085195 GCF_000816755.2 Arachis ipaensis | reverse complement strand
TAGGGAGAGGAGAGAAGAAAGAGGGAGAGAAACAAAGACAGAGAGAGAAAAGGAAGGGAAGAAAGAGGGAAAGGAGAGAGAGAGAGAAGAGGGAGAAGAAAGAAGAGATACAGAGAAGGGAAGGAGGGAGAGAAGAAGGAGAGAGAGAGTGAGAGGAGGGGAAGAAATAGGAGAGAGAGAGAGAGAGAGAGAGAGAGAGGGAGGGAGGGAGAGGAGAGAGAAAAAGAAAAGGGGAGAGCGAGGAAAAGAAGGGAGAGAGAGAGAGAAAGAGAGAAGTGAGAAGAGAGAGAGGAAAGAAGGGGGAGAGAGAGGGAGAGGAGGGAAAGGAGAGAGAGAGAGACGAAGAGAGATGGGAGGAGGAGAGAGAGGAGGGAGGGGAGAGA